>NW_025953045.1:641172-1068411 GCF_022478825.1 Daldinia caldariorum | reverse complement strand
CGGGACCAGCACCAGGACCAGCACTGCCTCATCCAGCCCCGTCATCCACAAAACGTGTCCTCGGCCCCGCCCCCGCCCCCCCCCCCCCCCCCCGCCGCCCCCCCCCCCCCCCCCCCCCCCCCCCCCCGCGGCCGGTCAAGGTTTCTTTTTTTTCGGCTCTTTGTTTCGACGCGTGGTCTTTTTTTTTTTTTTTTTTTCTCGAAGGCGAGATTTCATTTCGATCTCATGTTGCATTCCATTCCTTTTCGTGAGGTTTCGGTTTCGCGCGGCTTGTTTCGGGGCTTGTGCGCGCAAAATGATTGCAGGACCACCATGGTATATCCGGGCTGCCGGGGTGACCTCGATGCCAACTTTTCCTTCGTTAGGTACTCTACTACACGTGTAAGATAGATAGATGGCCCGAATAGTGTAAAGATCGTGGGAAGTGAACCTCGTGATGCGGATTCTCGGCGTCTGCCTTGAAGCTAAAAATATGGTTCATTCATTCTTTCTTTCTCGTGGATGGATGGGATGGATTGCTCATCGCGGATATTGAGCTCCCCATGTCAGCCGAGGCTCGAACAATCGTGATATGACGCGTCTATTGAAGGACCGAGTTCTCTGCTCGGGCTGACGCATACCTTTTTCGTGCCCCCCTGGCCACTCAGCTCGAGTGACTCGAAACGAGGTTCTCAAGATTTGCCAAGTCAAATTCATAGAAATGGTACAACTCATACTCTAGTGAATCATGTGATTGGAGATACTTGATCTTGCTGGTGAAGGCAATGAAATATTGACTCCTCCAATTAGTCTGGCTCACTTATCGTTTCAATCTTATGATGAGACCAGCTTAATACATTCATACGTCGAGTTGCTTAGTGCAAGTGAAGAAAGGGTATTGATTCCTTATATCCCAGAGGTATACGTAGTTCTATGAGGCTTCTCCCAAGAAATGACAAACTTCTCATAAGCCTAGAAAGGGATCTGTAAACGTAAAATCTTAATGATGAGACCTTATGCCTAGTCTAATCTATCTAGCAGATACTTTCTCAATTATACTCTTCCATTAACCACCTTTACTTCATTATCTCGGGTCTACGACAGCCTTTGATACATTATACTTACCAGAAATGCAAACATATTTCGCAGCGAGGGCTGAGAGTTGACGAAACTCCATTCTAAGGCAACTTTACTTAAACATTATGTTAATTCTATAAGCCAAGTCGATCGAGTGGACTTAAAGGAAACTTTCCGGGTATCCGTGACGAGACATAGACGTACTAAGTAGAGGGAAATAAGTCACAAGTTATTAGACAATGTATACCTACCTAGGTAATCATTCAAGCAGTCCAATAGCCATAGACACACGCCACACCTTTATAACTTCAATTTTAACAAGGTCCCATATTTTCGTAATTCTTATCGTATGGCCAGTCTTGGAAAGTTTGACTTTGAAGCTGAAGCACCTGTATGAACGAAATAGTTATATGTTCACCCTCAATTTTAACCTACCCTACCTAGGTACCTAAAACTCACAACGTCTTGAGAAAATGTCGTAAAGCCTTCCATAGTCAGTAATTAAGATCGCCCTTCAACGACTTCGTGATGCGCAGGTTCTTATTTTATATCTTAGAGCCTTGCTTAACTTAAGAGACTCTTCGATCTGTGACCAGCTTTATCTAATAACTCTTACAAGCACCTCATAAATAGTTGCTTAGCTGTAACATAATATATCTATTTACGAATTGACTACTTGCTACTTGAATAGTGGCTATTTTAGGGGTTATAGCTCATATTTACGGTATTTCATTAACATCGAAGTTGTGGACTAGTAATGAGTCAAGACTTTAATAAGAACAAATGTACATATTTATCCGCAGATACTATTTCATAAATAGTATTGGAGGTATATCATTATTCGCTTTATATCGCCTTCTCACTTGATCGTCGTTGATTTATTGAATACACTGGGTTCGCCATAGTTGTGCTCTCGAGAATTTGTGTTGGGACTGTTACGGGCTTCTGCAAGCTCTTCCAACGTTATTAGGTATCTAGTAACCACAATATGATGAAACTAACGATGCCCCCGCGAGTTGAAATAAGACTGCTAATGTATATCTATACATCTCTACGAGGAGCTGTGAAATTATTGTTTCATTTCTCTGTCTAGATATTTCTTGTTAGTCTTGATGAGAAAGATTGTCATCCTGTTGTACTGTACCTACCAGGTACTAACCTAAAGTACCTAGACCTAACATAACAACAGTAAGCAATATTAACATTAGGTCGTTAATACTAGATTTCATAGGAATATTGTATAGATATGAGTTAATAGAGAGACTGTAAAAATGATTGTGAGCTGAATTGTAATTGGATGTTACTAACCCTTTCGGCCTGGAAATGAGAAAATGACAAAATGTGCAAAAAGCTTCTGTTAGACCTGCCTGAGATCGTAACTCTATCGCAAGTTACCGATATAATAGTAGTTACCAAATAAATGTTAGTTGGTTGTCAAATATTGAAGTTAGGAGTTAAAGAAAAGCAGCTATTTATAGGAACTGGCTACCTCAGCAAGCAATTGTTGCACCAACATTTATGACCTGTAGTATTCGCGTAACTTAATAAGATCGCGTGTCTTCGCGTACTAACTTAGTGGCTCTATATACGAGTTAGGTTTGATGGTAATCAATATCTACTGAACCTCATTGTCAATGAGTGATACCTACTTGCTTGTTAACTACTTCCTGTCTGTATGTATCGTTATGAAGTTTGGTATCTAGGCGACTGTGTCCAAGCTGTAAGTGGTGGTCTGTGCACATGGCTGCTAGGGGATCCACGATTCAAAGCTTCCACTTAGGTCTCGAGCTGAGTTACCTTTGCGGCGAAGCGCGCCCGTAATGAATTTCATTCTGGTTACAACTATGTACTGGAGCAAATCATCTCTTTAGAACGAAATATCATCGTTTACGCGCGGCGGCTATATATGTTGGAAACCTTTTAGTGTTCTTGATTGGTCACCATTCTTAATGAGAACCTGTAGTTCACCTATCGTGCATATTTTATGCCAACCCTGGCCGAGAGGCGTTCCTCCACAGCATATCGTTGCTGCAACATCGTGGCGGAAGCGGCCAAATGTAAAAAGTCTACCTCCATTTGAATAATTCAGCCTTGTCTTGAACATTTTGTATTTAATCGATACCTAATAAATTTTATCAACATTGTCTAAGTCGACTTTGAAATCCTCAACCACTTTTTATTTGCCTCCATGCATTACCTACAATGGCCAAAGCCGGCTGCCAAAAGTGTTCTCTTATCCCGGTCCTTCAGTGGAAACCAGGTACGCCATTACACCTAAGACAGAGAGCCTGGCTTACTCACCTCTTATATGTATGTAGCGAATAGCAACTGGGATCAGCGCTGGGTCCGTGGCGACGAGTTTCATAGCAACAATAGTTGCCAAACGATAGACGCAGAATCACCGATATGTATAATGTTCGCGAATGATCCTTGAGTAATGAAGGAATGAGCGAAGAGGCTAACCAATTCAAGTCTTGCAAGCGCTAACGAGACTCGCGCATGTCTCGCCTGTCGAAATTCGCTCACGAGGGCGTTTTGTATCCCAGAGATATGGTGGTCAGACTACTGCCGAAACTCAAATGGCTATCTTGGAAGTGATATAACTAGACAGAACGGGGTTGTCACTGGGTTCAGTATGTTCATAAATACGGTTGTACTTAAGTTTACTGGATGCTAATTCGTTGCAGGTACATGGGCTTATTTTGAGATCAAGCATTTAGACGCCAAAATGCAGTATCAGTGGCACAAGATGAATATCTTCATACGATGGCTGGCCCCTACGAAGCAAACGATCATCCTAGCCTTTGATACCCTATCGCCTGTCATGGAGCGTATACCGGAGTCGCTTCGGAACCCGGATTCTAATTGCCTTGGCGATCCCTTCTGGGTATACGCCCGATTAGCCAGCGACGTAGTAGACCTACAGGACTCTGCCGTCTGGGCTATTCGTAACCAGGTGAGGGCAATAGAGACGCAGAGAATGCCCATAGGCAAGCCGCAGCCGGACTATAGACATATTCACGATGTTGCGCGACATGCCATCCACGTAACCGAATCTCTCAATGTTGCTACCGAATGCCTAGAAGGTATCCTAGCGCAGCACGATGACTTTTTGAGCCAGAAATTCCCATTCCAGATGATACACGCTGACGCGTCGGAAGCCGTCCATCGCCAGCTGCTTTTCTGTAAACATATGCTCAGCAATCTCCGCCACCGGTCCATCTCTAACCGCGAAAGGCTGCAGAACGAGATTCAACTGGCCTTCAACACCGTTGCCCAGTATGACGCGGGGATCTCCGTCCAGATTGGGCGTGCTGCCCAGCTAGACGGTGCCGCGATGAGGAAGGTCGCTTTCGTTACCATGATGTTTCTGCCGGCTACTTTCATCTCCGCTGTCTTCAGCATGTCATTCTTCGACTTCGACGCAGACTCCGGCGCTTGGAACATATCAGGCAAATTCTGGATTTATTGGGTATTTGCGATCCCGCTTACTGTCGCTACCAGCCTCCTGTGGCATTTCTGGCATAAACTGTTCCCCCTTACACCGATGGGGTAGTTCGGTAAACGGAATGGCGTTGTCGAGTAATAGAATAGAACTTAAAGAGACGGTCTTATGAAATCGTGTTTGCATTGAAGGATATATTCTTTGGCATCCCTCACGTTGTAGATGCTCTAAGTACGCTATGTAATAAATAGCAAAATTATCGTAAGATATTTCCACATGACCGATAGATGTAAATGATATCTTTATCATCATCACCATCGTTATCCTTATAAGCTACCTATCTAGTATATGACCTGAGTATTTCACATAATAAGATGTCTGCCTTACCTACTGAAGCTTGGACCCTTTACATATGCTTTAATCATGTATGTTACGCTCACCGTCATAGTACTGTCAGCCCATGGAACTTATTATCAGAGTTGTAAAAGAGCCAGATCATCGAGTATTTTTTTTTTAAAAAAAAAGAAAAAAAAAAAAAGAGAGAGAGAGAGAGAGAGAGATAAAAGGAAGCTCCAAGGCGTTCAGAGGGACTGGTATAACCTCGCCTCCGGACATAATTTGGCTCCATGCTTGGTGTATTTTCCTAAGCAGGGAAGTCGTAGTTCTTGAAAATCTGCGTGCTTGCATCGCTCTTCTTGAGGTAGTGGAGGTACATAGACCACTCGTCAGCCGTAGTTTTTGGTAGCAAGCCGCCGTGCTTAATCAATGCTATCGATAGACTATAAAGGTAGGTAGTTATGGCTAGGCGAGTGCACCGAACGGTTCATTAGGACGTAGTCTAGCGGCGATCGTCTCGAGGCGTCTTGAGCGTTGGGGTTTGCTCCTCGCTCGAAAAGTCTAGCCGCGATATCTAAGGGGCTCAAGTATCAGATCGTGCTGCGTGTGAATCCATCCAGGTTTGCGTTCTATTTCGTCGAAGCTTTTACCCAGTCTCGGTGCCTTCTAACTTGCCTGCCAACTCGCCAGCTACTTCGCTGTACTGCTTCCTCTGACCCTCCGACCATCGTGTTGACCATATCCTGCACGTTATCCGGTTTAGTCCGATCAGATCTCTCTTGATTACTAGACCTTTTGCGATAAGAGACTATGTCTCTCCCTAATAGACTAGATAACATCTAAGGGTCGACATGAGATTAGTTTAAAACAAGGTCGTGATCAACTCTACCGTAATGGTGGGAGTTAGTTTGGTCTCGTACGCCCAGTACATCTTCATCGAGCGGAATAAAGAAGCGCCTGTAGACTGTCTCCCCAGCTGCAATATGTAATCTAACTCTACAGAGATCTCCGAAACCAGAGCGTCCCTGTCCGGTTGGTCGCCAAGAATCTTGAAGACATCGTTTATATCTAAGCCTCGACTTGGTACCCCAAAGAAAATGGCTCTGGTAATTAAATTAGAGATGGACGCCTGCTGTTATCCGGCCCTAATAAGCATTAAGAAAACCTGCTTCAGAAGGCCACAAGCCAGAAATAGGAGAGATTTCGCCACTGGCGAGGTCCACCCACATCAGCTTGTAAGACGTTCACAAATGAATTCGCAAGATCGGTGACCCGTTGAAAGGACTTGCTCTCATGTAGTTGTGCGTGAGCCGTAGCAATTGAAGGTTAGTTATATTTCTTAGCCATATCCACCTACTATTCTACCCCGACAAGACGTTTTGCATATTATATTCGCTTTTGCTAAGCTACCTAGGTACGTAACGCCGGACGTTACATTAAGTCTCAAATGCAGACAACTCCCTTAGACTTTGACAGAAGCTGCCACCTAAGCTCATCACCACCTCATATCTCTTTTCCACACTGAACGTATTCCAGACAGGCTCCAGGCATTTGTCCATACAGTTCGTCACTGTCACGCATCACCACCACCCATACTCCTGCCCCGTTCTGCGTTCACTCCTTAGCCACTATTGCCTTCTGATATAGATCCTCAGGACTGAGTCCCTGAACTTTTTTCTACCCATCAACAACCGCGAAGCAACCCGCATCGAGCGTCCTTATACGAACCCAGTGGTGATCTTTAGCCGAGGTACGTTTTGAGCGACCGGCGCGGCCAACCGAGACAGGTGTAGGATCCTTGGTATTCGAATTGAAACCGACGCCTATGCAATAGGCGCGTAGAAACTGAACTTGCGATAGGGATCGTACTTGTTCTTGAGGTCAAGCATTTTCTTCTGGCACCATTCCTCGTGTCCGTACATCTGCTTCTTCGTCTCGGACCGATGGCATAGTTCACATATGAGTGCATCTCTTTCCGGCCGGTAGCTTTGTGGATTACCTGACGGAGGTCTTCACCTAATTTGGCTGCCTTCTTATTAAGTTCCTCCCCCTCTGGCTTGTAGAGAATAAGCGGCGCAAGTAGCAGGCTATCGCCCCGGAAGGGAAAGGCCGTTGATTCTTCGGGAACGGCTTGCACCCCTTGTAAGGGATAACCCTCTAGGAGGAAAACGGAGCCATTGAGCGCCGGCGTCTCGTGAGTGGCTGAGGAGAATAGGTCGTATACATCTCGCTGAGCCTGGACGTTGTAGGTTTCGAGGTCGATGGGGAAACGAGTGTTTATCAAACCAGCCTTTTGGCACGGTCCATCCACATTACTGGTGAGTATCCACGGCGCGAGATCGAGGTACGTTCCTGTAGAAGTAGTCGTAGCTACCGGCCCTATCCTAGTAAGGGGGCCCGTAAACTCCGAATCCACCACTTTTACTCCTCCTTGGACAATGAAGAAGACAATGACGGACTAGGAACTAATTATCAGAATCCAGGGGGTTAGGTACTTTGCGGTATTAGGAGAACTCACATTATCGGGGTCTATATCGGGAAGATTTATGAAATACGAGAAATTGATAACGTCTCTGGGTTGTGTGCCGTTTTTCAGAAGATGGTTTGTAGCGGCTTCGTAGACCTCCTCGACTTTATCTCCCTTAAAGGCAAAGCTTGCGAATGCCCAATTGGGGCTCTCGACGTCGTAGATCTTCATAGTAACAGAAGTGACAATACCAAAGTTATGGCCAGCGCCCTTCATAGCCCACCAAAGATCGGAAGTTTCGTCGATCGTATGGAGACTTCCGTTGGCAAAGACAATGTCCATGGAAAGAAACTGGTCCGCAACAAGCCCGTACCGCCCCTGGAGCCAACCGTGGCCACCCCCTAGCCCGGGCCCTAGGATGCTGGTACATTCACACCCTCCGATAGCTATATTGACGAGATTAGGTATTAGCCAAGATCCAAACACTAGGTGGAAGAGCAATGCCACCCACTCGTCTCCTTCCCTGCTGCATATAGAGCATCTATTACCGGTTTGGATAGGGCGCCACCTCCAACCTTGACCGATTTTCCATCGTCGGCGATTTCGACAGGATTCAACTGATTCATCCAAATCTCAATACCACCACGCATTTTCCCCATGGATGAAATAGCACCGTGGCCACCATTGACGGCTATGTAGGGTGCGTTTCTTTCATTGCCGTATTTAATCTATTCATGATAAGCTTTATTCCAAACAAAACAAAAGAATCGTTCTAACTACTTAAAGAGCATACCGTTTCGGCAATGTCACTCGCGACATTAGGGACGACGACAACGTCTATTCCAGGTGCGTATAGAGACGACCATCGTGTTGTCGCTTGGGCAAAGATATCTTCTCCTGGCTTGTATACTTTGGCTCCTGGAGAGAGCCTCCCAGCAAGCACTTCGACGTCGATTCCCCGATTGCATCAGGGCGCTAATATGCTGTTGCCAGGAATATTCCGACAGGCAGTAGATATCGCTCACGCTGCTACGGCTGTAACAACTTCCATTTCAAGATGTAAGAATGCCTGCTGGGACTGGATTTAAGGAAAATGGCAAGTATTTCTCATAGGTTCGTTGAACTTGAACCCCTAAAAATCTCAGCTCATAAGCTCGCCAACATAGAATATTTACAGCACCGTGGCCAAATACAAGACGAAAGTTTAAAAATAATAATAAGTTGACAGGGAGTGTCACTTATGGGATCAGCTCAGAAAGGAACAATACCAAGCCAGCGGGCCGGGAATATCGACGTATATGCGAAACAAGAGAGCACGACACGTAAGTCGACTGCATGTCGAGACCCACGTCCTATAAAAAAAGGCCACGATTAAGCCATCGGAAACGTTTCTCCAGCGATGAGTGCATCCACCACCATCTTCAGCCATTGAGAGAGAGACCTTAAGACCTTGAGGGATATGAAATACTTTCAAACCTTTAGGTACCCATTCACGGCATTGCTTCTTCGAGTTGGAGTCTGGCTTTGCTGCATTGAATAAGAAATAACTTGAATATAATGGGCTTTTCAACTACCTCGGTAGATTAGGTACCTAACTTAACTTGACTCAAAGACTCAAGCTACAAGTAGTTACAGGTAACTGGTTAACTAGTTAAGAAAAGCTAACTAACAGTTAATTGAAGCAGTTTAGACTCAACATTTCTTCGATTTCTATTATAAAAGCTAATAGTTGATTTGTGATATTATCCGACAGCCGTGCCGATAGATAGATCCACATAATAAGTTTGCATCTAAAGGATATCGTATCGGATACCTATCCCAGATAGAGTTGGCGAAAAAGACGGACTAGTATGGCGTGCTTTCACGTGACCACCCTTTCTTTCCAACAGGGTTTATAGAAAATATAGAAGAGAAAAATAAAATAAGACAAAGAAATAAGAAAATAAGAAAACTTGCTGCTTACCTAAATCAGTGTAAATACAGGTAATTTATTATTTATTATTTATTATTTTTTATCTCTGTTTCTTGGCGCCCAATAAAACCCCTTCCATTATTTTGCCTTAGGGAGTTGGAGGTATAAGTTATAACATAAAACTCAAGAGCATGGCTGTAGTCGGCGTACTTCGCCCGCTTGCTCGGGCCCCGGTCCGGAGGCTTGCGAGAACCTACGCAACTTCGATACCGTCGAAGGCCCACCATCGGGTGGTTATTGTCGGTGGAGGTTCGGCCGGAGTCACTGTTGCCGCTCAATTACAACGGAGCACGGATCTGGAGAAGAAAGATATCGCCATCCTAGACCCTGCACAAACTCACCACTACCAGGTAAGTCCGTCCTCATTATTTGTTATTGGGAGTTAGATGCTAAACGTCGAAACAGCCAGGATGGACACTTGTCGGTTCCGGGTTGAGGGACCTTGCAGACATGCACAAGCCCTTGTCGTACGTCATTCCGGAGGGCGTGAAGCATTATCCCCTGAGAGTGTCCACCTTTGATCCCGCAAACAACGCGGTGAAGACGGCTGAAGGTGTCGACGTCTCATACGACTACCTCGTAGTAGCTCCAGGTCTCGAGACAAACTTTGCCGGCATCTCAGGTCTTGAGCAAGCTCTACAAGATCCCGCCAGCCAGGTGTCGTCTATCTACTCGGACAAGACGGTCGAGCAAGTATGGAAAAACATCAAAGACTTCAAAAAGGGGCAGGCTATCTTCACTCAGCCTGCAGGTATTATTAAATGTGCGGGCGCTCCTCAGAAGATAATGTGGATGGCCCATTCGCAATGGGAAAGGTATGGGGTTCGAAACAATGTCAACATCGCCTTCGCGACTGGCGCTGCTAGTAAGGCTACCAATGCATCCCTCGTAAATCCAACTCGTATATGTTAACATGACTTAGGCATGTTTGCCGTCCCCAAGTATTCGCAGGCACTTGAAGAGTTGCGCAAGGAGCGCAATGTTGAGGGCCTTTTCCAACATAACCTAGTTAAGGTAGACCCGAAGAAAAAGGTGGCAACGTTTAAGAATTTGGCGGAGGGTACCAATGGAGCGCTGGTCGAGAGAGAGTTCGGCTTTCTACGTAAGATCTTTCCAACCGCCACTTACTCCTTTCCCTCTCTTGCTACCCCTGATTTTCTTGCATCGGATTTACGCACACTTATAAGCCTTCACGATATGTGAGCTGGTAATGACAATTAGTTACTAACCTGTAATTTCTCATAGATGTTGTCCCGCCCCAAAAGCCTTGGGACTGGGTTGCTAAGTCCCCGCTAGGTCAGTATTCTCCGAGCATCTGTCACCGCCGTGGATGCTATGTTCAATTTCAATGTGACTAACTCCGTTTCTCATTATAGCCGACGCTGCAGGTTGGGTTGACGTGAATAAGTCAACTACACAACATACCAAGTACAAGAACGTCTTTTCCCTTGGCGATGCGTCTAGTCTTCCGAACAGCAAAACCGCGGCAGCTATCACGTCGCAAACGCCGGTTTTAATAGACAACCTTTTAGCCGTCATGAAAGGTGAGGAGCTCAAGGCGTCGTACGACGGCTACGCGAGTTGCCCCTTACTAACTGGCCACAACGAACTCATGCTCTGCGAGTTCAAATATGGCGGCGTGCCCAAGGAGACGTTCGCAAATATATTCGGGGGCCAGGAGACGCCCAGCCGGTTATACTACCACCTGAAGAAGGATTTCTTTGTAAGTCGCCCAGAGAAGGGAGAGGAGCCCGCTGTCTTTTAAGTGCTGTCTTGCTAACCATTTCTAGCCGTTTGCTTACTGGAACTTCTACGTAAAAGGCACTTGGTTCGGTCCGCACGGATTTTTGCGCCCTGATACCACAGCAAATTAAATGTAAATCCGATTACCCCTTTTGTAATAGTTAGCTTACCTGAATAAATAATATACAATAGGCCTATTTTGCTATCATGCACTAATTTCTTTTCTTTTATTTCGACCAGGAGGGTTGATGCTAAACAGATACGAGGAAAGAATGTGTCTTCAGTCACAGGAACTCCACTTATACCGATACTTTTGTAGGAACAGTAGCCTAAAGCTGCAAGGGCCTTTTAACGTGTAGACGTGTCCAAGGTATCAATACATAGGACAATAAAAGGGGTTATCTACCTAGATACCCCTAGGGGTAACATTTCCGTTGAGCGTCCCGGGGGAAAGAAAAAGTCTCGCCGGATAACCCGGACATCCACGTGGGATCTGTCAGCCTGTCCTCGGTCCAGTCCCAGGCTGCCAGGATAGCCCAAACCAGACGGTCACGTCTATTACGATATGCACGTTTCGCACCTAGTAATTCATACACGCCTGAACACTATCGGATTCCTGGGCCCCCCATGTGAGTGTCCACCGCGTGTCTGGATACATAGGTAGTATGGCAATCGTCAATCCTTCCTAATAGGGGTAGTAAACAGGTAAGCAACCTATCAGCAAAAAGGGTTTTGAAAGCCTCACTTATAGCTCAATTATATGTAGGTTGCATGATTAATCCGCCTAGACTAAAGACACTTAGGTGATCCTTTGGTCTATACTTGCTCACAGGTTGTTGGCTGGCTAGCCAATTCCCGAGGATATCTCCGAAACAAGAATAGGGATATTCAGGTGGTCATCTGCTGTCTATACCTATTATAGAGCTTTAATGCGAAGACTATTATTATGCAGCCAGGTAGGTAGGTTTGACATAAGGCCCTTCTATAAGCCAATATTATAATAGTGGCACTGAGTGGTGCTGCCTGTTATTACTTCGAAAGCCACTTTAATATCGGATATAAGCCGAAAAGCCTTATGATTTTTTTCGGCGAGTGTTTGTTTACGTTGGTCGTTGGTTAGTTGTTAGTTATGGTTTCGAACCTACCGATTACCCGATATTTCTCTGCGAAGATCAGGTCCCAGCAACCCAGTACCTAAAGTACCTAAGGTATTATGATTGAAGTTGGAGGCCCGGGTGCGCGACTAAAAGGTCGGCCCGCGAGCAGAACCGGGGAAGAAGCGTTTCGGATGAGCTCGGAACCAACCCGTGGGCTCTCTTACTTGAGAAAGCGCATTACGTAGTGGAGCGGTGAGAACATCCCTAGGTCCACCCTCATATGCATGTCCGATATTTGCGACGTCTTGCGATACCGACCAGGTAAAGGTAAGGTACCTACCTAAGGTACCTAAAGTAATAAAAAAAAAGGCAATGCTACCTTACCTACCTAGGTACCTATATGATGTTAGGTTAGGTACCGAACCGTCCCAAGGAGAGGGTAGCGAGCCACTTGGCCGAGGCAGGAAGGAGAAATAAAAAAGAAATGTCCGCGCTAATCGCCAATTGCCAATCACTACTGTTTGCAGGTGTGAACGCCTAGGCCAGTATACCATTTGCTCCAGATCACTTGACTTTTTCCAATGTGATGCTGCAAGGCGAAGTGACCTTGAGCGACTTAAGAGGAAAGACAACATGGGAGGCTAAATGTGGTCCATCATCTCATCTGGTAGGTACTATATAATAGCTTTAAACGGGCCGGCCTGCAAAATCGGCTGGAAATGCTACCATGCTCCATGCTCGCGGCTCCCTACTACTCCTTTCAGTTGGTCGGGGTGGTAGAACGAAACCCTGAAGGTGAACAAGGCTAGGTTAGTTAGTCAAGTACGTATTTGCAAGGCAATAATCGAGTTTTTAGTTTGGACAATAGGTATGGGAAGCACTAAACTGCATAAAATATCTTACAGCAGAACAATACATAGTAGGCTAAGTTGAACTAAGTTAGACGTAATGCAGCAAGTTCTCAGACAGGATATTCTAATTTCCCAAAGCCTGGTTTGCAAAAAGTCGCATGGATCTTTCTTAACAAGGGAAAATAGGTATCTTGTAACAGGTACGTAACTAGTAGTATCTTGCTAAAATTCTTACTTCTTTTCTTCATTTTGCTAGCGGGGTATTTTGGAAGGATTCCTGTACATTACCATGTAAGTATGCGCCGGGATGTTCTTCACGTGTATGGGACAGGCATGTTATGGAGTTTCCGGCACGTGATAGAAACGTTCCTATCGGCTACTGATTGCGACGTCTTTATCAATAAGGCAATATAGACGTCCCTGACCGACTGGCGTTCGATACCTCAACCATCGGGCTGATGAAAACTGGACCCAAACTCGATCATGAAACTAACTACAGACTACATAGTATTAGGTACCTAATGTACAAGTCGACCCCTATTTGGACTGTTAGGTCGAACGACAAGGTGTTCTCCGAAGCGTTTAAATCCGTAATAAGATAGGTAAAGTACATATCTATAGGGATCTAAGTAGGGACGAGGAAGGGATAATAATAAGGATGTCAAGCTAATAAGACTACATGTTCGAATGGGATGGTCCTATATGTGGATCTGAATATGCTCAAGAATAACCAACCAGTATCCACTTACGTTACGGAAAGAAATGGGGGGTTGGGCTGGTAGAGCGGTAAACTAGGTACGATACCTGTTATGCTATGTAATTATTGAAAGGGCCTTGTCAATAGTTCAGAATCGATCATCATGAGTTAGTAGGGAACCGCTCGCTTACCGACTTACCTAGAACCTCACGACGCGCAATGCTAGTACTAACACCCAACTATCAAGACAAAATCGCAAAAAGAAGGCCGACTAATGATCTCCCTCCATCCGTCATGGAGAACTTGCCAAGACAGGAAGCCGAGCCACGTGCTGCTCCCCACGATGCCATGCGATGGACTGCCTAAAGCCATGTGGCTCCGGGGGGATCAGATAGTCCACGATGTGAAACTGCGAGGTGTAGGTGCAGATATCGACCGGGAACCCTTGCTGCCTGGCGAGAGCATCTGCTCTGCGTTCGTTGGATTACATCGTGCATGCATAAGGCATGAACAAGGCCTCCTTCAGCTGTGCGGGCTGCCTACCAACTACCTAGGTAGTTTGTCTTTGCCCACGAAGTGTTGAGACATGAGGAAGATAGGCCCTGGGGTCAGCGAGTGGAGTTATTAGTTGCTGCACAAAAGTACCTACATAACCTAGATGTGTAAAAAGAAGAAGAAAAAGAAAGATCCTCAACGTTCGAAAACCGCGTCATGGAAAGACCCTTTCTTCTGCAGTTGAGACGCAAGCCTAACAATAGACAGGCATATCGAGAGACGATCATCAAGCCATACATACGTAGTACATAAACGAAGAGATCGACGAATCTGCAAATAACCCTCTGCGGCAAATGTCGACAGCGCATATGAACCGGGTTGCCAAGTATATGCCAGGGGGGTAGAAACGTGGCTGTGGATCCCCAGACATGTGGGGGGCCCTGTCGGCGTGATAACATTCGGTACGGTATCTGTCAAGTTAGAAGCAAGTACGTATGATAGGGGTCGGTCGGCTATAGGACATAGTAGTAGCTTGTACCTATTATTTGAAAGATTCGGGAAAGCGTTACATGTGACGAAATCAACCTGGCAGCAGCAGGCAAGGTGGTAGTAGTATGTATGTATGTATCATAGCTAGCTAATAGCCACCTACCAAGATACACACTACTACTTAGTACTAGCTATCCCGTAGACCGCTGAACAAGGGTTCTTACACAAAGATTAGTGATCTACACAACTAAACGTAAACAAGACTCCAAAATCAACAGTATCAGGAGTCGCTATCAGGAAAAAAAAAAAATCAAGACGTTAACACACTATTATTCACAACAGCCAAGATAAGATCACGGAACAGGCCCGCGCTGCACCAAAAAAGTTCATACATAGTCCCCGTGTGGATACTTCTCGGGGCCCATGTCCGGCGGTCAACGGGGTTAGTAATATCGTACTAGTAGTAGCACTACTATTATAGGAGACCACGATTCGTCTAGGGTACACCCCTCAATTCCGAGTCGATGGCTGCTTGATATGGCAATACGCGCGCATGGGGAATTGGTCCAAACAAACCGTGAGCTAACCGATTTCTCGGATGGTGCTGGTGCTGTTGGTTTGAAGGTACCTAATGCATGAATTAACATGTATACAAAGCCCTCGTGAGTGGCACCACCCCAGCGAGCTGGTAGCTAGTAGCTAGAATCATAGGTCACCGCCAAACAAAAAGTTTTGCCATAGGCAATTTCTTCTTCTCTCCCCTGCCGCAATTCGCGGTACTTGTACGATGTCGTCAGGGATATGGTCTTTACCTATATCTCTAAACATGCCGGGATTATAACTAGTCCCTTCAGGGGGGAGGGGTCCAAGTTCGCTGTACGCTATTAGAACCGACCACGTATATATATATGTTTGCGTCTCCCTTTACTTGATATGGCTCTCCCTTGATATCATCATTATAACGTCTTAACCGCCTTTACCAGTCTCTCTATATACCCCCTCATATCAATACCTACATCAACTTCTCATATAGTAACATACCTAGCCTAACCTATCCAACATGCCTGGCCAAGAGTTCACGGGAAATGCTTTCGTCACCGGCGGAGGTAAGAAAAAGAAAAATGCCCCATTTCGCCCTTAGCGAAAAGCCGTAGTCATTTGTCTCGTCGGAAGGTCTAACTTTTCCCCATAGCTAGCGGAATTTCGAAAGCCGTCTGCGTGGCGCTTGCGCGACGCGGGGTACGCGGGCTGGTGATAGCGGATATCAACCTTGATCTGGCGATGAAGGCGGCCGCGGAATGCAAAGCCGTCGCCATAAACCCCGAGTTCCGCGTGGAGGCTTACCAACTCGACGTGTCGGATCCGGAGTCCGTCCAGAATGCCATCGACCGCATGGCGGAGACTTTCGGGCGCATCGACTACGTCGTAAACGGAGCTGCTGTACGTTCTACGATTTTTTTGCGCTACTACTGCCACTACTCGCGATTCCCGCCGTGCTAACAAGTACATGTGCTCCGCGTTTAGGTTCTGGGAGAGTACAACGAGGTATCAGAGACGGGCCTGGACACGTTGAGGAGGACGTTCGACGTCAACGTACAAGGGTCTTTTCTAGTCATAAAGGCCGCCACGAAGGTCATGGCCGCCCAAAAGCCTATAGTCATCGACGAAGCCCTTCCGGCCCGGGGTGTTTCCCGCGGAGTTATTGTGAACATTGGCTCGGTCGTTGGCCTTATTGGCCTACCGAAAATAGTTCAATGCGTTGCCTCCAAGCACGCGGTAATAGGTTTAACCAAGACTGCAGGTGAGCGAGCGCCACTACATTTTTCCAGTCCCGGTACAGAAAATCCCCGGTTTGCTTACATTCTTCATAGCTATTGATAACATCAAACACAACATTCGCGTTAACTGCGTCTCGCCGTCGTGGGTGGATACCCCTGTAGTGCAAAGTGCCATTAAGGGCGTCCCGACGTTAGAGAAGGTCATTTCTTCCCACATGCCGATGGGTCGCATGGGGATCCCAGAGGAGATTGCGGACGTGGTTCTCTTCCTATGCAGCCCGAGTTCAAGTTGGGTCAACGGTACCAACTTCGTGGTTGATGGGGCTATGACAGTTGGTCCCTGCAGTCCGGATATGTGATCAGCATAATATTTAGTGGACATGAGTTAGCCTTAAGGAAAGGCTTAAGGCGTTTAGAGGCTTCGGCCACACGATGAGAACCTGGCCCCTTTTTATGGTCCTAGGTAGTTTGGGATATGCCGGGGTTTATTAGGCACCTAACATCAGGTCAGCTGTCCATATGCCGGACGCTCTTTCAGGTACCACGAATGAAATAAATAAAAAATTATTCAAAGTTCACAAAAGATGACTTCGGATCCGAAAAGTGAAATGTCTGTGCTTGTAAGGAAGTTCTATTATTAGCCTGACTATCATTTTTTTAGTCGTATTTTATTTGATCGACCTTCTACCTCTCACGCCCATACTTCGGGGGTTGAGCCGGGGCGTTATCAAGAATCTTCTCGATTTCTTCCAGAACATCCGGTGTCAGCTTATCCAACAACTTCAGGGCCTTGACGTTGTCCTCGATCTGCTCGACTTTCGTGGCGCCGAGGATCACTGTGCTGACGTTCGGGTTCTTCAGGGTCCAGGCCAACGCTAAGGACGCAGTAGTTCCACCAAGACGTTCCGCAATTGCGGTCAGCTTCCTCACCTTCTCGATCTTCGCCTTACCCTCCTCCGTCTGTAGCGATTTGATGGTGCCTTCAAAGAATTCTCCGTGCTTCGCAAAACGCGATCCTTCGGGGATCCCGTCGTTGTATTTCCCTGTCAAGAGGCCAGAGGCGAGCGGAGACCAAATTGTGGCGCCGTACTTGAACTGCTCAAAGAGCGGTGCGTATTCAACTTCGAATCGCTGGCGGTGAAATGCGTTGTATTGGGGCTGTTCAACCACGGGGGCAATGAGATTGTATCGCTCTGCGATCTGGGTGGCTTCCATGATCTGGATAGCGCTCCACTCTGACGTACCCCAGTAGTAGGCCAGATTGAGATTCCGAATAACCTGAGTGAAGCCCTCGACAATTTCTCTCATAGGTGTAGCATAGTCGGGGCGGTGAGCGAAAACAACGTCGACATATGGTTGTTGCAGACGCTCGAGGGATGACTTGAGACCCTCGACAATGTGCTTCCGGCTAAGCCCACGCGTGTTGGGTTCCTTACGACCGGTGCCAAAGAAGATCTTAGTGGTAAGAACATACTCATCACGGGGCCAATCAAGTTCCTTCAGAGCTTTACCCATCTCCAGCTCAGACTCTCCCGCGGCATAAGTCTCTGCTGTGTCGAACGTATTAATGCCGTGATTCCAGGCGGTCTCGAGGCATTTCTTGACAATCTCGCCCTTCTCGGTGCCTCCATAGGTTAACCATCCACCCAAGGACAGCACGCTCACCTTCAGACCGGTTGGGCCGAGATGGCGGAACTGCATATCCTTGGGATCGTATGCGGATCTTACTGCGGGCATTGTGGCTATTCTCCTGATGTGCTGTAGCTGGGTTCTGGGGATGCTGGGGATGATAGGGATGGTGGATGTAAAACCGCGGAATACACGAGACATGAGGGGGGAAGTGGAAATTTATACGTGTGCAACTTTTTGAAATTATGCAATGGAAAAAGACGATTGAATGGGGTTAAGATAGCGAGTATGTCTTAAATCCCATCTAATAGTCATTAGGCATAGCGTCAACAAATATACTTGCTTAGCAATCTGTTGCACCTTCCATAAACCCGATAGCTGTAGCTCGTCATTCTACACTTACAATTCCCTAGCTTATCAAGAAACTCGGAAGCCCATGACGCAATTGAGTCTCCACTACTGCCATAGAGTTATCATCTATGCTATTATGAGGATAGGCAAGAGCTGGTAGCGTCATCATTAACTGGTATGGAAGTTATCAGTAAGCTACGCCAACTAAGTCCGACTAGAGCATCGGCAGCTAAATACAGGTACCTAAAGGTACATGGAGTTAATATGTACTTGGGATTATAACTCAGCTACTAATCTATCTGCCCCTATCACCATATTTATCCTTATAAGTGCGCAGAAACTATACATGACCTATAGGTTTAACTTGAGAGTTGTTATCTCATTTCATCAACAGGTTCTTCAATGAGAGGGAAATTCGAGATCTAACATGGGAGTAAGGAAACGTGCCTCTCTTGCTGTACCTGCGAAGAGAGATCCAAGCCCCGTAAATACTCTTAAATCCGTTTGCGATTACTAACGTTGCATGCCATATGGAGTGGGATTACGCCGGAAGAGTCATGTCTAGTAGGTGTAAGAAATTTATCAAGTCTATTATATTATCGTAATGACACTTTGAACTATCGTATAAACTCCTAAAGCCGGCTAGTTGTTTCTGTTTACCGGAGGATCAACAACTTTAAATCCTATCAGGTTGCACCGCCGCCAGTCAAAATGCACCTCATACGTGTGTAGTTCTAGTTGTAGTTGAAGGACCTACTATGATTGGGTACCGTGCTTCTGGGATACTTGACAATACCGGTAAGTAAGCACTTATACTCTATTGGGTAAATGCATGGAACATTCTCTGCCAACGTTTGGAAGATATATGGCTCTCAACCACGTAGCTATATACTGTACCTCTTAGCCGAATACTACTATTGACCTTTCTACGAATCGGAATTCATGTTCAGCAGGGGTTGCCTCAGGGGCCTACATCTAGGTTAGGTTAGGTACCTACAGGAATAACCCTGGATAAGAACACTGATGATACGGCCAAACATGGATAAATAAGTACAACAATTAGGAGGTAGCTAAATCGAATCAATTAGGATCACACCCATATACCACAGGTGTAGAGAATCTAATAGTTACCATTAAAGCTAAAAACGCCTAGTTACTAAATCGATGCCAACTCTGCCGCGTTTACCTAAGACAACATCCTGTCGTGTCTTTTTTTCTTTCTTTCGCAGCGACCTAAAACGCCCCCCCCCCTCGACTGCACTACTCGTACATAATCATGATGAAGCTGCGACCGTGCACGCATTACCAGTATAAAAAAACGCCGGGTTGGACATAGCTTTCTTATGGTTAGCCGAGAAACGGCGATTATGGAACAAAACGGCCTTGAAAAGAGCAATGGTATGCGTATTGCTATGCCTGCCAATTAAGAAGGCAGTAGATCACAATGACCTCACATCCTGCTATAAGGCACGATTGCAGCATCGATGATAGGAGGTCTACGGTGAGCCGTCGTCGACTCCGGGCCCCACTTAGATTTCCAAGAATTCTCCCTCTCCCGCGCCTTCTCAAACGCTTCTCGGCATTCGGCTGGTAACTCGTCCAAGACGTCTTTCGATACCGCTCCGAGCCCCTGGAACTCAGCAAGGAAGTCCGGGACCTCTCGCTGCTCGTATACGGCGGATGAGAGACCGGCTGGGGGGATTTCCATATACGCGTCGATAACCTTAAAATTACGAGGGATCTTAGGGTCCAGTGGTGGGAATCGAGCACTACCAGTTGGGGCAGAGGAATCTGCAACTTGCTCGAATCTCGCGTGCGTAGGCTGCATTATGGCAGGGTATTGCAACATATTAGTGTGAACATCATAGACGCCAGATAAGTTCAACCGTCGAACAGCGCCAATTTCGGAGTTGAAGCGACTACAAAGCCAGTTAATAATTATTCCAAATACTCACGGTAATTGTTAACCGAAGATAATCATAAACGTACCTTGCCTCGCGGGCGTGTTCAAATTGCCAGTTGACGTCTGTAACGTTCACACGCCTCTTTTTAATGTCCACTTTGCCGCTTTGAGTAGGAACAGAGGGTGCCCCTGAATGGTAAACAGCACTAGCACCGTGCCAAGCAACATACTGATTTTTGTTGTATTCCTCGCCCTCGACGAACTTGTCATTAGGATCAGCAAGCTCGCCCTCGACAACGCCCTCGGCTCGGGCTTTGGCGACCTCGTAATCGTCAATGATTCGCTTTCCGCCGACGATAATCAACGCGCCAAACTCCCTGAACACCGAGCGGGCCGTGACGATTCCTATCGCACGACCCTTGTACGAATGGGGGATGATATCGCGTTCGATCATGTCTCGTTTCTCGTCATCGTCCACAATGATTTTGTAAAGGCGCTTGTGTTTAGTGAAAAACAAGTATGAATCCCTGAATCCCACGCAACGGGCAGGCTCAGTGGACAACATGTAGAGGCGATCTCCCCGGCCCGCTACAGTGAATGTTCGGCAACGGTACTCGCGTCCTCCTTGCAAGTTCCCCATCTTGTCTACCTTGGTCTCTCCTTCGGGATCCTCAGGCAACGCAACTTCATCGTCAACAATGTCCATCATATTGCCTTCTTTGTCAATCGTTTGCTGCGTCGGCTGATAAGAAGCTCCCTTTCGACCGCCTCTACCTCTCCACCCTCCGCGACCGCGGCGCCTTGGAGTTTCATTCGGATCGCGCTGGGGAGTCTCGAGCGGCAGGGTATCCCAGTCCGGCGGTCGGTTCTTCGGAGGACGGCCTAGACGTCTTCTTCGGATGACTGGTTGGGGTGGAGGAGAAGGTGATTTCGCGGATGGCACATCGGAGTCTTGGTTCTCCTCGGCCTCGGCGCCGGATTCATCTTCGTTCTCTTGTTCCTCAGGTTCTGCTTGCTGTTCCCCATCTGATGCGTCGGCATCTGGCATTATCTCATCCTCGATCTCCTCGAGGGCTCTCGGGGTGCTCTCTGCGGCATTGATATTTAGATTAGTTAAGTGACGGGGGAATAAACATTAAATTCCAAGGTTTTAAAAAATGCGAGAGGTGCAGCCGAATTTCAACAGCGTGTGCAACAAGAAAAACATAAAATAATAAAAAACAGAATTGATAATTGTAGTGACTTACCAAGTTTTGCAGCAGCGCGCTTGGCGGCTGCACGACCAGGTCGCCGGGGCATATTTATAGTTGTGGGGTAGCGATGCGCATGAAGGGGGCTAACAGAAAGATAGGAAGTGGCCCGAAGTGAGCAGACTGTGACGACGTTGAAGATTAAAAGTCAATTGAATGCGATTAATAAAAAAGATGGAGAGGCTTCAATTGACGGAATGTTGAAGAACGCGGCGCGGCAGGCGATTAGGGATTAGGGATTAGGACACACTGATAACGCGCTGTAGCTGCCTTTTTGCTAAGCCAAATCCACCAATGGCGTTAGCGGCAGATTAATTACGTAACACAGGCTGTTTTTCAGTTGCTATCTGTACCTAAGGTGAAGAAGTACGAAGTACCTGCCTCCTAAACTTCCCACTAAAAACAAACATTTCTACTCCGTACACCAATTTTTGAAACGAGAGAGACGCATAAGTAGAACAAAATTTATGAGTATAGAGAAATAAAAAATAATTATAATTTCCCTATATTTGCCTGCTCAAGGTATCCAAGCTTGAAGTCCATACCTAAGCCTTAGAGTACCGTACCTAGGTACCTAAGGCTAGTACGAAGTACACCTTGAACCACTTACGCCTACCGCCCAAAGATCTCCAAATGCTTACCTTGGCACCTTGGATGTTTTCCTCTAAAATCTGAGAGCAGACTCTCGTGTTCAAGAAATGATAAATTATACACTACGACTAAAGACTCGCCGTGGTCTTTTTAAGGTTTGTTCCGCTAACTAATCGTATTGTGGGATAGCTGCGCGGCATATTACCCCTATTCATACCTCCTAATATACCTCCACTGGCCTCACGCAAAGTAATCAGGGGGTTACCAGGTTATGGTATACAGCATCCCACATATTGTCATGAGCAAATTAGTTTGATTTAACCACTTGATATAAAGGCGCCTCTTAATCTTCGAGATAACGTACCTATATTTGGTACCTAGACATGTTTTGCTACGGATAAATCTAACCTAGTATAATAGTAAACCCCTACCATTATAAAACACCCCCCTTTCTTGATTTTCACATCAATACTTCGATTAGCATTCCCTTCCCCTCCTCGGCTACCCGTTTTCTCGCAGTTCGAAGCGCCTCCTTGAACTCCGCTACCGTTTTCACTCTGAGTCCTTTCATCCATGTATCGGCATTCTCTGCCGCATTATCCCAGCCGACTTCCGACCCCGCCGCCGCTTCTGCCAGAGCGGCATAGTTGGGCGTCGGACGGAAAGAGACGTTGATCTCCTCGTCCGTTGCGGAGATGTTGAGGCCCTTGGGATAGACGAGTTCCGTCGAATTCCGCGGAGCTTTCCAGCCTAGAGAAAAATGTGTCAGTGTGGTGGTCGCAACCCAAGTCAAAAAGATTGACTTACCTCCGTTATTCAAGACGATTGTTAGAATTGGGATCTTGTACTTGCTCCCCACCCAAAGCGCAGTAGACGGCGCAGCGCACATAAAACTTCCATCGCCAACTAGTTGGCAGACGAGGCCTGGCTTCTCCGTCCCCTCCTTCTCCAGATCCGCCAGCGCCATCTTAACGCCCAGCGCTGCGCCATTGCTCCAACCGATACCCGTCCCACCGCAATTGATCCAGCTCCCCGGCCGACTGGGCTGTACCTGGTCATATAATATCTGTCCCGCCGTAACTGCTTCCACAACGTAGGTTGTGGAGTCCGGGAGGGCTGACTTCAGGAGACTGCCGATGTTGTGCCCATTTAGCGGTTCTTGGTCGTCCAAGCGCGGCAGGGAAGCGAAGCTCGCTAGACGAGCTTTATGAGCTTCTGCGCGAGCTTCGCCACGCGCTGCATACTTGGAATCCTGCAGCGTCTTCGTAAGCGCAGAATCGTTCTTGATATGGTTGACCAGTTGCGTGAGCGCGGTGAAACTCTCTGCTTTCCAGCGTCCGTGTGCCGGGAAGAAAGATACGGGGATCTGCTGATTTAGGGGGTCGCTGTCTACGTGGAATATCTTGGCGTTCTTCGGCGGCGGGTTGCGGGACGGGATCCACGGCACATCACAGTCGAGGAGGAACACCACGTCCGCGTCTTTGCTGCAGTCGTCCATGCTAAGACGGAAACCCTCGGAAGCGACATGGTTGAAGGGAAAACACACGTCGCTCCCGCCCGTGTCGTGGACGCGTATGCCCGGAATGAGGTCCGCCAGAGCGACGAGAAGTTCCGGGGTTCGTCGATCGCGGCCAGAGTATCCCGTGATAATAAGCGGGCGCTCGGCTTGGACGAGGGCCGTAGCGATGTCGTGGATCGCATCAGCCGGAAGCGCACTTGGGCCGATCGGTACCCACTGCGCTTGATCTAGCGAAGACTGTGGGATTTCTTGAGCCAGAACTTCTCGTGCGCTTGCGACGTAAACGGGGCCCTTCGGAGTGCTGCTCGCGAATTGAAGCGCGCGCCCAATGGTCTGCTTGATATTTAGCCCGGTGCGGACTTCGCCCGTATACCTGCAATACTGTCGCACAATGGCTTTTTGGTCCGGCGCCTCCTGCAGCCAGTGCATATACTCCGTGCGGGAGCCAGGAAGCTCCCCGGCCTCCGTGTACGGGCACAGGCCAGCAAAAATGAATATGGGCGCCCGACCGACGCTTGCATTGTGGATGCCTTGGCCGAGAGCTTGGGTTCCTACATCGACGTGCACGAGAACAGCCTGCGGCTTTCCTGTCACGCGAGCATACCCATCAGCCATTGAAATCGCTGTGACCTCGGAAGGGCACGTAATCATCCTAGGCCAGGAGTTCGGTCGCTCCCTCTTGCCTTTGACAATGGCCTCAATGATGGATGGGTGATCCGACCCGACATTGACGAAGCATGTCGTTATGCCAGCCTTGTAACTACGGTAAGCTTCGATGCCACCATGAAGTGAAAGGTGACACTTACTTCCCAAAGTCCCTCGAACAGGGCAAATGCGGTTGTATATCTAATTCAACTCAGTTTCGTAAATAACATATAATAATAACAGAATAATACGTACGATCCAGCGGTACTCTGCGGTGCAGCCATATTTACTGGCTTTGATGTTTGAGGCGCGTGTTTGTATGTTGAATAGGTAGCAGCAGCGCAAGTAAGCGGTATCCTAGCGCGAGAACAACGACCTGTGAAAGGAGAAACGGGAACCAATGCACGAGAACAATATGGCTTTGGGGCGATATTTATCGCCAACCGGCGGCTGAGCAACCCTCGAAAAGCCATCCTAGCAAGATATACCTAGGACTGCGGTAGGCGACCATTGTCAGGAGGAGGGGAGATTTTTTTTTTTTTTTTGAATCATGCAGGGCGGGTGGCATCGGATATATGATATAGTTACACGGAAGCCAGGGGTTACGTTTGCCGATTACAAAGACCACCAGGTAGGCAACCGTGTGAATGAGATCTTTCTAGACAAACCCCTGATTAGAGAAAAAAAAAAGATGTATTATCAGATTATAGGAGACACTTTTAAAGATGTCTTATCTTGAAGGTTTAATACGATGTTTAAATCGTAGGTATATTCCAAAGGCACACAATCCGTAGAATATCGAACAACACCAAAAGCCAAGTACCTAAATTATTAGATAAAGTAGTCTTAACTAATAAATCCGTTGGCTCACGACTGAACTATGGTTTGAGCAGCGCCCGTACGGGGCGAAACAAGAACCGTAGGAGGTACCTAAGGTAGATGATGTCCTCGTATGCTACTTAGTCTTGTCCAGAGCCTCGAGTCGGCCTTATACTGGCTAGGAGGTAGTCAGTTGCTCCGATTAAAGCCACCCAAGTTGTTTGCGATAGCGGAAGCCACAGCACTGTCAACATTAATACAGTACCCTCGGCGATAGCTAAAAATAGGCTCAGTTATATTCTTACTTACGTATTAGTATACTGTGCTGCCCGAATGAATTGTGAAAGTCATCTCTTATCTTCGGATGGTGTAAGTAAGGGATGCGAAAAAAGTTGCCCTTCTGCGATAACGCGCGAGCTCCAACCAACGATATACCTCAGTCATCGCCTCATCGCCTCTGGAGCAACGTACACCTGACGTTTCGGAGATTAACCATATCTTTAATCACCTAGTCGATTGATTTTATTTGGAATAACTGACTGTTGTTGTAGCTGGTATTCCGGGATGCGAGTCCTTTGTTTATCACTGTGACTGGCTACATGCTTTCAGAGTGAGTTTCCAGCCTTCTGGGTATCTCCTTAGGTACCACTAACCTGTCATAAGTACATACTCGTCTAAACTACGGAAAGATATAGGAGTAAAATGCTTTTAGAGGATGATGAGAGATAGTAGGGAAAGTGTCGATACTTTCGAAAAACTTCAATTTGATATCCTAATATTAAATCGTTGAAAGGATAAGGGGTGAGATGGCTTCGTGTTGACCACGCTCGCAAAGTACCTCATCTTATGTTAAATGTTGGTCATGAAGTTGTGTGGTTTATGTGTCTACCTAATACCATTCGTCCGAGCTTTGGTATCTGAAGTGACGACCTCCTACTCTTGATTTTAATTCCCTTTCTTGAAGCCAAACCTGTCATCTTTCATTTCTCTACCCAAGAAGCATCTTTGGCCTAGAACCAAATACGCTACCTACAATTCCAATGGGACGGTTGGCAAATGCTGTGAGAGAATTGCTAACCTTGCGGCCTGATGTCTAGCTCTATGACAGGCTGCGGGTTAATGGCTTCACAGCTACAGAAATATAGCAGCTATACTAGCGATCAACTAATATCATGGCATAACTACCTACATCTCATGTTGCCCTTTAATCTTCACTGCAAAGGCTCAGGCTGGAAGTACATACCATAGGCGTACTATCAGCCGGGGGTATGTCTCGTGGCGTTCATCTTAAGTTAAAAGCTTGAGAGCTCGATCGATGCTGATAAGTGTTACCTGCCTGAACGCAAGCTCATGTTCAATATAGGGATACCAACATTCTCACTTTTAACAGAGATTGTCCATTTCTTAATAGAAATCGTCATGGTATCGAGATATACATTTGTGAGAACATAGGTAAGTCATAAATACGGACCTGAAGCATACCTAGTACAACACACATAATAAGGTCATAAGGTAAGGTCGCAGGACCTCGTTGAAAGTAGGTACCCCATCAATCCCTCAGCTCATCATCCGGCCGCCTTGAATACCTTCTCTTACTTTCCAAACATTCATACCCTAACTGAGCACTAAACCCTATGTGCATATTACGCCGACTCCGACCCCGATAATCCTAATGACGAAGACATAAGTAAAATTGACGAGCAGTGCAGTAGAATGGAACAAAGAATCCTTACAATTAGCAGAGCGCTATTGGCGCTCAACCGTAACCTCGTTTCTCACTATTACAACGCCTTCTTCCGGCTTCTCCCCGCGCGCTCCATTTCTCAGCGGGGTGACATTCACATCGTGGCCCTGGTCCTGCAGCTCGATATACGGCCCGTCTCCGTTCGTGCTGAACATCGTGCCCATCAGGCTCTTGGTGAAGTACGGGTCGGAGGGCGGGTGCGACGAGCCCTTCGATTCGTTCCACCCCCGCACCTGGGACGCGGTCGGGCGCTTCGGCGTGTTGGCCTGCAGGCGGTTCCGCTTGCGGAACAGGAACGCGAGCTCCGGGAAGCACACGCACAGGTTCCCCGAGGCGAGCTCCGCCGCGCCCCAGAGGAGGATCTCCGGCTGTCGCCAGGACGTGTCTTTGTTGCCGCTGTTCTTCAGCCGCACGACAAACCCGACTACCGCGAAGATCGGAGCGCTGTACGTTACGCGATAAGTATGCCATCTGCAAGTCGTTTGCGGAACACCTTTCTTTTTCTCCAACTCAACGATCTTCTTCTGCGTTTTTTTTTTTCTTTTCTTCTCTTGCGGAAAGAAATAAAGCATGAAAGACATACCATAGACCAAAGGTAAACGCCAAGACGACCAGCGTCTGCTTGAACTTATCCATCTGGAGCTGCCGGACGGCGTGGATCGGAAGCAGCAGGATGAGGAAATCGGTCACGGTGTTGAAGCCTCCGCTAATGTTCAAGATGAGGTTCGTCTGCACGCAGGTCCCGGGGAGCGTCTTGTCCCAGATCCTCTCGCGCGGGTTACACTCGAAGATCTTGACGAAGGTGGTGATGCCGTAGAAGCCGCTGATCAGGACGATCAGCGTGACGATAGCGATGTCGAACAAGCTCCACCGGATGGGCGAGAACACGCGACGGTACAGCCAGAGGACCGCGAGCTTGGTGACGCCGATCATGACGCCGTACTCGATGGACGCGACGTTGAACCAATACGAAGCCTCGTGGAATTCGGCCGGCGTGATATCCCAGCCGTGCTGACCGCCGTGGTGGGACATGGTCGTCCTCATAATGCCGCAGTAGGCGATGGTACCCGCCCACGCGATCGTCACTATGAAGTCCTCGAAGATCCACGTGCGCTTAATGACGATGCGGGCATAGCATCGCAGAATGAAGAATATGGTCACGAAAGGGATACATATCCCTATGGTAATGTCGGCCAGTCGGGCTAGGGAAGCCGGATTGTCGGGGTTAGATTTTACGCCAGGCGGCGGCTCCAGGGCCGGCGTAAATGTGGGTGTAGGAGGAGCCGTCGAGATCTCTGACATTCTGGGGGCCATGGACACGAAGTCGAGCGAAGGGAGAGGGGGGAAGAATGGGCCGAGTGAGATTACGCTAGCATATATAAAAGCTGTAGGGTCATGGTATCCTATTCCTAGGTGGCTGGCCTAGGATCATTAATTCCATATGGTAGCGAGTAAGGCTTATGTCCTATTTGTTTGATTCGTAATATAATATAAGAGGTACCTACCTACTTTTATTCAGCGGCGTTCCCACCCCCTCGTTGGAGTTGCATTAAAAGCTGACACCACCCATAACATAAACGCCTCCTTTCCAGCTTTCCATGCAGATATTCCATGGCGACATGGGTCTTTGCATCCGTTTCTGACATGCAGTGTACCAGCGCGGAGATGATATATGATATCCTGCTGCAACTCCTCCCACACGACTTAATTAATACCTACCTAGCCCATCGCGAGTCAGCTATGCCAGGCGATCGGGCATGAGACAAGATGAACATCGTGCTGAACCAAAAGTCCGGCGTGCATGCCACCTGAGCCGTAATTCAGGTTCTAGATGTTTGCTGCGTAGCGTGCTGAAATGCACCTATTGCACGACTTCGCAGCAGCCCCTTACACGGCAGGCGTAAATAAGCAATGATAGAAAGGGCCGGAGCGAAATAATACTAGGTGCATTGAGGCAATTCTTTTTTACTATGTATACGAGTCCGTAGGTAGTTATCAATTGAAAGGATTGGCCCTTTCGGGTTCAATCTATCCCGATCCTCCCTTTCAATCCTTCGCCACGTTGTTTATGATTTGTATGATACCCTTCCATTGCATTGTTCCTGTCGGGGCACTTTTGTAGACAATCTGCTACCAAAAAGCAATTGGGTTACCTTTTTTTTTTTTTTTTTTTTGGTTCTCCCAAAGTCTTTTTTTCTCCCCTTTCTCCTCATCTCTCTCAAGTCGCTCTGGTATTACAAGCTGAGCAATAATGGGCAATTTAGGTACGCCACACTTCAATATAACTTTGTGTCGCCGACGATATAGGGCAATGCTAACCCAAGCGCTTAGACCGCGACGTAACCGAGTCAACCTCGACGTTACCTGCCCCCGACACCCTGTCGGAGGCCGAGGAGTCGAAGTTGATGCGCAAGATCGACCTCCACGTGCTGCCCATGCTCTTTTTAATCTATGTGGCAGCCTTTCTTGATAGGTAAGTAAGCCGCTCTTATGTGTATGTGTGTATGTGTATATGTGTGTGTGTGCGAGAGGTCGCCGACTAAAACATGGTGTGGTCTTCCAGGGCGAACATATCGAATGCCCTCACCATGAGGTTACCAGAGGAGTTGGGATTGACTGGCCAACAGCCTAACATAGCGCTGGCCGTATTCTTTGTTCCTTACATTATCTTCGAAATACCTTCAAACATCTTAATGAAACGATTTAGCCCTCATGTATGGCTATCTATTTGCATCTTCGGTTTCGGTGTGGTGATGCTGGGACAGGGCTTCATTAAGAACTACAGCGGCCTGATTGCAACGCGCTTCTTCCTTGGACTTTTCGAAGCTGGCATCTTCCCGGGGAGTTTCTATCTAATAAGTTTCTGGTATAAGCGACAGGAGTCGCAGAAGAGGTTCACCGTTTATTTCTGCTCCGTCATCCTAGCTTCTGCGTTCGGCGGTCTGCTCGCCTCCGCAATTGCGGAAATGGACGGGATACGGGGCCTAAGTAACTGGAGGTGGATTTTTATATTAGAAGGGATTCTGACTATTCTAGTGGCTATCGCAGGGTATTTCTTCGTCAGCGATTTCCCTGGCGAAGCGAAGTGGCTATCTGAGAGGGAGAAGCAATTCGTTCTGGCAAAAACGCGTTCGCACGAGACCGCTGCGGAACAAAAAATCACTGGGAAAGATATTATCGAGTTTTTCAAGGATCCGAAAAATTACCTCGGTGCGATAATGTACTTCTGTAGGTCTTTTTTTTCTTTTTCTTTTTTTTTTCTTCAAGTTACATCCATCCATCCCTTCCAAGTAATCCCGTGCTAAGTCCTACCAGGTGTCGTCGTCCCGGTTTATGCATTCGCCTATTTTACACCCACAATCGTCAAGACGCTCGGATACTCGGTAGTTCAAACACAGCTGCATTCGATTCCACCCTTTGCAGCTGCGCTTGGATTGTGTCTTGTTCTAACATATCTGTCAGATCGAGCAGATAGTCGTCTCCCATTCATCTTGTTCCCAATCGCGATTCTTATCGCGGGACTTGCGATTTTAATGACGACGCACGCGAACTTCTCGGTGCAATATGCAGGAATTTGCTTAGTCTGTATGGGTGCCTTCAGTGCGGGACCCGTTGTTATTTGTTGGTATCTCATGAACCTCCAGGGACATAAGCAGAGAAGCATTGGCTCCGCCTGGATGATCAGCTTTGGTAATACGGGGGGGATTCTAGCGCCTTTCTCATTTCTACCAAAAGACGCACCGTACTATCATCCTGGCTACTCGGCGTGTATGGCGGTCGCCGTGGTGGGGGTTGCCACAAATATCTGTTATGCGCTCCTCATACTGAGGGAGAGACGCAGGGTACATCGTGATGGCGGAGCCGAAAAGACGCATGATCTGTCATTGTAGATGGTACTTGACCGAAATCTGCGGGTGATAACACATCGGCTTAATCGCTAGAAAAAAGTTGGACTTGTTAGTACATACTTAAAGGCTCGTACAGATACAACCGCATATACAACCGCAAATACGACGTAAGGGAGTGTAACACCGGCTTGTTGCTCCGCCTTGTCAAGTACAATGAATTTTTTTTTACTGGATATAAAACCTATAATATCCGCCTGTCAGGGCTAAGGAGCTGGTACATTGGAATTTGTCCATATCGTATTCTTCTAGATTATATTTCCTAGAGCATCATATATGTTAGTTAGATCATAGATTTTAAATTTCTTTCTTTTTTCCCCCTATTCCCATGGCCGCCGAACTAGAATCGGGCCTCGTGTCTAAGCACTCTGAAGGTACGCTTAGCCCTACGCCGCAAACACATTCCCGTTTATATTGCTAAGAGCCTACAGTAGGAGTCCATGTTGTATCTACAGAACCTGTCGTGGCTGGTTCGGCTCCTGCCGAACTGGCTGCAGGTATGTCTACGGTAAGCTTCCGCCAGTCAATAATAGAGCAGCGATCGGTGCTAATGTACCTATGCCGACATGTAGGCTCGGAAGCTGTTCATATCTACCACAGTCATTCTAATGAACTTCAATGTCACCTTGGGTTCATCTCTCCCCAGCGGAGCAGGAGATACGTTAAACGCCCATTTTGGCGTTACGTCCGAACTTCAGAAGCCATTACCTGTAGCTGTCTTCCTTATTGGATATAGTAAGTAAACTTCTGGGTCAACTTCTTTGCTTCAGAAATAAGGGAATGGGGGGATTATTTGAAATATATTCTAACAAGGCCTTTCAAGTATTCGGTCCCATAATATTCGCCCCTCTCTCTGAATCGTGGGGCCGCCGTCCAGTCTTCCTGGTATCTTTCGGCATCTATACAGCATTTACCCTAGGATGTGCCCTCGCCCCAAACTGGCCAGTCTTTCTTTTCTTTCGCTTTCTGCTCGGCTGTGGGGCTGCCGCACCGCAAACGGTGTCGGGTGGGCTCTTTTGTGATATCTATCCCGATCTAGGACCCCGCGGTCTGGCTATGACAATGCTGGGCCTGACAAGTAACATTGGACCCCTCGTGGGGCCTATCATTTCAGGGTTTACCTCAACAAAGGTTTGGCAGTGGCAGTTTTGGAGCGCTTTGATTCTTGCCGGGGCTAATTGGCCGATGTTGCTTTTTATGCCCGAAACATTTGCTCCTGTAGTCAACGCTCGCAGTTCAAAAAACGCCACAAAGGAGAAGCAACGCCAATCAGCAACCACTTCTGTTATAACAGGTAAAGCCCAATCAAGCCTCAGGAACCGTGTGAGGATTCTGGCGCGCCCTATCCGTATCCTTACGGAGCCACTTGTTTTCTTCACGGATCTCTTCATCCTCTACCAATATGTTATCTACTTCCTCTACTTTGGGGCGTATCCAGTGATCTTCCGCGGTACATATGCAATGTCCAGCGGGATTTCTTCGCTGATGTTTGTCCCTACTGGTATCGGAGGTATTTTTGCCATAGCTATATTTGTGGCTTGGGATAAATTTCATAAAAGAAGTGTAGAAAGAGGAAGGCCGTGGGCTCTTCAGGAAGAGTACCGACGACTTCCGCTGGCCTGTCTGGGTGGTCCCCTGTTCGCCCTCTCTGAGTTCTGGTTGGGGTGGACTGCGAGGCCAAGCATTCATTGGGCGGTTCCCGCATTATCAGGCATATCGTTAGGCATCGGGATTGACCTTACATTTCTAGCACTAAACAACTACCTCACGGATGCATACGGCATATACAGCGCATCGGCGTTAGCATCAAGTGTGTTTACGCGAAACATCTTCGCAGCGCTTCTCATTCCCCTTACAACATATCCGTTATACGAGAACCTAGGTACAGATTGGGCTTGTACATTACTGGGCTGTTTATGCGTTGCTCTAACCCCGATCCCGTTTGCGTTTATTCGCTGGGGACCGGCGATGAGAAGGCGGAGCGCCTTCTGCCAACAGTTAGCTCGTATGAAGAATGAGGATGATGGTGGAAACATGGTGGTCCCTCTTTGACCGAGTTAATTCCGATACACGCGTTGCACATATATAGTACATAGGTAGAGGGGGGTAAGCTTTTATGGCAATCCGAATGGTTGGTATTCGAAATTTGTGTTGGAAGTAGAAGCTCCATAGAAAGTTTTGAAGGATTGGTTCTGCCTCATTCTCCCTCACTCTCAATTGCACCAGTCATATAAGTAGAATCCAATTGCCCAGCCATTCCCCGAGGAAGGAGGGTTACACAAAAGTAACGTCGGGGAGTGATTCAGCGTCAAGATGTACCCTTAAGCTTATTATGAAGTAATTAATAACTACCTAACATAGTTCTCAGCTAATATCAACCATACTCCACTACAGTTCTATCTGCTAATTTTTTTGTTACCCCTATCATATCATTATATCAAATATTTTACGAAGGTATTTCATATATCAATTACTACCTAAGCGAAAGGCTTCCAGTCCCATAGTCGTAGGTACCTAGGTAGAAAACGTATTTCGTAAGACCCACTATATAATGTTGCATTAGTTCCCGCTGTGGAGTACGGGGATACATGGGGTTGTTACGCTAGGCCCGCTTTAATAATGCAAATGAACATAACTCTCGCCACATAAAACTTTATGAATTAGTCGGGTAGATACCAGATGAACCATTCAAATTTAGACGAACGTCAGAACCATATCAAAAGAAATCTCACAAGTATTCGATACTATAGTAGAGAGTACAGGGCGAGCAAGTAGCCGTTTGCTCCATTTAGGCCAGACCTAAAACAGCAGCTCCTTTACTGAGCGTATGAAGACTCAACGCTATCCCCGACCTGTAGCGCAGGGTCCGACTCAAAATTAGCCCTCTTCTCAGCATATGAGGATTCGTCCGCGTTTCCAACATGAAGCAATGGATCGGCTTCAAAGTTAGCCCTCTTCTCTGCGTATGAAGACTCAGCCGCATTTCCCACGTGTAGTAACGGGTCGGCTTCAAAGTTGGCCCTTTTCTCTGCGTACGAAGACTCTTCAGAGTTCCCAACATGTAGTAATGGGTCGGCCTCAAAGTCTAATGAAATCAGCATTTTCTCTGGTAGATACCTGGTATTACTTATGGTTCTGGATGGACATACTCTTAGGCTGCGGTGTTGGAACAGCAACCGCGATCGCGGCAATTAAGGGGAGTAGAACGAAGCTCTTCATGGCGAAGGATAGATATTCAAATATTTATTTCTAAATAGTGGGAGGAGTTCCACTTGACATCGACTGTGACAAAGTAGCGCGTGTTTCGATGATGGCTGAAGCAAGAGAGGAATTATTGAGACATGCTCTCGAATAGCATCCCCTTTATATCATTTCGATGCCTCGCCGTGCTATACTGCTCGGTAGTTGTCATGCCCGCTAGATCATAGGGCTGAGCCAGGGAGAAAACGCCTCCCCCGCTCCGCACGGGTGTAATCGCTATGGGAACTAATAAGCTTGCAGATCCCTTGCCGCTTAGCACAGAACCATAGATTAGGCCGGCTTACATGTGGAGGACAAAACCTAGCCTACTCCAATGGTTTCATTCTGAGTTGATACCTATTCTTCAATACTCATCTATGGAGTTGCAGTCCCAAGGCCAAATCAACCTATAAGGTAAGTCGGCCTAGATATCGCATCATCCCAAGTTGTTACAATATGCATATGCCATGGCCCCCACCTACGTCTTCGTTCTGGCCAAACCCATCAAACGTAAGCAGTGACGGACTCAACTCCAACCCCCATTTACACCGAACGAAAGTCCCTTAAGGAAGAATTGCAAACCCCGCCTCTTCTGCGGCCGATATTATCATATGTTGTGTACCAGGTAGGTAAGCTTGAGAATTCTATTAAGTACCGTATTCGGGGAAAACTTTACCACCTACTTACCACTTTTACTGCTATCCCACTACTTATTCGATACACCAGGTGGCTTATCTAATCCCATTACTGGCACCCAATATCTCACTATCAATCAAAGCCATGTCCCTAAACTTCGCCTATCACGCCCTCTCGGCCTCTTCTTTAGACTCTCCTCTAACAGCATCCGCTGATGAAAAGGAAGAGGAATACACAGAGTGCAAACATTGCGCAGTTCATAACAGAACTCGGAGATATCACTGGGTCGCTCATGTCGTAAACTCGACTATCATTATCGTTCTATCAATCCTTTTGATACGCTCCTATGACGGTGCCCTCATAGCTGCAAGATGTTGGGACATGCATAATTATTACTGTGAGGAACCCCCCACCCCCTCCCTTTCTATTTGCGTCTTATCACATGTTAGCGGTTAAACTCACAGTCTTTCACCCAGCCCCGGTTAACGAGGCCTTGGCTACGCAGCCCTACATCACTGTCCGGTTCAATGGGTCGCTCTGGTATGAATCGCCTTTCAAAGGACCCCCCACTCCGGATGTCGAGGAGGCCTGGCACTCAGTTATGAAGTACGGGATGATTGCCGTATCAGCTTCAGACTACGAGAAGGTCAACCATTCAACCCGCACCGCAGTCCAATTTCCTAAGGAAGCCGGAGGCGGTTATATGGTAACAACAGTCGGAACACATCAACTCCACTGTCTGCATTTTCTCTGGCAAGATCACCATCGCGCTTACTTCCCGGACGTTATGCGGAAGGTCGAAGATGTCCCCGAGCTTTACGAACGGCACTTTGAGCACTGCGTGGACTACATCAGACAGAGCATCATGTGTAAGTTCGACACAGGCTTGGTAACGTATGACTGGGTCCTGCAGCACCAGAATCCGACACCCAATTCAAACGCCATGCACAAGTGCGTAGATTGGGATGCGGCACAGGAGTGGTTGCGAGATCGCGCCGTCGAAATTCCTGATGGGTTTGAGTGGAGGCAACCTGAGGGACAAGAAAGTCTACCATGGAACCCTTGATGAAGCTTCTAACGTGGAGGGTAGTGATTTGAGAAACGATAGGTGGTCGGCACCCGCCGGTAGATGCAATAAGAATGTTGAGCAACCCTCTTGAGAAGGGGAAAAGAGAGTCACAACATAAGATGGTCGAGGCTAGAATCAGCTCCTGGCGAATCATCTCCCTAGTTCATAGCCCCCAAATTCAATAGTAAATAGTAAGATCTACGTTACTCTCGGAGAGTTTGACAAATACGCCCAACACTTCAGTTATTCAGCCGCAACGGCCCGAATAGAGAGAAATAATCTTACAACTGATCGATTCATTCAGGAGGAATCAAAGAGAACAGACTTGATATGGTTGATTGTTCTGGCTGAGGATAGAGTCTACCAAGACTAACAGCAGAAGCTATATCAATGTACTGCAACGTCGGGTTGGTCGACTACCTAAATTGATTTGCGACCGCATAACTCCTTCACCTGAAGTGGAATGCAGGCCCAGGCGAGACCCCTACCCCTACATAATAGAGACGGGAGTGGCTTGACCAAGCCTTGACAAAACATGAATGGGGGATTGTCGTGCACATGCACTGTTAGATCAATGCTCCATTGGCTCCTCGCATCATACCCCAACCGCATTGTGACAGCGCTCGGTACCAACTTTGGAACCTAATCAACATCTACATACCACTACATATACCACTACATAGCAATGTCGCCCGCTTTGCCTAGGCTTGGCTGGTGTCACAAAAGCTTAAAGGAGGTAGTACTTTACGATAGGAGATATGATTCAGTTTCGTTGCAGACTAATAATGGTCACCGGATATCAAGTGGCTGATAACTTTACTCCAACCGTACTACAGTAGGTAAAACATCCATGAAGAATCATATATCGTCGTCGGCTCGTCACTCTAGCGTACGGTGGCGCATGCATCAAGCTTGATCGTAACGCTACCTACCTCTACCAGATCTCCAGCGGGAGGAACCGCGAACCTGCACAATTTTATACCTCATACTAGGTACATACATCCCGTCAGCCTCCAGGCGCACATACGTGCGCACGACAAACCTAGCGATGATTTCAGGCACTCCGGATTCGGACGGCGGAGGATTACTATGTTACATCCTAGCGGCGCATACATGGAATCCTTCGGCCATCGAACCATTAATGAATTCGACGAGGAAGATTCAAAAAAAAAAAAAAAAAGTCCGCTACTTCAAACTGCTACCCTCTTAAAACCAGCAAAATGCCAAAAAAAGAAAAACCGCTTGCATACCGAGATAGATGTATGCGGTAGATACGGAGTAAACAGATTTGAAGGATCTGTTGGAGTGTGGTAGGTACCTACCTACCTAACCTAGATTCATTTCCCGAGACATGACGAAATAACTGTGCCGTTCCTTTACACGGAAAGTACCTAACAAAGAGGGCAGAGTATCTCTCTTGGAAGACCTCAGGAGACAATCGTTCCAGCACCTTTCGGGCCCGAAGCATGTCGATGCAACTGAGCTATCGGAAAGATCTTGATTCCAACTACCAAGAGACAGGGAAGCCTAAAAATAGGTATGTGACGAAGAAAGCTATCGGCAGATGGATTCGATAAAAAAAAAAGTTTCATTTCGCTATCTACTATCACTTACTTAGTGGTAGTTAATCAGGAGAAGTGTCAGCAACCTACCTGAGTACCTGCTACTTAAGATATTAACTCTATGGATTCGGGTATGTGTAATCCGTGAGACAATGATCTAGCAGGCAACCGCTTGGTTGCACACGTAGCTTATTACGCAGGCACCGGAAATTGAAAGATAGCAGAATCTGCAAATAGGTATTAAGCCGGAGATTCAAGCCATAGGCGCTGAAGAAGGCTCAAGCCCAGGAGCCTACGGAAGATACACCATAGTGGGGTTCCCTCTGACCACGCATCGCCCCCCGCGGGGAAGTGGGCTTTCGCTGATGGCTTACCTCCGAATGGGAATAACGTAGCCTTCATTTCGAGGTGAATATTTGCCCAAAGGATATTAGCTAATGAGTGCATACGAGGTCTCGTTACCTCTAGGTACCTAGGTTAAGTGGACTTCGATCAACCAGCCCCTGGGTGCTGGATGCCTCCGAAGCCCTAAGTCTCTGGCTCTCACTGCGAATTGCTACACTTCCTAAAGCCTAGGCGCAGAGAGTTTAATACTATTGTGGGAAGACCATGGAATTGTAGGAAATGAATACTACGTGAATCATGTGAGCATTTTGACAAGTACATAATATAGGAGGTAGGTAGGTGTAGAAAAGCTATATGCAAAAATAGGGGCACACCAAGCACGAGGTTTCGACTGAATATCTACAACTTTAGCTACCCCTTTAGTCGAGCCCATCATTCACGATCCATAGAATTAAACGAGCATTCTCTCTCACCCATGAAAGTCGCAGCATTATCATGGTTATTGTAAGGGTTAGGAAGACATACAGGTACCTAAGTTAGCTTAACGAACAATCTGAACGTTCCCCTGATGGGCGCATACATAGGTTCAAGAAATGCACGTACGCCTTCTCGCCAGCTCAAGGCCTCAGTGTTGGTATTGATTTCGAGATAACTCCCCATAAGGACCTTGTTCTGCTGACTCCTCTCGTTGTGCTCTCCTCTTGGTCCATCGAGCCTGTTCTTCGATATGTGCCCCTTTCCAGCCAGAGCAAGAGCCTATCTACTTATGATTGAAAGGAGATGATCGCTGCCTGCGGTCGCGACAATCCGCTATGTAGCACCTCATGAGCCTAACCCTGTTCATTATTCATTCGGGGCTGTATCGACTTGTGTGATCGCGTGCTAATCCCTCATAGATGCGCTGCATTCTTAATTTCATACGCGGTTACCCCCCGCTTGTGAGTGAAGGTTCACGGTTCGGCTTGGCTGGTCTGGCAGCCAGATCCTGACGGGATAATAATAATTCCTATCTACAGGCTTCTAGGTTTAGCTGATCCAGTCTCGCCCCGTGCTACTTTATGGTGATAGCGAAAGATGTCTTGAGATCCTACTGTGCATCTGTACCTACCCTAGCCAGGAAAGGGCAGTGCTTTAGAGAGAGTTAATCCTTCGGTCTTGTCGAGATTTTTGTCGATAGTTTTGACAACCTCATGTCATCAATGGTGGAGTGAACTTTGACTATCAGGATACTGGACGAGTTTCGTGTGTTCGCGAACGTGACTAAGACTGCTCACGAAGTGACTCGGCGCAAGGAACAACGAACCATTGGCGATATATTCTTGCCATCCGTGAACTTTCCTAGGTTAGATAATACAAATTGAAGCCCAAATCGCAACTTATCTTAAGGCAAGCAATAACAGATCACTTCTACCACATAGTTCATATTGCTGGCATAGACTTTAGATGTGACTTTTATCAGGAGCTAGGTATTTCCAGCACTTTGAATATACCACAGCTTCCTAAGAAAAGAATCTTCGAGTCTCTTACTGCCTACCAACTTCCTTTAGACTCCGAAATACGGATCTTAACACTGATTTGGCGCCAGGTACGGCACTCATACACTATTGGGATTCACGAGGCAAATCTTAGTTGAGCTTCGCGTGCCGCCGTGAGCTGCTCTTGTGATTACCTACCTCCGTGGTCAAATCATGCCAATATTCTTAAGATGATAATAGGTAGTGCGTAGAGACTCGTTATGTTGGTACCTGAGCGAAACTTTCTCTGCTGCCTAACGATATGCCCTGAGCTGGTTCTCTAGTATCCTACAAACGGAAGCATGATCTTATAGTCTCTTTAGTGGCTGGAATAATTCGCAGTTGCATGTCATCAAGTCTCTTGAAAACGAGTCTACCAGGCTCATTAGTCTATATAGCGTACACGTGAAGATTTATGATTCTTCGCGGTCTCCTTAGAAGCCAAGTGATAAAATACCCTACCTATTATAAAAGCACTAATCGCAGGCTATTAATTCTTGATTCGTGTCGGCGGATTCCATGTCACGATTACTTGAATAGGGCTCCGACGAAGACATGCTCGGCAAATTAGTTGAGAGAGACTAGAGTCTAATACTTACCACTTGTGTCCTCGTATTGGAAACGATTCATTCGAAACGAAGCCTCATAGTTTGTACCAGTGACATGGCAAATCTAGGTAGTGCTAAGAAGCTTCTCTACCGCCTACCTGTTGAATATCTTCCATATAAGGTATAGGTAAGGTGCCTAGGTAGGAGGTAGTTATATCAGTCTAGAGACGATTACCTCATTGGACATGTATAAGCGGTGGTGGTAATAACATATATAAGTGCCTATACCTAAAACATCCATAGTCGCTTTGGCGTGTTTATGCCAAAATAAGCTACAGTCTGAGGACCCAAAATAAGAGACAGTAAACAGCATATTTTCAATTTAATTTTGGACGTCGATGGAGAAAAGGAAGTTATAATAAATTTGATAGCACCATCATCATGGCCATATATATAACACTAAGATGAAATAGTTCTTTAGTTTGCGGAGAAATAACAGGGTTTGCTCATCTCGAGAGAGATCTGCGGAGGACATAGTGTTAGTCTTGTTATACCTTATCTACTTCCTACCGTTGCGCGGCATCACGCGCGATAAGGAGGTGTCACTTTACTGGATGACTTTTACCTTCTCCTATCAACTCGGCGGGGAAGATTGCATCACATATACCTACCAGTTAACCTACCTAACCAAGGTATGGCGTCTAGATTATCGCCGTTTTCTGGGGCATATTTTGTTACCTAACTCCCCTACGTACGTTTCCAACTTGATAGGTCTCCGGAGCATTCTGATGTAGGTATTATCTCCTAACTCGCAAATCTTATCTGCACGCCGCCGCTAGTAACGCCGCCGAGAACGGTCACGAGCGCCGAGCATACTTGATTGTCGGCCTCGAACCCGAGATATCTCCACCCTCGGGCTTCCTTGTCGATTCCAAACTAGCTTCGTCTTCATAGAATGATGAACAACTGGGAACAGTATAAATCGTCAAGCATCCTGTCCTCCGTATATCTCGATGTTCGTCTTCTTTCGAACAGATCACCTCAATCTGGAATTACGAGCGGGCTGAATGTCGGCTTCAATCAAAATCCCTTTTACATCATAGCGATAACGAAGGAGTAGCCAGGCATTGCAGAATGGCGTTCTCTTCGCCTGTTGACCAGGAGGGTGGGCAGGGTTATAAGGACTTGCGGAGATTGAGCGATGGTTGTGCTTCCGTAACCAAGGACTATTGGAGGAAGCTCTCTTCTCAAGACAATTTCAAAGAATCTGTATACGGCGGCATACTTGCGTTTGTGCTGCTATCCACGACACTTGTATATATCATCCAGAGACGAAGGCTTAGCAAGCACGCCACGCGCCCGTCTACACCTACCACACCAGGACTTGAAAAGGCAGCATTGAAGAGAAGCAATGCTCAAGCCCGCGAATGGGGTAAATGGATTCCATCGGACTTCCGCATGCCAAAGCCGGAGCCATATCCGAACTGGTCGCTCGAGAACACAAAACCGCTCCCGTATAGGCCGTTCCGATATGGCCCCAAATACAATGTGACCATGGGGCTCCGAACAGTTAAGCACGTCGATTGGATTGAGCTTGATAATCATTATCCACGATATCATGCGGACAAGGCACGTCGAATCAAGGAACGCGGCGATAAGTGCTGCAAGACAGCGCCTGAAGCGTATCCTGCTGCGGTTGAACTTCTCGAGGACCTGGTTGACTACTTACCGGCACGGTATCCGTCGCTGTACGAGCGGACAGATGTCGGAATTAAAAACCTCTGGTCTGGCGAGAGCTTCGACATAGTTACACGGCCATTAGCGGAGGACCCGATGCGCACCTCGGCGCGGCTGGTGCAAGACGACCTGGCAATTATGATCGAGAAGCCAGACGGCCATTACTATCTGCTAGCGGGCGCAATATTGCTAGCCGGATTCTGGAGGCTGGAAGACAAGTTAGGGATGGGCCTGCCGGAGATCCATACGTCCGGAGATGTGCCGCAGTACAAGGAGAAGCTAGAAAAGGGTATGCTGAACTTCTTCCGACGCCTACGACCGGAGGAGATGGTGGCGCGGAATAATTATTTCCTGCAGGTAGACGATGATCTAGCATGGTCGTGGAGTATCGGCTCAGAAGACTCGCCGGAGGTGAGCTGGAACACAGCAGAGAAGAACCGGGCAATTGAGCATCACTACTTCCGTTCCGAAAGGCAAACGCTCCGACGGCTTCCAAAAAGTGGTGGAGTGGTATTCACGATTCGCACATACTTCCACCCCATCACGGAGGTCGCTGAGGAGGATTATGTCCCGGGACGGCTGGCTAGCGCTATTAGGAGCTGGGGAGACGATGTGAGCCGATATAAGGGAAAGGAAAGATACGGAGAAGTGCTACTCGAGTACTTGGATAAGAAGCATGAGGAGCAGGTAGAGAGGGGTTTGGACCTCAGCCGCGAAGATGAGGTTCGGGCGTATCCATACTAATTGTCAGTACTTTCCAAGACAGAATTGGTGAATCTCTGAGGTTGAGCTTGAGCTTGAAGGGTTTGGAATTGTAAAGTGCTTTGTAGATGGTTAATATGCTTAGAAGCATAGCCTTCAAAGGTTTATGGCATTACGGATCCGTACTAGGTTTAAAGTGAAATGTACCTAAGGTAACAACATTATCGGAATAACGCGACTCCCTGCGCCGTCGTTACGCAACGCAACCTGCAGCTGCAAGCCCGTTGTCCTTTGCGCAGGCGCATGTGGCTTTTTAGTGTAATCCACCCTTAACCCACCCTTAATCCGCCCTAAATCCACCACCATCATTCAGCAACATCCCGCTACAGTAGCTTCAACCTGAGCTTCAAGCCTTCAAACTACTGGACATAACTTACAACACTGCAATAACCATGTTCAATTAACCCCGATATTTATTTCTCCTTCCGTGATATACTCTATACCCCCTTAAATAGACTAAACAACCAACCTAACCCGCCCCGAATGGAATCAGCGCCGCCCCAGCAGGGCGAGCTAAGCTGGCGCCTCAGCTCGCATCCCATCACGCTGCTGACCTTTCTCGCATTCCGCATGTGTAAGCCGTTGACTACCTTACCTACCTATCTTTGTCTTTCTCTTTTCTCTGCACAACCTACCTAAGGTAAAGAGCTCAAGTACCTAAAAACTAATAAACAATACCTGTCGTCCTGTAGCGTCGCTCCTCGTGTACCTCTTCGGCGTCATCCTCACGGACAACATGGTGCTCATCTTCATCATCACGATCCTGCTGCTCGCCGCCGACTTCTACTACCTGAAGAACATCGCGGGCCGGCGGCTCGTGGGGCTGCGCTGGTGGAACGAGGTCGACCCCTCCACGGGCGACAGCCGCTGGGTCTTCGAGAGCAGCGACCCGGCCGTCCGCACCATCAACGCCACCGACAGCCGCTTCTTCTGGCTCGCCATCTACGCCCAGCCCGTCCTCTGGGTCGCCCTCGCCATCCTCGCCTTCGTCCGCCTCAAGTTCATGTGGCTGCCTCTCGTCGGTACGTATTGTATTATTACCTTGGTGAAAAAGAAAGAGAAGAGACGAGACGAGACGAGAAAGCTGACAACCTAATCTTTTACTACAGCCATCGCGCTCTCCCTAACCATCACCAACTCCCTCGCCTTCTCCCGCTGCGACAAGTTCAGCCAGGCGTCTAACCTCGCCGGCAGCGCCCTCTATTCGAGCAACCTCGCAGGCAACCTCGCCAGCAACATGGTCGGGCGCTTCTTTACCTTTGGCCGGTCGTGATCCGCCCCACTCCCGAAACCCAGACAGGCGGACAGTCGAAGCTATTCAAGGTCGGAAGAAGAAAAGAAAAAAAAAGAGAGAGGGAGGGAGGGAGACAGAAACAGTCTACTTAGATTCGAAATATCTTTTGATACCATTATGAAAGAAAAGGCGGCAGATATTCTATCACTTATCACGGTTGTATTTTCTGTCTATTCTAGCAAAAAACAAAAACCTCGGGACAAAAGAAACCTGATGCAATACTATGATATTTACGACTTGATGAGATTCGCGCATCTAGTGGCATCGGTGAAGGATATACATGAAGACAGGTATCTCTACCACTTAGAGACTAAGCAGGAATCAACTCTATAGGGGGCAGTCTTCCAGAATCGCAACTGAGGTGAAGATACTATACTCCAGGGCAGGTGTCCCGTAAAACGCAACAGGTTAACTCGGTTTCCACCGTGCCTTTCACCGAATGCCTCGCATGTCTGCCCTATAGACATCTACATCGTTGCGTCGACTTGTCCTTGTCGTTATTATACACAATGTGATCATGACTGAACCGGAGGCGAATCACGTGGCAAAATATACGGCTTGTAATATCCAAAGTCTTCTATCCCGTACTCAATTACAGACTTTCCGACAGTTAAATAATCCAGTAGATTCGTATCTTATATAGGTATACAAGCCCAACTAGACTTGAATCCTCCACACCACGACCACCTCATCACCTATCTTCAACCAAACCCTATTCGAGTCTCGTACGATCATGCCATAACACATCGCTCCCCAGTTCAGTCCACTTCGAAATACAGAACCTTTCCCATCTAACTTGCTACACATGGGTATATAGGGAGTAACGAAAGTATAGTTGAGCTAAGCAGTCATACATACGCGTGAGAGGGGAAAGGGGGGGAGTGGGTTAATTGCTATGTTTTGCTAGGTCTCTTCGCCCTATTCACACATTGCGCTACCTCCACGTACACATAAAATTAGCGTGATATAGTGTATAGGACCCATTATAGAACTCCCTCTCCTAAAAGAAACCGCTTGCAAGAAAAAAGAAGAAAAAAAGTAAACATCGAAGGATTCTACAAAACATCACTTCGCTAGGTACCCATGTATCGTTTAATCATCGTCATGATTGGTGCGTCGCGCGACTATTTCGGCCGGCGTCCTCGATCGCTGCGTCCAGATGTTGCTCCTCTTCTTCTAACCGCCGTATCTCCTCTTCCGTCATGCCCTCTTCGATGAGATGCGCATAACGGGACTGGCAGCGGTTCCCCGTCGTGCTCGCGCGGCCAGTCGATGCCAGGTCTGACTGACTAGTCGAAGCAAATACCGCACCTGGAGGCAGTGGAGGTGACGGTGCCTGATCTGAGTATGGTGCGTAAGAGGCGTCGTCGGAACGTACTATGCTATCACGTTGATCGTGTAGCTGTCTGCTGTGGTCAGGCGGGTACACCGAACGCGGCGATGATTCCGACATATTGACCATATCTTTTTCGGCGATCATCGCGTGCGAACCCGAAGCGTTTGTAAATTCCGTGCCGCCTACGTTCTCGCTTTTATTGCGCCTCCGTAAGCAGAAGAACCATACTAAGAATACAACGACAGCGATAACAAAGACGGCACAGCCCACTGTGATACCTGCTATAGCGCCGGTACTCAGCTTTCGACTCTCATGGGACGCCTCTGAAGTTGGTCGAATCGACGTCTCGGTAGCTGCGGTTGCTGTGGCTGTCGTAATTCCAGAGCTTTCTAGGCCGGTTGAAGATCCCTTTATTTCTTCCTGAAATGCCGGGCTTGAACCCATGCCGGTATTTTCAAGGAGACGCATAGCCTCCCCGTATCTATCGGCGTAGGTAACGGCAAGAACTGGACTGTAACTCGTACCACTAGACGTGTTGTTCTCCCATTGGAACTCGTAGTATAAGGGCTGCATAAGGTTATCGCTGTATGTGGCTGTAAGATCACCCGTAAGCTTAAGAGTTAGGGTTTCATCAGTCGCTGCATTATATCATTAGCATTGCACATGCGAACAGCAAGCGAATCGCATAACATACCCGGGAAAGAAATCAGCGAGGACTGATCATCTTGTCTTTCTGTTATTACCTGACCAGCTAACAAGGAGCCTACGGATGGTCCTGTATCGGTTTTACTGCTCATCTTTCCCATCCCAATGGCGACCTTGTCACTAAACCGCTTGAGGTAGATAGCACTAATGTTGACCTCTCTAATATCTCGCCCCTTATTGAAAGATATGGTCTTATCCACCGCTTGCGCCTTGTAAATGGCGGGCATGTCAAGAGGTGGTACTTGAATTACCAAGTTCGGGGAAGACCCCGTCGTCGCCGTCCCCGTCCCGACAGTCGCTGCCGGCATAGGTCCATCGATAGTACGGGAGGTATCTTTTTCCGCTCCCACCAACCCTACTAAAGAGGCCAAGATCCCGAATATCGAGGCATCGAGCCGCATCGTCGTATGAACGAAAATCAAGACGTCGTGTATCGTAAAACTCCCAGAAGCCCAGATACCCAAACCTCAGCACATATCCGACATTAAAAGTATCTCAACCAGGTTATGGCCGTTTGTGTGCATATGAATGTTCGTTGCGCCAATGACACAGCCGGAAACTTTGTTTAAACGCGCCGTATGAGATCCAAATAGAAGAAACGACAAGAAAGACGAGGAGAATCATCCGGGCGTGAGAGGAAGGAAAGGAAAGTAAGAACAGCAGGGGGCGGGCCTGTCAGCTCTCAGCTGCTGGCCGCTAGGGAATGGATGAAGATGTGCGGGCCCCGGTCTATTGTTCCAAGTGCACCAACCATGTTCAGCATGCAGTAAGAGTAAGCCAATGGGCACCGAACTGCGCCTCTAAAACCAACTAGTTTATGGGATGGATGGCACCATCAGTTACGAGCCTATAGAGACCAGTGCCGACCCACGAGATCTCTGTATTTTTTTATACATAGGTACGCAGATCGCTTCTACGTGTGCGGTTGTTGCAAGACACACGTACATACAGTAGGTATACGGCCGGCTACTATTGCCTGCCTTATGGGACGGGACCCCAGTTTTGCCCAGCCCACTAGGCTACCTTAAGGACTTGGCCAGAAATGCTCCAAGGAATCATGCCGATGTCCTGACATCAAAGCTTGACCATGCTTAATACGAACGTATTCATGGCTACCTAGGTAGGCTGAAGACGTAGTGCTCTCTAGATACCTACTCGGTAAGGCTAGAGAACCACAGTCAACCGTTCTTAGGTTATGACGCTGTGGAATGTGATGATGAGCACCCGTTCTCGGCCAAATTACACGATGATTATGCCCTCGAGTAGACAGATAGTAGGCTATGGAGGGCATCTGCACGAATGCAGTTACGTGGATGTACTGCGTACGCCGGACCTGTATTGTATGAATACTACCAATGGAGCCGGAAATAAGTTAGGAGAGAGTTGCAGAAGGGTGATACGACCTCGAAACATGGCCGTTTACGATACATGAATTGAAATCCGATGGACGATGGTGCTCTGCGGTGAAGGAGCAGAGCGGCTAAGTGAAATGGGACCTTTTTGGAGATCGTGGATCCGCACCCCGAACGAGTATAACTTGGATGATTGGTTCAGCCCTTGCTGAAAGCGGTACCCGTCTGACGACAGGGTCCATTGAGGTGAAGGGGGTCTGGATCCTTTGAAGCAAGGGTTGATTTTAAGAGCGCCTCTCAGAAGCCGTGGGTTAAAAAAGTGACATGTAAGATCAGAAATTTGAATTACAAGGCAAACCAAAGGAAATAAAACGACATTGCTTCTAGACTTCTAGAATATGGTTTGTTCCGACTCGGTTAAGTAACACTACTTAAATACGATCCTAGAATTTGTGAAGTTTGCTTTCGATATAACAGGTAGTTTGATAGGTAAGTTGTAGAAACCAAGTTTAGTCTCAATTTCATAAAGATGAAGAAAAAGAGCTCTGCACAGTCAGACGAGAAACGGGGCTGAGCCAGAAATACTAATAAAGATTAGACTGCGGCTGATCAACCCTCGCCTAGGTTTAGCGCCTCTTAGCGCCTTAACGCCCAGACATACAGTAACGTATCGCTGCAGTTATAGTACTTTAGGTAAGCTGTTAGATTCAAAAATAGCAACGCTGTTACAACCTGTAGGTACAGTCCCGCCGTGCCCATAAAGGGTATCAATATTATCCCTAAACGCGTACTTTCTCATATTCTTTCAGCAAGCCTACCTATCTAACCTAACCTAACCTATATTCAGACTTTTTAACGTCCCACTGCATACATAGTAACTCACTACATACACCATGTGCTGTCCGCCATACTAAAAGCCATGTGGTGGCAAGATGTCGCGAGCCCTCGTGCGACAGAACACGCCAAATCTGCCGATTTAAGCCGCGAAGAACTTTTAGTGCTTCACGTAGACCTCCTATCATCTGGTTAGACAGACGCAAAATAGCTTCATTTTCGAGTAACTATAGCCTTAGGTAACTAGGTACCTAACGTAACCCTACAGCTATACATACTGAAAGTATTTCCATCCTAGATGCCTCATCTAGAATCCTAGTATATCTCCTGTGCACGCTGAAAGTACCATAACAGGAGGTATGCTTTGTAAATGTCTCACTATTCGTAAGTCGCTGTGCGCATAGACAAGTACATTCTTACTCCATGATCCAAAAGCTAGGTCACTACCTAGGTACACAGGTACCTATTTTAAAATTCTAATGCAATATTTTCGACTAGAAAATTGATGAACTACCTCCCTCTATAACGAGTGAAGTGAACTATACGTACAACACCTATATAAGACTTAGATACCTAACGGCTGAAGCATTCCCAGATCGGGAGTACGCAAAAACTACCTACCTTAAATACCACGATCTTAGCCAAGACCACCTACCTATACCTACCTACCTACTTTGATCTTCTAGAAAAGAGAAAAAAAACCCAAAATGACACAGCAGAAGATAACTCAACTCCGGGGTAGGCAGGCAGGTAAACTACCTCCTAGTCCGTAGGGAGGGTCTGTCCAATCGCGCTCTTCCCGCAGGATCAATAACCCGTCAGCTTTTCAATCGAGACAGGTACCTAAAGCATCATGATCTTAATAATAGCATGAGACGAACGAAAATCTGCTGCCGTAGTATATCTGAAACCTTCATCCTATCATACATACCTAGGTACCTAACCTACCTCCTTTGTGCAATACCTACCTACGTAACGAGCCTACGCCACTACCTATTCGTAGGTTTATAGTAGGTACGTGGCGTGGTACAGTAGGTTCCTGTTAAGCATAGATCCCCTTAATATGTAGATCTTGGGGGGGTTCGTAATGACTCGCCAGCTTGCTTGCCGTGTAGTAAGCAATTTGTCTTCAGAGCTTGTCTTAACAGAGAGTTTCTCTTTCTTTAGATAGCCATCGATTTATTATCCAAAAGAATACATAACGGAAGTTCCGTACGAATTGTCCGTACGCTTCCAATTATATATACCTTATATATATAAGTTGTTTCGCTATATTTCTATATTCAAAGTTCGTTGTGGACTCAATTTGTATAACCTAGGGCTTTGGTTTAACTTGCGTCGTAATTCGTAGCTACCTACTAGGTACCTGTTACCTAACTTGATAGTATACATGTCTCTCAATATAAGAAACATCTTCCTCACGATCAAGAGGTACCTAGGTAGGTAGGTAGACCCTTCGTTAAAGTACCTATTAGTTAATAGTATCCACTAAAGTGGATATAAGACTCTTATTGTGGTAGCATTGTCATTGCACGAATGCTGCAAAGAATAGTATCAGTATGAAAGTTAGAGTATCTCACGTCAACACGGGCTTAGATAACTATATCTGTGGGTAATAACGTATTACAGGTAGGCACGTTGAGTTGAGAAGCTAGGTAGACTTCCCATTCAGCAATCAGCAACATCATAACCCTTGCGTTAGGTACCTACCTGAGGTAAATAAACTTAGTTGTCGACAAACAATTCACCACGCTCATTGAATATATCTTATATCATTAGGTAAGTACCTAAACTATAGCCCACGACCAATATATCTCCGTCCAGTTGCAGGTACCTGACTTCAGTTACTTTCGTGCTCCCCTCATGCCAAAGCCAGTTAACTCTTCCACCCCTTTCATTCCATGGTCTGGATATCACCGCTTGTAATATCGCCCAGCTAATTCGCTACCTAACTTATAATAAAATCTAGATATGTAGCCTAAAACCCTCTAAAGACGACCTGGAGGTCTTGCTTGGAATAAATGAACGATAAGACCGATATCAAATAAAAAAAGAACTGAAGAACGCCGATAAATGTGTCCCAAGTATGCATAAAAATTAGGTAAGTGCGGCCCCAAGATAAACAAGACAAAGCAGACAAGCCGTATCGAATGTTGAGCACATGGGCAGGTAGGTACCTAGGTACGTATTACAGCCTTCTCACGAGGAGAGCAGGCCATGCTTCGTAGTTTACGCGAAAGTCATCGAGATCTCCTTCTCCTTACCAAAGTCGTCGTCGTCATCTGCCCAGGGATCCGCCAACGTCATGCTGGGTGTTGTTTGTGCCGTCTTGATTTCCGGCCTAGAGAGCGAGTAATCCTTCGCAGGTGGGGGCGGCGGAATATCGCGATGTTCTGCGAAGGCCGTGTCGAATGTCATCTCTATCTCTTCTTCCGGCGGTGGCATGCCAAAGCCGAGTGCCCGAGAGGGAGGTAGCGTGGGCGTTCGTTCTTGGGATAAGCCGTACTCGTACGAGGAAGGACTCTTCCAAATACCTTCGTCGCTTCTCGTCTTGTAGAGGGTATCCCTTGGACTATTCGTCGATGAGGAGGGTGAATATCCGAGCTTTATCGGTGGCAACGTAGACTTTAACTCCTTAACCTGCAATTCTTCGTCCTTTGCAAGCTCCGCCCTGATCGCGTCGACGTCGAATAAGACGCCATGATTATTACCTTCCTTATCTTCAGTCTTAGACAGCGCTTCCGACCCCGCCTTGTTGTTGTCTTCGTAAACTTCCCATTCCTGTCGAGAAGTTCTCTTTTTGCGGCCGAAAATACCCCATCCCCCCTTCTTCGAGGACCCCTCCTTATCTAATTCCTTACGGGCTTCTTCGATTTCGCTGATCAGCTCCCGTTGACGCTCTCTGTGGCGGTCCGGGTCTGGATCCTCGATCTCACCAAACTCGTCGCTCTCAACGAGCCAGCCGCACTCCCTCAGGAGCCTAGGCATCGCTGTTCGGTATTCCATGTGACCAACCACAAAGTCCGTACAGTCGAGGTTTTCCAAACCGGGAATATCCTCTATAGAGGCCAGACCTGCTACACGGCGAATACCACCGTTCGTCAGGCGGAAAAGGTAGCCGAGGATCCAATCAGTCCTGTTATATCCGTTCACAAATCTGCCAGCTACAACGGTACGGGCCTTTATGAATTCTTCCTTCTTCACGACGACGGGCGAGCCAAAAATATACACGTTCTGGACCAACCCATAAGCGCCTTTTCGGGCCAGCTCTAGGAGGCAGGCGAAAATGACGCGGGAGCCTAGAGAATAACCGACCAAGGTAATAGGTCGAGTACCTAAATTCCTGTCAATGAGCGAGTCCGCGAGTATAAGGCCAGCGGCCCATGCACGGTCTAGCGAAACAGCCCAAGGGTTATCGATCAAGTATGTCAACTTGGATAAAACTACTGGCAACTGCAAGGCAGCCATTAAACTAATTAAGATAGTGCTCCCCAACACTTGTTGTAATCCTTGAGTGAGAGCCTGTATAATGTTAGCCCACGCCCCCTAATAGCATTGGCAGATATAGCAACATCTTACCTCTGTCGCTAGGATGTTGATGGTATCACCCATACTCGTTAACATTTCGGGCTCCCACAAGATTGAGTAAATGTCGCCCATGACCGGGTCAACAGTGCTAAAAGGTAAACGGACGTCGTCGACCTTGCTGGTCATCCATCCAGAGATGGTCACAATGAGATTAACACGCTTATTGTTGTGTAACGGCCGATATTCAAATGTCTTCACAGCGCCCGTCCGTCGGTTTGCGGCTTTGCCACCCATGAAACTTCCAGAGGCCGCGGCACCAGAAGTGATAATGGCTGCTCCTCCTGCTCCTGCCAAGAAGGAGCTGGTGCCACCAACTCCGATAGTTGTAAAACCAGCAGCAAGGCCGGCACCGATAAGGGGTGCTAGAAGTCCAGCAGAAAGACCGATGACCAGTCCACCTCCGACAGTAGCTAAGCCCATCATGACGTATCGCCGCTTAAGAGCAAGTTTCCTCCTGTTTTCGAGATGCTCCTCTTCATTCCAATTTTCCTTTTCTGCCTGCTGCTGCATTTCCAAAGCATCGGTGACGCGCTTCTCAAATCTGCAGATATCTATCCAAGGGACTTCCAAGTCTTTACCTACCCTTTCGAGCAGTACTCGGGACCGAGCGTCGTAAACCGAATCGGCGATCAGTACGAGGAAGAGATCACAGAGAACAGTCCACCGCAAGTCGATATCGATCCTATCGGTGCTTGGTAACTGTGAGGGTGTTCTTACTTCTGGCATTTCATCACCTTCATGACTTTCGTAAGGCGGAGGCGACTCCGCAACAAATTCCGCCGTAGAAATGGAAGATCGAGTACTTTTTGACGTCGTCTTGGGGGTCGATGGCGCTTTCTCAGCCATGGGATTCTTAACTCTTGCGTTTTGCATCAGAGTCGGTGTGAGATCATTCGGCATTACACCATGCTCAGCTAACTGCTCAATCATGACTTGTTCGGCCGGACTGATTTCCATATGCGCATATAGTCGCATCATAATCTTTTGAGACCACATTTTCATTGCTTCAGCTGCCACCTGGACTTCCTTCTTGATCTTTTTTAGCCGTTCAATACTTTCGGACTCCTTAACCATCTCAGAGAGTTCTAAACGAGTGACACCAACGTAGGCTATCCTCTGTCCTTCTGTTAATAAATCCTTGGTGGCCTGTAGCTGAGAGACGGCATCTCGTTGCTCCTCGTCCATCTCTGTCATGCTCGTACTCTTCGGGTCTTTGAACAGGTATCTTGTGTTATCGTCCATACTTGTTTCCGATTCCGCATCTTCGTCATCCAACACTCTTGTGTAGCCTTTGCCGGCCCCACCAAGACTTCCATACCCATAATGATCGTCCTCTTCTGGGTTATGTTCTTTAGCAATAAGTCTGTTATCGTCATCGTATATGTCGTAAGGTGCGTAAGCCGGCATTGCCTGCCACTCCTCGTCGTCATCGTCTTTCTTCTCTTCGTGATGTCCGGTTAACTGCTGATGGGAAAATTCGGAAACATCGTGGTTCGTGCTTGCTACGCTGACGTTTCGATTGTGGTCGACACGTGGAGGTTCGTTAACCTCGTCCGCATGTTTATTGGCCTCAATTTGTTTAAAGGTAGGCCCCGAAATTGCTTGCACATCTTTGCTTGTCGTATTCCTGCGGTTCGACGTTCGCGACAGATCTAGATTTTCGTAGGAATCTGGCCCCTCCTTTGCCTCCTCTTTTGGTTCCCCTCTTAGAATGTCGGCATTCTTGAATTGGGTTTGCGTTTGCGTAGGCGCAGGGGCTTTGGCCTCTTCGACATCTTTTGACTCTGCTTGAGGGGCAGGTTCTGGTGTCGGAGTAGAGGGCGCATCTTGGAAATTATCGTTATCACTATTACTGGTAGAGGTGTCGTCTGCTTTCGTGACCTTATTAGGGGTGTTTAAGCTATTTTTTGATGTTTCTGTTGTTTCTTTTGCGACCTTCTTTGTCGTTTTTGCATCGGCAGCATTACTTGGGGTTTCTGGTGAGGGCTCTACCTCTACCTCTTTCGTGATGATATTAGAGCTGTTCCCCGTCTCACCAATTGGTGTTTGGCTTTTGGTCCCATCTTGCTCCGTCTCTTTGGGGCTTACATATTTCCTAATGGGCAGGCCAAAATCGTCAAATTCTTGGGCTCCTCCTACCGGCGCCATGGGACCGGCTTTTGCGCATGTAATTAATTTTATCGAGTTCCCAATTACTTTGTTAAGGTGTTCCTCTTTCTTTTCTTCCTTTTTCCTTCTTTTTTTCTTTGCCTTTTCTGTCTAGCTGGAGCTCTGATAGTTTTCCCAACGTAATATGGTTGTAACAGAATTTATATTTTCCCCACGGTAATATGGCGGAAAGCGTCCTAAAAGAAGTTGTCAAAAATGCAAATCGTCAGGATCCTTGAATTTTGCTTCAAACCCCTGCAATTAAGTCATATGCAGGTCAAAGCTCAAAAGCGATGGCCCTCGACCACACCTTTAATAATTCCAAACAAAGTCCTGAATTTGGACAGGAGTGATACGAAGTGATATGCGAAACCGCTGTTGTAAGATTATGTAAATATCCTATAAAGATATGGGAACATTGGAAATTTTGGAGAAAAGTAATGAAGTGTCGACGGGTTGGAATCCGCAGATCGTTTCTTTAGCTGCAGGTGAAAGTCAACAATTTCAGGCCTATGATACCCGAGTTAGGCTAGTTTAGTGCCTACCTAGGTAGAAAAGGGAGGCTGAGAGTGGTCTAACCCTGCTAACTTACGTGTAAAAGCCCCCCGGACCCCCCACTATCGGCCTAGGACGGAACATGCATGCGATCCAGGCGACCCGTCAAAATGCCGTTGGAGAGTTTAAGTAGGTACCTAGGTACCTCATCTACACATAGGTACATTTACATATTCAAGCGTAGCTCACATTGTTCCTTAAAGCTGTCAGTTCGAGGTATGATATCTATGTGATGTCCCAATGATATTTCTCATGCAAAAGCAAACTTAAGGTAGCATTGTGGTATCAAACGCCAGTAAAAGTACCTGTACAATATATAAACTGCGATGCTCTTCGTATCTGGCACGCCGAGAAATCACGCCGAGAAATCTCCTACGCCAGGTTCATTTAAGATAAGATGACTTTCAAGTTTCTTGATTTTTCGTATCCGCCGCATTCGCCTCACCATCGCCATCACCAGACGCTGCAGCTGCTTCACTGTTCGTGGAAGCACCTTTACCCTTATGCTTTCGTAAACGTTTCCGTTTTGTTACTTCTGCTTTTGTTGTAGATTCCGTAGTAACTGCTTCCTCTGCCTTAGATCCTTTCGAATTTTGATTATCGGGTTTCTGGTTTGGGTTCGGTTTCGATTTCTTCTTCTTAACGGCCAAGGGATTAGGTTCCTTCGGACCGTGGGCCTTCTTTTTCTTCCTAGGTTTATCCGCCTCTCCTGCGTTTGGCGCAGCTTGTTGCGCGTCTTCTTCGTCGCTATCGTCGTCCTCTCTCTTCCTCTTGTTATCGGGGGTTTTGAGCTCGGCTCTGAACTTGCTCTTTTCGTCTTTCGACCTAATCTTTACGCTAACCGTTGCCATCGGCTCCATAATCATAACAGATCTCCTGATAAATATCAATGGCGTCCCTGCTACCTGTCGTAGCTTTGCCCTAACGGTCTCGTCGTTGACGGCGCAGACGTAACGATGCTTGTTGACTCCATTGCTTTTCGGATCAACGACGGATTGTAGACATTCGAGCGCGCTAAGTGGTTCCGGATACTCGTCCGGATGGTGACCGCATCGTCGTCGCTCGAAATGATTTTTTGCTTGTTCTATAGCTGCTTCCACACCAGGCTCTGATTTCCGTCCGTAGAGATGTCGCATTGAGCATTGAGTGATTACTGTGTGACCTGAGTCAGTAAAGAAAAAAAAAGCAATAATAATAGAAATTTAGGAAGATAGGAACATACGGGGCTTGACTTGACCGTGTAGTGTGTCTTCCAACCGGCGCATGACATCCATCTTGCATTTGTTTGCTTCTGCGATGAAGTCGGCGTCTACGATGACTTGATACGGTTCTCGAAATCCGAAGCTCATGGAGAATTGCTCCATGAGCTTCCGATATTGCTTCGATCGTTTCGCGCGAGGCATCTTTGCTGAGTAGATGGGTAAGTTTGGTTTACAAGATCATGAACATCAGTTCATGAATATGTTGGATTCCAAAATTGCTAGAATTCGAATTCTGCATGGTAGATAATGATATCGATAAGACTTTTTTAACTTTCTTATCGTCACTTTTTTTTTCTTTGAAAAAAGGGTACCGTACTAAATGCAAGTATGGATAAGTACCTAACTATAATTCGATATAAAGATATTGCTTCTATAGGATATAGATACCCCCTTGTGCTAATATAATAAAACCCCCAAACGCCGTGAACCCCCAACTCATCTAAAACAGTCTATAATCTCATATCTATCTGAATCGTCTAAGTGACGCTCGGGTCTAGGCAGCATTAATACTACCCCGATATTTCGTGCAGCGGAAAATAGTTGGAGCCTCCCACTTGGAGCAGACTCCAACGCAGCTGTCTGGGTCATCGTTACCCAGATTTGCTCGGATGAGCTTCCAGTAGATACCATAGAATAAGTATGCCTTATTGGTAGAAGAATTAGCTATATTATTTATTAGGCGCGTCACCATGTTGTGCTTCGTTGGCACAATGCTGCTACGACGCTAATGTCGTCAGGTTTTCCTGTTCCTGTCAGCCATGTATAACCAATCGCACTCAAAGTGGTTGATGATGCTATTCTCACCTCCTTCGCTGGCTAACCCTTCCTCGATGGCGCGTTCCATGAAGGGACTTTCTGCAAACGGGTCTAAAGCGATGTCCTTTGCTGCATTAAGAAGTTCTTGAGCGACGAATGTCATCCCGCCGCCTGCGCCGCCTGTACGGGGGCCGCTAGCTTGGCCCCCCTCCCCCGCCTCCCAGCGCTTGACGCTCTCGGACACGTTCTCGACAATTTCGTGTGGCCAGAGGTTGTCAATAACACCGTCCGTCATAGCCAGTACGACGTCGCCTTCACTAACGTCGACTATATCGACAATGGCGGCTTTGGCTGGCGTATCCGGACTATTTGTTCCGAGCTGCCGCGGACAATCAAACCAATGCCACTGCTCTGTGGATTTGTATACCATTTCCTTACTTCTCGGCCGTACTACCATGACCTGTGAATCGCCAAGATTTGTGACATATAGCAGTGGTGATACGGATGACGCTGAGTTGCTGCTCTCAGCCCTGTAAAATAGCTGAGCCCCAGTCACCGTAGTGGTTCCTAAATATTCGTTGGGGCCCGAAGTGGCTTCGATTGTACGCTCATGTGCCTGCTGCAGATAATGCATAGGGTCCGGGCGGTATGATTGGTCGGGGGGCCGCGGCTTTGAGATATCCTCTTCCATTGCCGCCACCCAGAAGTGCAGTATCAACCTCGACCATAAGCTGTGACCATTGTTAACTACGGACTGCCATGCACAAGGCTTAGAAGACCGTGGGACAAGTACCCTGCATGGCCTCTCGGTCGAGCCGACCAGGCGCCAACGCCGTCGTTGGCGCAGATGAAGTGGTCGCTAGCATAAACCGCATCATCGCCGTTTGTCCATCCGCGGATGATCTCACCCCCTACGAACGCTCGCTTATCACGACTCTGATGGTGAGTACTAAGGGGGTCCGAAAATGAGCCCGACGGAGGGGAGAGGAACGGTGGGGGAAACGGCCTCGGAGTCCGTTTCGCATATAGCGCAAAGCCGGTTTCGAAGCGAAAGGGTAATTTTATATCGGAGTTAGGGAGAGGTGTCGTGACGCTGCCAGACGTTTCGGTGGCGATGGAAAAAGAACGGCTTTTACCATCCGTAGTATGTTGGTGACGCCGATGCCATCGCGCTAAGCTGACAGAAGATACTAATGCCCGCCGTGTTGGACCGGAATAAGAGGTCAACAAAAAAGAGGGAGCCAAGCTTCTCATGCCCACGAACGAGGTCTAGTTGTAGACCTTCGAGGGCGCTTGGATTGGCAGCCAGAAGTATGGTGTTATTAAATTGATAGATACCTATCACGTATAAAAACGCGCTACGCTATTAAACGCCGACGACGTTTTGATAAGTGGAGGTTTAACTTTGCTTATCATAAAGTGCCATCTCGGGTTAATTGACTGCAAGTCTGCAGAGAGTCAGGTTAGAGTAAGAGGATGGGAATTTTTTCTTTTTTGATGCATGTAAGTGGTAAAATCCTCCGGGAGATTATGACTCGATAGATAGAGTTGTTACTCTTATTAGGATTACTATGACATCACTTTCGATTACGCGAAAGATGAAGTTATTGCGTTAATTTAATTCACTACATGTTGGAAATATTTCAAGAGTCTCTGAAGACTGAAGTGAATCTTCTTGAGGTGACTTGATGGTTGTAAGTAACTATCAAATATTGAAGAGACAGGTAGTTGATATCATAGGAAGAGTTATTTGGTAAGTTCGAATTGTGGATTCAGGTATACATACCTACTTGAGTTATTCTTAGTTCATGCCCAGTGTTGTTCAACTCTCTTTTTTTGATGATTTCTTACAATGCTCACGGTACATAACGGGTATTTGTATTCATTGCCTTGGCAGGTGGTGGGGTGGAAACCGCTGATCTGTTTTTTGAATTTCTGACAGGTGTTTCTAAACTTGTAACGATTGGATGATAAAGCGTCCAGAGTAGAATTGGGATAGGATAGGGGGTTCTATTTCATCCCAAAAGATGTGGAGATATTCTTTGCTTTATTCGACTCGTGAAAATAGTCCGAATATTAAATATCAGGTACATTCGGAGTCATTTGAGTACCTAACCTAACCACTAACCCCAAAGGCTAACAGTTTTAAGCTTATAGCTTAAAGGAGAAAATAAAGTGCTACTATAAAAATGTATTTCGCATGAACTATTGCATCTAGACCTTTGGAGTTTTCTTACACTTTACATAGTAGATTAGCTTCCCTATTAATCGATGAACCGGCTGGAGACTTATGACGTAGTATTTATTTTAGTTAAGGTACCTATTAAGTTAATTCAAATTGCCCAGTTGTATTGTACGTACAATAGATACAATAGCCTTCACATAAAAAGTCGTTCTGTCATACTGTCCGCTTATCACCATTCCTTTCATGCATCCGGCAACCGGCAACCGGCAAGTTGTTGGCTCGCCATATTTGAAATTTCTTGCTTCATCAAAGAAAAGGATCCAGAAGAGTTTCTCAGAAAACGCGCGTCATCTGGGGGCTTAGGTACGCGAGGCTGCTATACTAGCTATCATTGGTAGGCTGCCTATGAGCGAACACGAGCAAATACATAGCTGTACCTGGGCGTGGAGGCGGAGGGGAATGCTGTGCTCTCCACTCTATGCCGGGGAAATGGATGCCCAGACAAGCCAGATCTCGGCGGTCGAAATAAAGGCCGTCAGAAACTTGGGACCCCCTGTGTGATCTGTCACTAGGGTCGATACAATCAGTACCATGGTAGGTATGTACAACACAAAACGCTTGAGTGTGCGCGGTATTTCAGCGGCGCAGTCCCTTTTTCTTTGTTAAATGAAACGATGGACTTTTGAGGCATAGCCCGTGAATCTATCGTACGGGGAGAGAGTGAGCCATATACTCGCACGTCAGGATATCACCTTGCGGAGCAAAGGTTAAGCGCCTCACCTGGGTGGGCTGGTAAGTACCTAAACCGAGCGCTTGCTCGTCAGCTGTTATACTGAAGGCACGTTCCGTGACTGGCTCTGCCTCGCAAAAAGTCGAACCGCTGCGATACAACTTAGGCGCGTGCGGATCCTGAATAGGTCAACGCTATGAGCTTTCTCCGGCTTTTATGCCACGTCAGGTCCACCGAGACACACATAACCTAGCTTAGGTCGAGCAAGCTACACTATGGCATTTATGGCACTATGGAACCAAAAACAGGTACCCAACATACTACCTATGTAGGGAAATACTTAATAGAGAGGCTGGTCATACGCATCCACATATGGAAGTATCCGTCTCACCCGACGCCCCTTTTGTCCAATCGTTTTCGTCGGTAGAGACCATGGTAGCATGGTTCCTTTAATACCCGCTTCGCTGGATATTTAGTAACTTCTTCGTTTACGCAGGAGGTGTCAGCGCTTCATGTATGATCTTAGTGATCTCGGGCTCGAAATTAAGTAGATCTTCCTGGATACAGGACCCGGCAAATCGGCTATCGTCAGCAATACTTTGTTAGCCAGCAGCTTGGTGTGAACTGGCAGACTGATCGACACATCCATGTCTAGCGTACCTATATACATGTATGTACAATTCCATACCACAGTACAACCTCAAGGGACGTATTTACGTATGTGTGCATATACGCCGGCACCGCCTTGCAAAGTTGCAACCAGAACTGCTATTCTCACGTGTGTATTATAATAGTCTGCCCTAGCTTTGCAGTAGCATGTTGGGCTAAGCTATATTTGTAGCCACTAGAACAACTCGGTATCTCCGAATCAGATGAAGAAGTACCCATTAATATGAAGTTACTATTACTAGTTTCCAGCCATCGTTAACAAATACCGGCCTTTCTCGACTGACGTATATCCCTGTTCTGTCATCCTCTTTTTTTGTCATCAGCTTTTTTTTCCTTTCCACGTTAAACATGTCACGTTATTATTGTGTATGTGGATGGATAGATACGAACCTCTGTAGCTTGTTTCTCGTTTCTTGCTCTAAAAAGGGAATTTACTCAACCTGTCTACTTTTTATTTCTATCCTATCTTGCTATCGCCTAAGGGGTGGCCTTTAGTCAAGAAATGACTGGCCCCTACTATTTATTTAATACCAAAGGCTAAGAGATCGAACGGATGACGCTTAGCCCCTAAACATAGAATCCCGACAAGCACCCAAATCGACTCCTGGTAGGATAATTACCAAACTTGTCCGGCGCTTCCGCAACTCGGAGACGTCTCGGCAGACAGCAACTCAAAGCTCTCGTTTACTTTCCACTTGAACTTGGATTTGTTTTTCTCTGCTCTCGATAAAATATAGCTTATCTAGGTAGACATTATAGTAAAAGACAAGACTGGGCCACCTGGCGGTCTTTGTTGCAGGATAACGGCTCGTACATGGTATACGGCGATCCGAGACTGTACCCTTCCCTCGCATTCCACAAATTCGTATCGCGTGGAGACGCTCAAGGACCCGAGCTACAAAACCAGCGTTCCCGCCCACCTATTACAAGACAGTTTGGAATTTGACTATTTTTTTTTCTGGGTTTTCGGTCATTCGCATCTTTACTATTATCTTAGACTTATTCTATTTTCACTGTTTCCTTTTGTTCTACGAGCGACGGACTATGATACATACAGCCTAATTACTTGGGATTCGAATCTTACTAATAACGAATAATTCGACTCGGGCATTAGATCGATATAACGTCCGTCTCAGCTTGTCCCCTTGTGGACCACCCTTGCTCTTCACCCTTCACTTCAAATAATCGAGAGAACATCGTGCAAGCCAACTCATCTGATGGAATAGGATTTTTTTCGGGGTGGTTCTATTTGGATTTAGAGCTACTGGGTTTAAACCTGGTGGAATAAAATGGCCCGTAATCGCGGTAAGTAACAGCTTTTTTCGTATTTGTTTTTCGTATTTGTTTTATCTTGGGATAATACCTTCTCTTCAAATCCATCAAGTTGCATTGTGAAGCACCATCCATCATACCTTACACAAGGATATCTATGTTAAACAAACGTACATGTATGACGCTTATTTCCACACCCTCTTATATAACCAACCCTCATACATATCACACATACGCCAACCCCCAAATCCGACAAGTTGTCGAGGTTATCAACTTAGTGGGAGCAGATCGAGCAACAATCGACGCATTCCAAGCCCGTGACAAAGAAAACAACACTCTGTTTCTTGGGACCTGACTATTGTACACCGAAAGTTGGTGCCGTATTCCCGGGTCTCCATCTTACACGGGATTTACATTCTAAGTGTAATATTCACTTGGACTCGGCACGGCGTTGAATGTTGGTTTGGTCCACTCATTATCCCTACGCACAGCTACATAATACGGCTGGATACGTGGTTGAAGCGTGGTTGAAGCGAAGTTGCGGCTGTTGTTGCCGTTGCGACTGCAAACTCGGACTGAAATCAAGCTTAACCCTTTTTACGATTTAAAGCTCAAAAGTTGCGCACACGCTATTCCACGCTAACTTTCTCTATATTCCTATTTTAAATTTTTTTTTTTCTCATCTATCACATTTCGTTAATTGTTTATCTTGATAACCCCCGACGTATGCATCCATACAGTCCTTTTTTTTAAGGGAAAGAGAAAAGAAAAAGAAATCGAAAAATCCACATTGTGATTTCTTTTAACAACTTATATCCTATCCCACTAATTCCGGCACGGTACTACATTACTGCACTACACTGCATTGCACTGCACTAATTTGAGGGTCCCTTTTACACAAACGTTAAACCCACTGCTGCCCACCCACCGCCCATCTAAAGCCCACCATCCACCTCCTGCATTAAACTATTAAACCCCGATTTATGCAAGCACACAACCCGTTAATGAGTCCGTTTAATGCTAACTTGGTTCCCTTCCGAACTTTAAGTGCTTTCGTTTATGTCCCAGTTCTCCGGCTCTCATCATTTCCAGCACAACGGTGACCCGAAAAACGTCCAAAGCGCCTCACCCACACCTTTGTCGTCACCTCCGGACGGCCAGGCCCCCACCTCCAACGGCAAGCTGAACTCTGCCCCTACCAATAAAAGCCACCATATCATTAACGTTGGTGGTTTCCGCACAAGAACGCGAGCCCGGGCTGTTTCCACACCTATTCCAGCATCTACCGCTCGAGTTAACCATGACAACTCACCCATAGATATAACTCCCATATCAAGTGAAACCCATCGCAGGACAAAAAGTCGCACTTCAACGAGGCCTCTGTCTATGGTACAGACCTACCAACCGCCCCTCATGGATGTAAACGAAGATACAATTCCGGAGCTCCAGCCTATCTTTACCTTTCTCAATAGCCATGCAAATAAGCTATACCAGGAAGGGTATTTCCTAAAACTGGATGATCAGAATACCCGTGAGTTCACATTATGGCCAATTGAATACTTCTGGATCCTAACAGCTTTTCAGAGGGGAGACCGAACTCCGACCGCACCTGGACAGAATGTTTTGCGCAGTTGGTGGGAACCGTATTGTCCTTATGGGATGCGGCTGAGTTGGATGCTGCAGGGGAGGATGGGGAAGTTTTGCCCAAGTTCCTCAACTTGACAGATGCTTCTATTAAGATGGTATGAACGCTAATAGATTTTAAAAGAATTATAACAGAACCATGGTTTTTGTTTTTCAAAATGGGGACCGTCCGTAAGCTAACCTCATTTCTAGATCGAGTCTTTGCCTACGAGGTCGAATGACGAGACACCTTTACAGAACATATTGAGCATATCGACGGCGGGGCGAAATCGATACCTTTTGCATTTCAATTCTCGCCAGTCGCTTATACAATGGACCGCCGGTATCCGACTTGCCATGTTCGAGCATTCGACTCTCCAAGAAGCCTATACGGGAGCCTTAATTGCAGGCAAAGGCAAAACACTCAACAATATTGGTGTTATCATGGAGAGAGCACGTACGCCGATGGATCAATGGGTTAGAGTCCGATTTGGAGCCGGCGTGCCGTGGAGACGTTGCTGGTGTGTCATTGATCCGCCAGACGAGAAGGAATACATAAAGGCCCAGAAAGAGCATAAGAAAAAGTCACCATACGATCGACATGCTCCAGTACTGAAGGGAGATATCAAATTCTACGACAGCAGGAAAGATGGGAAGAAGCATAAGAAGATGCTACCCATAGCAACCATCAGCGACGCCTATTCGGCGTATGCCCTATACCCCCAAGCTAAGTCACTGATTGATGCATCAACGCTGATCAAGATTGAGGGAAATATCACTATTCACTCCGACCCGCCTACCAAGAGCGAGGGTTTTGTTTTTATCATGCCTGAAGTTCATCCGGCGGTCAGCGGCTTTGAGATGATGCTCAGGTTCTTGTTTCCCACCTGGGACACCTTCGGTCTCTATGGCCGCCCAGGAAGACTGGTTGCGAGCGTTCTCGATTCGAGATCTCTTATGTTTGCGATGCCGAAACACAAGCGCTATGGTTATTTAGAAATACAGGATGTGTCAGGGCTAATCTTAACTGAAGGCAGTTCAGGCTGGAACGAACGAGAATGGAGGAAGAAGCTCAAGGAGCTGACAGGTATCCGCATGAACACTGCAGATGATGGAGGAAGCACGAGTTCCAGTTCAGGACAGACTTCTAGCCATCAAAAGCGTCTTAGTTTTGGTGCCGCTGCTGAAGGCTCTTCGAAGCCTCGTGTTGGTTTTGCTGATGAAACCGCTGCTCCTGTTCGTACCTCTCGATCTATGTCGCTTGGTAGTCGACCTCCCCCCCAAAATGAGATAGCCCCGCCGCTCCCTGATGCTTCTGCGATAAATGGAAACCAGATGGGCCGCCCTCGCAATATGTCAGATGCTATACCTGGGTCTTTGCTTCCTCCCTCTCACCAGGACAGTTCCTATGCGCCGAGCCCAGCCTCGTCCACCAGAGGACCAAATTCGGGACGCGGGTTTGTGAACGATTTGGCGGTCACTCCGGAGCAAATGAGTTCTGACGAAGATCGAACAGACCCCCTAAACCGCGATTTTGAAACAATGCAGAGAATGCCAAGCCCAGAACCAGTGTCTCAGCCCCCCCGTTTCTCCCACGCGCCTGACCATGTTCCTACGACCCGTCCCTACCACTCACCAGAGATGCGCCGGGCTAATAGTCGCTTGTCCATAAGTACCCTCTCTCAGATTGCAACAGCCGGCGGCGTCTCCGTAGACGAGCTACGAGACAGTGAAGGGAGCGGACCACCTCCACGGGAACCCGATCAACATGGTCAGCAACTTCCAATACATACACACGCCAACAATGCCAATGCTGGGATGTCTACTAATGCTGGATCTCGTGAAGCTTTAAGGGAAAACACGCCACAGTCTTCCGGACTGCCACCGCCTCAAATGGATCCTGTCGGAATGAGATCGAGATCGCCGCATAACCAAACCATGGGCCCTCCACCTTCTGGGCCGCGAGGTCCTAGCCCAGGTCCCGGTCCTGCGCCAGGTAATCGACCCCCACCACAGCCCGGCTATGGTCCGCCACCAGGTAACATGCCTCCAGGCCAGCGAGGACCACCTTATGGTATGGCCCCTCCCGGAAGAGGCCGCGGCCGTCCCCCACAGAACATGCCGCCCCCGGGACGCGGCCGACCGAACTACCCACCCCGGGACAATATGTATCGTGGTTTTCCTCCCCAAGGTCCACCCCCTCCAGGTGGCCCCGATAGACCAAGATCCCCAGCTAACCGCCAACCTTTACCACCGTTGAATACCTCACCCCCTATCCACCGAAAACCACTCCCAGCTCGTAGTGATAGCCTACAGCACCGAAATCGTGGTGATACGACACCGCAGACCCCATCCACAAGCAGTGGAAGTTTGACGGGTAATCGTATCGATGAGACTGGACTAGGACAGGTCCGTCCCCTTAATACATCCCGCATGCCTCCGAATTCTGGTGTACATCGTATTGACACCAGCCAAAGCCAAGCGAGCAGCCGTTACGACGATTCGGCATCCACCAATAGTCCCGACTATGCAAGTTCCCGCCCTTCTATAGATACAGCGACATCAAGCGACCGGGAGCGACCACGAGCAGGTGTCCTCCGAACAGTCGGTAACGCAAACGACTCTCCCACGCCAAGTAACGGGGCGAATTTCGATATTCCGGACATCGATTTTGGACCGACCTTGAATCTTGCAAAGACTCCAACCCCTGTGAGCCCACAACAGGGATCATTCTCACCTGGGCCACGCCCTCATTCGCCAGCTCAGATGCCTCGTCGTAGATCACCCGGAACAGAGACGGCGCATAGCCGCCAAGAGTCAGAGGATACCGTGCGACGAAGAAGCATGATTTGGCAACCGGCATCTCCTGGGTCTGGCACTGCTGGGCAGGGACTCTCACCTGAAGAGTTCGTCCAACAACGAGCGGCTGTTGCTTCGGCTACGCCACAATATGCGCATCAGAGGCATTCGTCGTCAGTAAGTCTCGGGGGTTTCCGAGCCAGTACGCCAACGTCTCCATCAAATCGCGGTCAAGGAGCAGATCATATTGGATCACATTCCCGGAGTAATTCGCGAGACCTCTTGCAACGTCCAAACTCTCGGGGGCCAAATGAAGCATTCCAACGTCCCGGGTCTAAGGGTGCCGGTGCCGTCCTTGGCGGACAAGGAGCCAGTGATTCTCATCTCTCAGCTCGAGAACAAGAACATGTGGCGCGTGTGACGGGATCTCCTTTAATCAACGTGCCGGGTAATAAGAACGCAGCTCAAAGCAGTGTAGGTCTAGTAGGCGCAATCGAGGCTAGGGAGCGAGAAAAACAACAAATGAAACAAGGCTGGAGCAGTCAGGCTGCACAACATGCAATCAACCACCGTCAACAACAGCAAGCTTTTCAACAATATCAACAGCGTGCGCCATCGCCTAGTGTGGTGCCGCCCTCTGGAATGTACTCCAGTATGAATCGCAGCAATGTATCCCACGCTCTTACCTATGGGAGCTATGGAGGTCCTGGTCCCATGTCGTCGTACGAGCAGGAAGGTGGCTGGCCGTCGCCTGGGCCAAGGCTCAGGTCACCACCGCCAGGGAACTTCGATCCTCGTGTACACCAACAGGGTATGCAACCGTACGGCCAGTTCTCAACACATAGTCCACCACCTGGAGGACGAGGACAAGGACAAGGACACGCCTACCATGGACAGGCGTTTTAAACCTTTTTGCATCATAGAACACTTAACACTCACCGGGAAAGCATTATTGAGGCGTTTTACCCATTCCTTGAAGATTTTCTATGTCTAAACTGTTTGCAAGAATGGATGGTATTTTTCGAAGCGCAAGCGAGTTACTCATCAGTATTTTTTTTTTCCCTTTTCGTTTTTATTCTTCTTTCATAATTAGGGTTGGTGATTCACGAGTCATATGGTAGAAAGACACACGGAGGGAGAGAGTGAGGCATAGCATCATCCCCGGTGTTCATTTTTTTATGTATATTTTGTTGTTTCGTGCGTTCGAAAAACCCCTCCGGCTTATTCATTTCCAAGAGGGAGGGAGGAGGAGGAGGTTATCACATTTCTAGCACGGAAGGGCTGCTGAAGAAGTTATCAGAGGAAGGGCTGCTTACTTTAGGTACGTACTTGAGTACCGGTCTTTAGTGTATATGAATGAGACTTTATAATACACTATAACTTAGGTTAGGTACCTGTTATGATAATTACTTGACTTCTCTTTCGAGAAATATGAATTTATTTTGGCTTCAGGTTTGAGGATGGCTTTATCCTTATATGAAGCTGTGGGCCTCGTAGGGAAGCTAGGTAGGTACTTAAACCTCGATGGAGACGCATCATAGAAAGGCTAGCGATCTTTATCCCTCTGGAAAGCTGTGCCAGTAGCAGGTCATTATTAAATCTGACAAGCTTGAATATTGGCTTCTTATTTGGCGTTTCTGAGGTTTTAATAAGAGCTCATACATAGCTACCTAAGGTAGTTTATGTCACCATTTTGTAGTGGCAGCATGGTGGAAACTGATAGGTCTTGGGACAACGGACGCTCTACGGGCGATATCTAGAATGCGACGGAGAACTAAACGGCTATTTACCTATTATTATCATATGCACAACACATGCCATAGAATGACTATGCGTATGCATGCATTAGGTACCTCTTAGTAGGTATAACTTCTATGTATCATGTGAGGCCATCAATATTGCTCCGGTAAAAAAAAATGGTATAACGCTTAGTTACTTCAAGTCTTTTTTAACCAGTTTTAAGTTTTATCAGATGTTGTATTGCATTATTAAGTTGTTGAGGGTCTCCGAAGTTGTTTTTTTTTTGTCTTTTTTTTTAAGCTTCGCAGGGCTGACGCTGCTACAGGCATGACCCCAGCTTTTACTCAACATCCCCGCATGGCTCCGAAGCTTATCGCAGCTGCCGGCCAGGGTACCTAAGGGAGGGGCAGCTGCCTGGAGCAACATGTCATGTCGCAATACCAACAATTGAAACAAACGAGCTTTGGGGGGACTTTCATCCCACGTGCCTTTTTTTTAGGTATGTTTTCTTCTTAGTTAATACTTTTCAGCCTTATTCACTCATGTTTATATTAGCTTAGGTACCTATTGTACCTAAGCTACATTTGGAACTCACGGGTCACTTTTTTTATGCTGTTTCTTCTCACGCTTGTCAAACTTGTGATTAAGGAGAACTGCTTCGTATTCTTCTATTTTCATCCTGCTAGTTTCTAGGTACCTATCTGCCAGGTACCCAAGCTGAACTACAGCAAGATAGGATAACTTATAATCTATTTACACACGCACATGCTTGTTTCATAGCATGCGTGGATGTGGTGTTGACGTTTAGACTGGGTGCCGCCTCTTATCCACCCTCCCCAGTCGATCCTCGCGACATCTACCTTTTAACAATCTTATATTCCCACATCCACCTTACCCATTTTGAAGCATTTCCATCCAGGCCGAAGTCTATCTATCAATCGATCTAGGTAGTTTACCTAGGTAGTTGTCCGTTGCGGATAACTCGGGATTTCCCTTTCTCCTAAACCGGCCCGATGTCGAGAAAGACGTTGCGCGTCCTCTGCTTCGGCGACTCGTTGACGTTCGGGTTCCCGGTGGGTAGGCCGTACGCGGAGAAGCTGGCGGAGAAGCTCGAGGAGGCGCTTCTGGGGCACGGCTACGGCGAGATTCAGTACGAGGTCGAAGGGGTACCGGGGGACTTGGTGACGCGAGGATCGTTTATCGACCGCATGCAGGAGTCATGTGAGCTTATCCTATTCATATCTCATCCACCAGCCGGGCTACCTACTTACCTCATCACAAACCTACTCTCTCTCTCTCTCTCTCTCTCTCTCTATTCCAAAGCCGTTTAAATCCGATAGATATATGCCTTGAAGCTAACTAGCTGGCTTTAATCTATCAGGGAAGGGTAGATCGAACTTTTACGACTGGACGATAGTCCTCGGTGGGACTAAGTAGGTAAACCCCCGTCTAACTCGCCTCTCCTCTTAGCCATAGATGGACCCATCTGTGTCCCCTAATAGAAATATAAAAAAGAAAAAAATAAGTCAAACCCCCGCTAATGTTAGCCCTTTGCTCGTATAGCGACCTTGGTTGGGGCTGTCCAGTAGAAGATATCGTCGCGGGCTTAAAGCGGGCCTGGGACATACCGTTATCGAAAGGGGGCAAGGTGCTCGCCTTAACGATACCGGATACCAAAGCCCGATATAAGGGCGTTAACGAACGACGGGATGAAGTAAATGCTGCCATTAAAGAATATAGGAAGCCCAACTTGTAAGTGGTACATTTTTTCGTTATTATTTATTACTTACCCCTTAACCGAAGCGATCCCTGCCTTTCTCTCTGTAACTGTTATTACTGTAAAAAAGTGGGAGGAACAGTGGTTTCCACCACTTCCTACACATCCTGCTGGGCATAACCTTGGTATTAATCACAGTCCACAGCTTCTATTATGACTTGTGCAGCGCCATACCATACCACGACATGGAACCCTCGGATAGGCCCAAGTACTGGCAGATGGACGGCGTGCACCTGACGGAAGCCGGCTACGACCTGATGGGGGAGAGCATCTCCACGGAACTCGTCAAACTTATACGGCTCGCCGAAGCCCAGGACACGGATATCAGCAGCATCGCAACGGACGCGCGGCAAAGGCAGGCCATCGAGGATCTGATCTTCGAGGAGGAGAGGGGGAATCCGAGACTGCTTAGCCAGGGTTACATAGTCGTGCGGAAGGCGGATTTAGATTAGATCAGATTAACTACCTAACTATAGGTAACTAATGCATTAAGAAGTATTACCGTCATTTCGTGTTATTCATTCGTCCCTTGATACTCTCTCTATTTGATTGATGATGGTGGAATGAGAGGGGCTTCTTACTCTCCAGAATTCCCCTAAGTCATGCTATGCGTAACGTGTCCGTCCTTGACGCCGTGTTTATCTACCTCCTATGTAACTTATGCATTCAGTCATTATCCGGCAACGCCATAACTCATAATCTAGAAAATCCACTGCAATGCCTCGCTTTCCATTCCCTTCCCTTCCCCTTTTTTCCCGCGTTCATGGTTTTCTGCTTGCAGTCCTTCTTTCCCGCCTGCTTGCTATTTCACACCACCAGATTCGCGGCGACGAATTCGGGGAATTCGCGCTGCAACGCATTCGTAACGTTCTCGACTTCCTCAGCGAGACTCTGTACGTTGGTATCCCACCGACGCATCTCCTTGCCCGCCGTGACTTCGGCGCGCCCACTCCCTTTCTCGCCCGAGGCCTCGCCGTGCTCGAACCAGATGATGCGCTCGATCTGGTCGATGCGTCCCACGAGGCGGCCCTGCTCGATCATCTTGGCCGTCGTGTCCTCGGCGCGGTCGGCACCTAGGCCCAGCAGCTCGCCCAGCGCGTCGAACCCGATGTTGCTGTACAGCCGCGAGACGCCGAGGAGGTTGTGCTCGACGACGGCGCGGGCTAGGACCGTCGACCCGTCCGCGGTGGTCGCTAGCTGGTGCGGCGCCAGGCCCTCGGCGAACTTCTGCACCTCGTCCGCCGCCAGCAGGCGGTCGAAGAACATCTTCTCGAGCATGCCGAACTCGGGCAGGTTGGGCGAGCGTTCGTCCTTGAACAGGCGGCCGAGCACGCGGCTTCGTAAGGGCCCGGCGGGGGCGAGGACGGCGCATTTGACGGCCATGCTGAGGGTGTGTAGGCGCTCGTCGTCGGAGATGGGGGCGGGGGACAGGCTGATGTCGTGGTAGGCCTGGCTGGCGGGGAGGAACTCGCGCTTGGCGTCGCGGATGCGGGCCTGGGACAGGCGGAAGTGGAGGTTGAGGGCCGGGTCGGCGACCTGGTAGATGACGTTCTTGAGCTTGTTGAGGTAGGTCTCGGCGGCGGCGGTGTCGTCCACCTCGAGGTAGTTGCGCACGATGCGCACCCAGACGCGCACGCGGTCCTCGGCCGACACGCGGCGCTGCGAGCTGTCGAGCGGGATCTCAGACAGCGCCCGCGCCGCCGCCAGGTTGTCCTCCAGCGCCTCGTACCCGTCGGCCGCGAGCCTGAGCAGAGCGGCCACCTCGTCGGCGAAGGTGCCGGACGTGGTGGCTGAGGCGGCGGTCGACACGGACACCGAGGCCTGGCCGCTGGCTGCGGACAAGATCTCGAGGGCGTGGTTGGCGGCGGCGACCCAGAGGTCCGGGTCGTTGAAGGTGCGGGCGGCGGCGATGAAAGAGTTGAAGAGGGAGCGTTGGGCGACGACGCCAAGCTGCTTCTGCTGCTGCTGCGAGTCGGAGGAGGAGGGGGTGGTGGTGGTGTTATTGTTATGACTGTTGTTACAGATGGCTTCTATGATAACTTTGAGGTCATTAAGTGCGGTCTGCGGCGACGATATTGTTTGAATGTTAAAGAGGATGCTTTCGAAGGCGATGGCTGGCATTGAGGATGTTTGGACCATGGTTAAGGCCTCGGCGACTTTTGGGTTTGCCATGGTCGTTGGGATGGTAGTATTTTTTTTTCCTCTTCGTAGATTATTATTCCTTTCTACGTCATATGAAGAGAGGATGGTTTGTTCTTTGGCGTGTGAGAATGAAGTTAGGTATCTTAGGCGGTACCTATTATTATTATTATGTCAAGTTGAAAATGTAGACGAGGCTTTGGCGTTTGTAAAAGGTGAAGTTGTGATTATGTTACAAGCTCTAGGTGGGGGCTTGCAGTGGTTGGTACCTGCCGCGTGCTGGTGAACGTGGGGAAGCTTCGGTGCTGCTGTTGGCGGGGTATAGGACATATTCAGTGCACAGTGCACCTTTTTGTTGAATACATCGGTTATCATTGTAACTCCGGTTATAGTCATCACAACGCCTTAAAAGAATATCTCCGAGCCCCAAGTCAGATATTGTATGACAAGTTTATTTCATCGTTGCCTGGAACATCTCATGTCTTTCAAAGCTTTGTCCAACTCTGAGATATTGTTGCTAGTCAGTCGACATATTGCATGATACTTTGTACTTTCAACCCCACCCGTAGCAATTGGCATCTCATACCCTTAGCCGTCAAGTTCCGAGTACAATATGTATAAGTACCTAAATGAGAGCTGTAAGGCTTTGGAGACCAAATCCCAAGTACTGTAAAGTCCACCAGGCTAATGTACTAGCTAAGACAAGCTGTAAGTTGATTAAACAAAACAGGCAGATATACAATACAATTCGTTCAACCAATTAGACGTTAGATGCAGTGTATGATGCCAGAAATGCTGGAGTAATTTGGTAATCATGAATGAATCCAGGCTAGGGTTGTGAGACTGCATTGCGATGGCGCTTAACATGAGGCTCTGTTCACTCCTGTACGTAGGTATAAGGAGATATAAGGAGCTGAGCTAAGGTACTTTGCCTACCTGTTATACGATACCGAAACATGATACGTTCTGACCTGGTATTTTATCATTGCTATTACCTCTAGCGAGGATGAACCGACTTAGAAATCCGGGTTATAAAACAGATTAGAACGGAAGAACTTCGTATAATATAAAGACGCTAATTTCGGTGTATTCAAGCCGCATGGCTTACAACTAGCCCTGCATGTATGGGACATGATATTAGCAGGTAGCTAGTCTAGCCGAAACCGCCAGAGAAATTATGAGCTGTCAAGAGCAGTTTATGTCTTATAAATCAAGATCCAAGTTTTCATACGGGGTAGAATCTTCGCGCTGGTTGGTAGGCTGGCTGACTGGTAAGGCATTTTATATAGCGGCATATAGTAAATGAGGCTGTGTTGTTGTGCACATAAGCTGCTGCCTATCAACCGTTCAACTCGATGCATTGGCATTATCGCGTGCAGAACGAGTGTAATTACAATTGGCTTAAAGTCCTAGTTGGAGGATTCAACTATTTCGAATATGATACCTCCTTCATGATGGATGAATGTGTATATCTACCTGTGTCTTCGTCCCCGTGTTGCTCTGTAGGTAGAATACTCTTTTATTTTAGTTATCTAGAGTGCCTAATAAACCACTCAACAAAACTTACGAGTGCTTCAACTACTTTAACTTCGTTACATATCGGTAATATTGTGAATAGAATATTGGTTTAATTTGGTTTTGGCTTCATAATTGGAAATAAAGAAATTAGGACACGGCTTGTGGCACATGTACTCCTGGTCTACCCTAGCGAGCTACTCATGGATCCGACATATTTCGATTATGTGAAGCACTTATCTTGAAATCAACCCGATCTAAAGCCATTGTCAGAGTTTCTCGCAGGCTATTGTCCTCAGTCGGGTATTGAGGAAGTCGAGTGCCATGCCGCGGGCCTGGAATTTCGAAGTGATGAGACCACGAGCTACTCCAGGATAGACAAACGCGAGCTAGCTGACGTAGCTTCAAGATTCATCGCGAATGATCCATCCTCAAAGACTACTGGACTTTGTCTTCTCATAGAAGACATTGGGCCTAGTGTTATGGAGATCTTGGGTGGAATCCTAGATGTCGACCCCTATTTCTTCTGCGGGCATATAGAAAGAAAGTTCGTAGATATCGAAAAGGACCCTCCATCATCCCTCATGACAGCGACCCCATCCCGCGTCGGCTCTCAGAACTTTTCGAACCTTCACTACCAACGACCAATCGATCTGGGAGCACTTGACTCGTATTCTAGTATCCCACATGATCTTCGTCTTCGTGGAAGTGCTACAACGCGTCGTAGAGCGCTTCCAGAGCTATTCGGAAGATACGTCGGACTTATTCGCTCGTGTTTCTTTATATTTTATAAGAGAATTGATGATGAGCGATGGATTTGTACGCAGCTAAGTCCACCTTGAATATTACACTCCTCCAGGTTCTAACTCTAATCGTATACCCGATAACCTTGTTCTATAATCCTAAACCGCGGTTGCTAATGTTGAATAGGTCTAATGCTGATGGAATCCACATCAACTGATATTATAGGCTGTCTCTCGGCGTGTCCGAAAGCTGGTCTGCTGCTCGTCGTCCTTCGTCAAGTCCCTTACAGGAATAGGAGAGGCAGCATCAGCGGAACGCCGAAATTCTCAGAGTTCCTCAAAGACCCTAGTTCCAGGGCTGCGCGACCTATATCCATGATGGACGAGGTTTCAAGGCTACTACAGGATTGCGCCGAGGCGTCGGCGAAACCGTCGTCAACTTACGACTTGATTTTTCTCTCGACAGGTCCAATCAACCTCATCATCGACGAATGGCTAACATATTCCCTCATTATGAACCGATACATCAAAGTGTGAGTACTCGACGCAGAGCGTACAGGACCGCCTAAGCAATTTCGAAAGCGAGGACGTCGTCGACTTGTACCGGTGGCGGCGAAGGAGCCAGCACAGCCTGCATAAGCTGCAGGTCCTAAAGTGGTTTGTTGAATCATCGATGAGCTCCTCCAAGAGACATCCCGAAAACATTCCACCTGTCGAAGAGGCGGAGGCTTTGACGCGGGATATTGACCACATCATAGCGCAGATCGAGCAGAATGGAAATGCTCTGGAAGCGATGATACCTATCATGGCGTCTATAATTCAGCTGCTGGACTCGCGTAGGTCGGTTGTCGAAACGATATACGTTAAACGGTTGACGTATATCGCCATAGTATTCATTCCGCTTTCCTTCGTCGCAACTCTTTTCAGTATGAGCGACAATTTCTCGATAGCTGGTACGGGAGTCTGGATATATGTGGCCACTGCCGTGCCTCTTCTGTTAGTGGTCTTGGTTGTTTCTGGTTTACCTACTTACGCCGCTTTGCGGAAGGTAAAATCACTTTGGCGAGGAGACAACACGAGGTTGAATAGAACATACTCAAATTGAGTAGATGTCATATTAGAAGAGTGTAAGGTACCTGTAGTCAAACAATTATCCTATTGTATCTATCTGTTTTCCACAGTTAATTCCTTTTAATGTGGAAAGATCGGATAGTCGGGGGGATATTACTGATATCTAAAGTGCCTGTCCTTATATCACCGTCCTTACTACCCTGGTCTGATACTTTGCAACCTCCTTGGCAGGATTATACAAGCGATAGGTACATAGATTCTAGAATAGGTACCACACTCGCCCCTTATGACAGTGACCTTCATGGAATGGCCCACATAGCGATGGCTTGTTGTGCCAACAACGAAACGGAGAGTAACAGTCGGAAATGGTGACAGAGTAACAAACGGTCATGCCCTCTATATGCTCTCAACGCGGCAACGACACCTATCACGAAAGTCCACCATTCCTGCCCCTCACCCCAGCGAACCAGTACAGGCCGAACATGGCCAAGATATTTAAAACAATAAAGACACTCAGGTACCCCGCATAATACCAAGGGTGCTCGCCCGAGACCTGCAGCGTCTCCCGGAAAAACGGCTTCGTGTTGGCCAGTGGGCAGTACTCGCAGCTGCCCGTCGTCGCCATCGGGTTTATGACCGCTCCGAAGTTCTGGTCCGCAAAGGCCTTGAGGTACTCGCCGCAGGTTGCGCCACCGCCAGGAGCAGGTATACTTAGCATCTGCGCTCGCGAGCAGCTCAGGTCCACGTTCCACAGGCCCGCAAGGGATAGCCCGTCGACGGAATACGTCAGGGGCGAGGCGCGCCAGACAAAGATCCAGAAGTCGGGCAGGTCCTTCGGGAAGACTAGGACACTGCGGCACAAATTTCTGTAAATGGAACAACGAGTAGGTAGATAGAGAGACAAGGCTAAGAATACTTACCCGCAAAACACCAACGAGAAATAGAACAACAGCGTCGCGACCTGCACGGCGCTCTCCTCAAGCTCGATCACCGAGGCCAAGGCCTGCGAGAACGTGATGGTCCAGAGACAGAAGAAGAGGATTATAACGAATGACAGCGCGCCCCGGCTTGCCACCCCAAAAGCCACGCCGCCCTCGCCTGTCCGCTGGAGGCCCGTTGGGTAGTACCAGATAGCAAAGATGAAGGCCGTCGCTAGCAACTGCCATGTGAACTCGACAACGACGTTGGAGGCCAGGAAGACGGTCCAGTGGTACGTTTTAGACCGCCGCTCACGGCCCTCGAAGAGCGCGCGGCCCTCCATTAGTCGCGGGATCACCTGCTGGTCCATGGTGCCGAAGATTTGCGTCAGCAGGAACATGGAGAAGAGCAAGTTGGAGAAGCCTTGGAGGTCGAGGCGGGTGTTTTGAAACGAGAGCCCATCGAAGAGAGCCTGATGTGACAGTCAGTTTCATGCGCGATCCGAAAATCCAGCGAGACTCACGATTCCAATGCAGAGTGAGAACTTGGAGTATATGTAAACTGGCCGCCTCCAGTACTCTTGGAAGATTCTCCTCGTCACGGAGACCATCTGGAAAAGCCATGGCGTAGCATATGCCTTGTACCCAGATGTGCTACTCGTATTCTCTGGTGTGCCCTTGGCCTTAAGCTCGACAAGTCGGCCGGCGACATCACTTTGCTGCTTGCTGGCAGCCCATTCTCGGGCCCAGAACTCACTTGGCGGAATATCACTAGATGCGTTAGTCGTCTCTCCACTTGTTATCTGCAGCACCCATTCGGCAGGGTTGGCTCCAGGGACAGGTGGCAGTGCACCTCGGCCCTCAAAGTAGGACACCACTGTCGAGGCATCCTCGCCGATGTCTCCAAAGTAGACGCATTGACCTTTGTTGTTCAGTAACAGGAGCCGATCAAACAACATGAAGAGCTGGGACGAGGGTTGGTGTATCGTGCAGAGGACCGCCTGTCCGTTGGCTGAGAGCTTTCGAAGCAAGGTGCAGATGGACCATGCCGTCTGGCTGTCAAAGCCCGAGGTCGGTTCATCTGGCAGTGGGCACCGTTAGTCAGTTGCACGGCGGTTACAAGACGCAAAGAGTAGAGATACCAAAGAATAGAAGCAGCTCTGGCTTGGCTACAAGTTCGATACCGATGGTAAGTCGCTTGCGTTGCTCGATGTTGAGACCTGGTCATGGACATCAGCGTTGACACATGGAGGCTGTGGATGGTCTCACCGTCGCCCGGTACCCCAACAATAGCTTCTGCGTAGCTCTTCATTTCGAGAATCTCGATGACATTGTCAACATACGACAGCTTGTCCTCTCGAGAGGCTGCGAGCTGTCTCATCAGGGCGCTGAACTCTAGGGCTTCGCGCACAGTTGCGGTCGGAAGGTGGATATCCTCTTGTTGGGCATATCCTATCTTTCTCTGGAAGCTTTCGTCTCTTTCTTGACCATCTATGCAGATCTCGCCACGAGCAACACCGAAATTGGCACGGTTTGCAAGCACATCCAAGAGCGTCGTTTTGCCAGCTCCCGTCACTCCCTGCATCATGGCAAGCCGTATTAGTTTCATCAAATCAATAAAAAGCAGGGGAGTGAATTAATAACCCACCATGAGCGCGGTCAACGTTCCAGGAACTACCCAGCCCTGAATGTTATCCAAAATGGTCTTAGTTTTACCTTTGCCAACCTTGACTTCGTAGCTCAGGTTATTCCAGTGAAACACAGACGACTGCTCCAAGATGCCGGGTGTGGCGACTTCTTGTATAGTATCACTTTTCTCCTTGCTGACATGTTGCTCGCCGACATATTGCGCGAATCTAGGAGAACCGTTCTCCTCAGAATCTTGTCTGCGAGTCTTGGTCCGCTTCGACTCTGGACGCCGGAACCGAACAATATCGCCTTTGGAGGATTCGGCGGGTACATATTGAGCACAGAGAAGATGAAGCCCGCAAACTCCGAAGATCATAGCTATGAAATGCCAAGGTTGCTAGAGGAAAGGGTCAGCGCTTGTTAAGCTAGCTCTCGAACGAGCTGGGGGTGCTGTAGTATACCGCCATTTATGACTAGGAACATAACCATATTTCTCAAGGAGGTAAATATTTCCCTCGACATAGTCTTGTCCAGTGACTGATCCGACGGTGGTGCAGATTTGATCTTGCAGGCGCACATCCGGGTATGATGGACCGCTCGGCACCAGCTGGGAGCAGGGAAAGCGGCGATAGTTAAACTGCTAACGTTGTTAGTAGTTTTCAGCCCATGGTTCGATGTACCATACCTCATTAATCATCAAGCTTTCATAGGCGTACGCGATCGGATCCACGAAGCGAAACCACTTCAACCAGCCCACTTCATAGGGAACGGGGACGACAAACCCGACATATATGCTGGCAAGCAATATGAGGATGGTCGTCGGCACGGTGCTCTGCTCGAGTGTCCGAGAAATGGAGCCAACGAGGCGAAACCACATAGACATGTTCAGTAGCAATACTATGGCGAAGAGAAACCAGGTGAAGAATGCTGCTGCAGTGCGCCGAAGATCGGTGAAGAAGTACAGCACAGTCTGAAAGACGACAGCGCTCAGGAACTTGTTTGGTAGGTCGCTTATCATTGATGCGACAGAATCGCAGACAGGGTGGTATAGAGCGTATCTATTGTGCTTTTCAACGATTGGCCTCTGTTTCCACATGAGTAGAATCTATACCCCAGAACTCGGTTAGCATGGATGTCCAGGCGGACGTGCAGATTTGATCATCGTTGGAAAAAAAGGGGCCGACTCGAATTACCTCGAACGAAGGGGACAGTGCCGTATATAGCAAAGAGAAGAAGATGAGAACAGCACGTCGATCTACACTACTGGAATCCTGAGGGAGGTTGAAAAAAGCACTTCCGATTACAATGGCGAGGATGGCGCTGGCAACGATATTGCCTATGACAGTTCCCGGCTGATTCTTGACTCTCTGAAACGCTCTCTGAAGACAGCGCAAGACCTGAAGATGGAGCGGGATGACGTATGTTGAGGTTCGATGACTTAAGGACGTCAGTATCACGATACCATATCAGTCTACTAGCGAATAATATCGAGAAGCTCGGGACTCACGCAAGCTTGCTTCGCCATCCTGCCTTGCTCTTCTTCCCATTCTCGCCAATAGTTGGGTAAGTGGCGTTGAAACTGTCAATTTCCAAGATAAGTTGATTGCTGAGACTGCTCTTCTTCCAGGCCTTGACGAAGTCATCTGGAGATCGAGGTGCTTGACCCTCAAAACCGTGACGGATGATACGCTCGGCAGGGTTGGTCAGAGAGGTGAGAAAATCTGGCATTGTAGCGTGTGCCGGTCTCTCGAAGCCAAGGTCCTGAAAGTATTGTCCTGCAAGCTCAATCGGGCCAAAGTAGATCTGGCGGCCTTCATACAGAACGGTGACTTTATCGAATTTCTAGAGTCGGGCTGGTTAACTGAAATAAAGCCTAGGTTTGCGCCGCACTCACTCACTTACCTGATACATATTCTCGGAAGCCTGATACATGGTCATCAAGACGGTCGAGTGGCTTTCATCGGCCAGTCGACGCAAGAGACCGACAAACTCTAATGCCGTGGAGCTATCAAGGCCACGGGTACTGTTGTCCAACATTGTAGCGGAGCACCACCCACGAGGGCCTCGGCAATGCTCGTACGTCTTTTCTCGCCGCCGCTGACGCCCCTGATCAGCGCGTTGCCGACGAACGTGTCATACGCGCCCTCGAGGCCCAAGAGGACAGGTGTCTGCGCTGGTCTTGGGCGATTGGACTGGCTTTCCCCAGACCGGCTCGCGGGTCGAGGCAGCAAATGTTAGCGTGTTGCCGACTGTGAGCTCGGCTAGATGCTCGTCCAGTTCCGCCAGGTAGACGCTCTCGCCCTTGAAATTCGTGTGCATCTCAGCATAAGGGATTCCTATCCGTTGGTTTGTCAGAGAGGTCACAGGCAAAGCTCACGCATTCTTACCCTGGTAGTTGATCTGGCTCTTTGGGTCTACGTAAATGCCGTGTGTGTCGCCAGCAATCGCCTTGAGCAGAGTGGTGCAGCCACTGCCGGGCCGGCCGAGGACGAGGAGCATCTCCCCATGGTGAACTAGGCCGTCGAAGCGGTCGAGAATTTCGACGCGATTGCCGCGATTTCGACGGAGCTGGTCGACAATATACCGGGGCAAGGAAGCTAGGTATGAATAGACGGTGTGTTGGAATCCGTGGGATGCGATGAATCCATGGACGGACAGGTTGAGGAATGCCGCATCTCGCTTTGTCGGTTTGGTGGTCATCGTGAAGATGCCAGAGTTCTCAGCGTCGACAAACAGCTCTTTGGCGGGATTAATCAGACTAGGAGACAGCGGTGCTCAATGAGTTTTGTTTCAGATCATCCACGAGCCGGCAAGCGGACGTGCCTAGTAGCAGCAGAATGCCATGCCGCGACGTATCATGGCCGCCGCCTAGACAAATATGCGCCTATGAGACTCGGCTGCGCATATCCGTATGCTGAGAAATTCTGAATTTGACAGGCCACTGCGGTAGGATTGATTGAGACGTCGTATTGAGGTTCCCGACAAGTCGGATGGAGGGTCAGCAGGGCAAGGGTGACTTCCACAGGGCGCAACAGACGATAGCACCAGTTTATGAAAACCGTCGAGCCTGCCGACCGGATCCCTGTAGTCCAGATGGACTATATACATGTACCATGCACCAACAGACTTCAAGGGCAATGCCATACATAGCCTGTCCAGACCTACCAACGAACTTACGTGCGCAGCATCCAATGAAACCTCCCCGGATGCTGTAGATATCCTCCCTTGCTTCTCCTTGGTAAGTATTAGAACAAAGATGTGGCGTAGCAGCCAATGAGCCACTGCGGAATGCCTTTCGTTCTAGATAGTGCGGCACATCTTGTGTGTGCCATCAACTAAGACCATAGCGCTCGATTATCCATTCTTTCATCACCCTTCTCTCCCATCTTCGTCGCTCTTGATGTCTTCGATCGACTGAATACCACCGTTCAGCAGCCGTTATACAGCTAGCTCGATTGCCGTCAAGGTTGTCCGTATTCTGAGCGCTCATCATGCCCTCTGCTCTGGCCCTGGCGGCAACAGCAATCGCCGTTATCTATTCCTTCCTCCGTGCCCTCGTCTATCTCAGGCATGATTCCCGAGAACCCAAGCCTATCTTTGGCGCCATCCCCTATCTCAGTCCCCTCTTCAGCATGCTGATCGAACAGGACAAGTTCTATAAGCGAATAAGGTATAGCCCAAAGCTCATGTCGCCTCCGCAGGCTGTTGATGCTGATATGAGCTGAGTAGAGACAAGACTCGTCTGCCTATTTACACGCTGAATATACCGGGCGTACCTGTCTACATTGCCAATTCGCTTGAGGTGCTCCAGCGCGTCGACCGCCACATCGATACCCTCCCTCTCGCCCCTATGAAAGCCCAGACATGCAAGAAGGTCTGCAGCGTCAGTCAAGCTGGTCTCGGCAAGATCTATGGGAATAACCTCCTGGCGCAGGACGGCTACCTGTACAGTCACCAACGCGCCTCCGCCCAAGCCGGCGCACCGGGCGCCAGTCTGAATGCTCTCTCACGGTCAGCAAGCAAGGTTTTTGCCGCTGCTTTTGATCGAGTCGAGGCACGAGGCCGCACGGCCGTGGATCTGTATGAATTCGTCCACGACGCAATATTCAACGGCACGACTGATGCCATGTATGGTCCCCACAATCCTTTCCGTACCGAGAAGAACCTCAACCACTGGGCCATCTTCGAAGCCGGACTGCCAATGCTGTTCCTCGGCTTTCTGCCCAACATCCTGGCGAGAAGGGCGTACAAGGCAAGGGAACGCCTGGTAGCAGCTTTCATCGACTATTTCGGCAACGACAAACACCTTGACGGCGGCTCTCTTTTTGTCCAGCTCACGAACCAAGTTAACGACAGCACCGGCTTGAGCCTAGTGGACAAGGCCCGGATAGAAGTCGGCCAGGTAGCCGCAGCGACTTTCAACACGGCACCGGGTGCGTATTGATGTGTCTGGGCCATTCTGTCCGACCCCGTCGTGTTCAAGGACTGCAGGAAAGAAGTCATGCGGCTGGTGGACGAGGTCAATGGTACGCACACCATCGACCTCGCGCGCGTGAGGACGGAATGTCCCTTGCTCGTGTCGACCCTGCAGGAAGTCATGAGGTTCTATGGCACAGCTACCTCGCTGCGCCTCATCTACGAAGACACCATGCTCGACGGCGAGTACCTATTGAAGAAGGGCGGCGCCGTGCTCATGCCTAATTCCATGTTCCATACCGACGAGACACTCTGGGGCCCTTCAGTGGGCGAGTTCGATCACACGCGCTTTTTGAAGGCGGGCCGTCGCAAGTCCAGCACCAAACACCCGGCTGCCGCGTTTAGGGGCTTCGGCGGCGGCCATGTCCTGTGTCCGGGACGGCATCTGGCCAGTACCGAGATGCTGGCTCTGATGGCCTTGATCCTTGTGCGTGTCGATGTCGTTCCCCCTGGGGGCGAATGGCCAGCAGCACCAATTGGTCTGTCAGCCGGCAGAGCGTTGCCTGTGCCAAGTAAACGGGTGCTCGTTGACTTCATCCCCAGGGCCGCTGACAAGTGGCGGGTGATATTCACTGATAAAGACAATAGCGGTGTGAATCTTGTAGCGGAAGATATGCACGGTACGAACAGCTGAAATGATTGGTACTATGTTTGATAACTTCAAAGTGAACGGCCTTCTAACTCAACTCGATGATGATGATGATATAGTGGCTTATCGGCGTGAAGACTGTTAGACTAGACCTTGAGTGTATGAGTTGAATCGTATCTCACCTTTTCCTATCCAAACATAGTCGGCAGTTAAAAATAATCTAGATCCTCGATAACCTGATTCTAAAGAAAACGGTCGTCTAGCCCTACTGCATACAAACGGAAGGGGGCGCTTACAGCATTCAAGGTTGGCAGCCTGAAGATTCAGGGGCGGGCAGAGACCAGAAAGGTAAGTTGGACTCGCGCACCGCCACGATGATAGGCCATCAGTCATAGTTGTGACGCATGTTCGATAGGCTTTAAATGTACCTAATGCATGTTGTACATACTTGTGAATGTATAAAATCGGAAGGTATCAAGGGAATGAGAAAATGGTTCCATAAGCACCAGTTCTGCTCTGATCTTGTCTCCTTCTTTTTTCTCTTAGCAATTCACAAGCAAAATTAATCAGCATTGCATAGGTACCCTTTATCCGTGTCACGGGGCAAAACGAAACGGCAAACAGCTTTTATCTAGTCTAATCGTGTGAGCCTATACTACCTATGTATCTAAGCTATCTATACATATGAACATGCTTCACTGAACATGCTTCTTGTCCTTGACGTCTCATACACTTAGAACTCTTCTTCTTGACAATTCGAAAGCGGATCGTACGTTTTAAGTTATCTTCACTCAAGTATTGTCCCTATTCTCTCTCGAGCAATCGCAGAGAAGATAGATGTTCAAGATTGGGGAAACCACATTTTACTATTGATCATAGGGGCAGTGACTGGTACAGTACGTTTTATCTTGAAATATACCTTTTAACGAAACTCATTTTCCACCATAAAGTAACTTTTTGTTGGAAGAGATATTTTCCTCAACTTACTACTGTTTTATCAATCCACTAAAGTCAAAACTCAGAAGATGTTATTGTAAACAAATTGTTCTCGTAAAGTTCTATTGGCACTAAGAGATTTCATATTTTTACCATTTTACTTGACCTTTTCATGGCCTTACCAAAGTTGACATGTTTTGGTGGGAAAACAATGGGTGTCCGCATAAGATTGGTAAGTTATAGGTATTGTATATCCTCCGCAGAGATATGTCAGAATTGTATCATTGTGCTGTTGGAATCAACACATCAAATTAAATAGTACAACCAAGTATACCACATCATAGCAGAGCCTTCTTGAAGGGGAAGAAATAGAGGCCTTCTCTATCTTTGGAATTAGGAAGTATTGGCGTTTTGGAAGACTGGGTAGGTGTACCTCAAATTTCGGTAAACGGGTTTGGTTTGGTCTTATTAGTAGATACGGGTAATAGAATTTGGTGAGAGAAGCTTCCTTTCCACGACCGACTTCAATAGCATAACTAAATGCCAAGTCTATCAAAAACGTAAACGCCCACTCTAGACCAGCAGTTTTATGGCCTCTATACCGTATAGCACATCGCTCTCTCGCAGTAATCGACCTGACCTATCCCTTCTCAACACCTCAAACCTCAATATCGTCCCCTTCACACCCGCCGCCCTCCTCAGCTCGTTCACTAGGTACCTATCTTCGATACCCAGGCCCAACCCAACCCAACCCTCCTAATGCTGCAGAACAACCGGCTTCCCCTCCTCCCAATCCCGAATCGCATCCCGGATATTAACCCAATACCTCAACCTCGTAACCTCCCTCCTCGCCCCCTCCCTATCGTCCCGCTCAAACGCCCTCGCGAGCCGCTCCTCGCTCTCCCGTATCCTGCCCTCGTTCTCCCGCGCAAGCGGCTCGAGCTCCTCCTCCGCGCCCGCATCTTCGATCATCTCCCGCGTCTCCAGCACCAGCATCAGCAGCTCCGGGTCCTCCACGCGCGCCGTCTCTTCCCCCGCCGCGTCCACCCCCCATTTCTCCCGCAAAAGGTACTGCGCGCGCGCCAGCGGGTCCGCCAGCGTCCGGTACGCCTCGTTGATCCGCGCCGACGCCGCTTCCGCCCGCCGCTTCGAGGACGCGCCGTGCGGCGCGAGGTCCGGGTGCGCGGAAGCTTGCAGGGTGAGGAACTCGCGCCGCAGCGCGCGGACGTCGATGGCGAAGGGGCCGGAGGGCGGGGGGCCTCGGGGCAGGGTCTGCGGGAAGAGATCGTAGTGCGATATGGGCTTGCTGCCGGTTTGCTGTTCTATTTTGGCGTGCTCGTGCGTGTGTTGTTCTTGCTCGTGCTCTTTTCCTTGTTCCGTGGTTGTTGTCGCCGCTGCTGTTCCTTGCGCGCTGCTGCTGCTGCTTGCGATGTGCCGTCTCGTGTGAAAGCTTGGACCGGTGTTGGCGCTGATATGCGCTCTTTGCGGGGTTGGTCTTAGAAATGTGGATTCGCGAGAATAAAGACTTTTGCGCTGCACGAGAGAGCTGGTAGGCGCGGCGTTGGCGATAGTCGTCGAAGTCGCATGGCGACGCTGCTGCTTGCAGGCATCGCAAACGCGGCGCAAAGGTCTTTGAGGGAGTAATGAGGGTCGCATTTCGACACGGGGAAGTATTAAGGTACTATTTCGGACTCGTTTATGATCTTGTCTAAACAAAACTAATATGCTCTTAGCGTTTTCTTTTGCCCTTGGTATGTAGTTTATCTCAAAAATTTAGAGTTGTAAAATATTAATCTTTCCAAAGTTTGGTGGTGTTGGGAGTCAAGGCAAACAAACAAAAAATAAATTCGGATTAATGACGTTTGCTGCGGTTTTCTTCGGTCATAATTCCGCGTATCCAAATTTCGGCGCCGAGTGACCCCGGCTTTTCCGGGTCTTAGGTACCTCCCCTTTACCCCTTACAGAGTGCAGTTTTGTTCCACAAGTTGATGAAATTTATTGAGATAATAATACCATAGCATTCCTACATTTTAGAATAAATAATAGAGGTATTTAATCCCAATCCTCAAATATCCGCCTTCCAATTACTACCTAGATGGGGTATCGTATATAAACATAAAATAGAGATATAATAACACGGGAATCGTATATCAAATCAACCTCCTCCTCCTCCCCCCTTATTTTCCCTATATTCCAAATATGTTCGACATAAGTCTCCTCCTGTTTCTCCTAATTGGTATATAAGGAATAAGGCATATATATGTAGGTACCTTAGGTACGTAAGTAAACAAATGTAAAACGAAAGTCATAATCGCCCCCACACGTCCTACTAACCCCCTAAACCCAGTCCAAGTCGTTTCCATCCCTTAAGACAGAGTTACGAGACGCCAACGTCCGCGTTCCGTGTGGTACCAGCGCTCGCGCTCCTTCTTATCAGCGATAGCCCCGTTGTACGAGTTCCAGCGGCCGTTGCAGCCCTCCCTGCCCTCGACCTTCAGATTCTCGCCCTGGTCGCCCAGGACGTCCGAGATGTCGACGAGTCCGCCGTTCTCGTCCGTCGCCCCCTCGTCCGGCGTCACGCAGTACTGGATCTTAGACTCCGCCTGCCCGATGAACCCCGCAATCCCGTAGTTCTCTGCCACCGACCCGTCATCGTCGATCACGTTCACGAAGAACCGAGGCGTCTGCCACGCCGCCTCCAACCGGCTCTGCGCCGCGGTTCGCGCCTGCGACAGGTTGCTCGACATCTTGGACGGGAAGAGCTGGTCTTCCATCGGGAAGGTAAGGCCTAGGGGAGACTTGCTGGGAGTTTTGGGCGTGTTTGGCGTTGTCGGGGTTGCCGGAGGGCTAGGTCTCGCCGTGCACTTGGAAATTAGACCGCGGAACTTATCGCTAGATGTCTCAATCTTCTCCATCGGCTTGCAAAGTGACTGGAAAACTCCTTCGGGATCGTTCGGCGCGCGTAAAATCCGCAGCGATGGGAACCCGTTGGCTTCTATGCTCCTAGCGAGTATGGAGTCTGCTCCATTGGCGGATGTTTGATTGCATGTGATGTCCCAGTGCAACTTGCGTAACGAGGGCGATGCCAGGTAGGGAAATAGCCAGATCATCTCGTTTGGTGGCATAATCGGCGGGGCACTCTGTACTAGCGAGAGTGTCTCCAATACCGTCAAGTTCGAGAGAACCTGGCTCAGAGTTGGTAGTGAGTCGACGTCCATATGCTGAAGGGTAAGCTTTTTAAGCGATCTGCTCGACGGTCGCCTGACGAAAGAGGATAAACCTTCACTGGATACACCTGGAAGATGCGATAATGTGAGTGTCTGCAAAGGCGGTAACGAGAGTAAGTTTGCGTCATTAAAAGCAGTAAAAGGTAAGTGAGATAGATGAAGATTCTCGATAGCTGGTAATCGAGATAATATGTCAGGTATAAGAGACACCGGGGTAAGAGTTGCACCCGGAAGACAGTGTATCGAAAGAGTTTTCAAATGCTCCCAATCCGTGTGAAGATCCAAGAAGTCCTCACTTAGCTGGTGCGGCAAGTCTCCTGGAGCCTCTTGGAATTTTGGGTTCTCCGAATTTAGTAGGGCTGCAGCATTCGAAAGACGACGCTTCCTCTGAAACTGAGAGGGTTCGATGGTCCAATGCATCTCTACCAGGTTACGCCTAGTTGATAATGCGTGGAACAGGCGGTTGAACGAGTAGTCGTGGTTCTGGTGAAAACCAACCAATCGCTCAAAGTTAGGACACGCCATAATAACCGAAGCTACCAAATTCTGGTAAAGATCGAGAGGAACACCTTGAGTCACAGCTGGAGCTTTCAGGCTACGAACCATCGCCGCCAGTTTGGGGTTTGATCTCAATGTTCGTCGAAGTAGCACTAGACGAGATCCAAAATTCAGCTTATATCGCTTCCTTTGCATCTGCGAATCTGCACCGACTAGTTGGATATCCTCGTATCTTCAATTATCTATCTGTTAGTACTAGCTCTTCAAGTCACCGTTTTTTTGTATAACTCACAGTGCAACTTGAGCAGCTTTTAATAATCCCCGCCCTGCCATGGCGACGGAACACAAGTCTCTCATCATGCATGTTGCACAACTCGTACTACCGGGCTTCAAATGCAACTTCTTTAGTTCATCTAAAATAAGTCCCAAGACTTCTTCAGGTAAAGCTGCTAAGATTTCGCCTGTTTCTCTCCTCTTCCTGTATTGTTTAATTGGTGCTGGTCGCTGCCACCCATACTCGATCCTTCGCGGAGTAGAATTCCAAGACTCGAGGCTCGTTCTACTACTGGCGGGACTTGAAAGGATAGCATCGAAGGTGTCGTTTGTTCTGACCGAGCTCGCAATGCTAGACCCGCTGATGGAAGTCCTCCTAGAACGGTTAGGTACCGGTCGCATATCGATTTGCGCGTAATTATTCATCATTGCCGGCGGCAATTTTGTTGGTTGCTGGGCCTGTGGTGCTTGCTGAGCGTACGTTTGTCCAATAGAATTGAAGTTTGAGCGGTCAGCCTTCATCGTCGATTCTTTTGCCGAGGGGTCTCGTATCGTGAAAGAATTAGGAGTAGATCCGGGGTCGCGAGAAGCATACGAGGGGCTCATAGTGGAGCCGTCCAGCGATTGTACGGGCTCAACCTCGTTATCGTCAGATCTTGACCGAAACACGACGGCGGATTCAGTCTGTGATCTCCGGTGCCTCGTGGTTCTAGTTGAAAAGAATTGGTTTATTAGTAGGAAAAGAAAGGAATCCGACTAAAAGAAGGATAGACATTGAAAGACCAGAGGTGAGGATCGGCAGGTTTCGATGGGTCCATAGAGATTAAAAGACCGGGCGTGGTGCCTTGCATCAGCTAATCTAGCGAACTTTTTTCGGTTTTGTGGTCGGGGGGAGCTTAGACAGAGTGGTAACTCTAGGATAGCGCTCCCTAGCTTTTCCCGGCTTGTCGACAACTACTACGTAGCCTGGGGTTTCTGGTCATATTTGGCTTAGGCTATCTAGAAATAGTCCCGAAACCAGTTCAAACCCGTAATAGGCGGCCAGCTCGGCTGTTGGTAGCGCGAGGCTGTCTTTATGCAGCAAATCAAGGTGGAAATTAATTAACCCCTGACAGAACGGATGTGTTTCCTTGAGAGAGCGGCATATCACCCCAGGAACACCAGGAACACAAAAGCAGCCAAGGAACGTATGACGCCATTTAACAAGTTTAACATAGAAAGGGGAAAAGGGGAATGGAACATCCTCATTGACTTTGGCACAGGATGGACCTGGAAACCCAACTTTGGGAATAAGAGGTACCTGAGGTATGAAGATCGGGAAGAATTGACCAGTCTCGAGTCTCGATTTGAACAACTGAAAGATTTTCATACGGCCTGGGGGAGCCGAGGGAGCTGAGGTGGAAGCTGATGTTCCTCGCCATGTAAGACATTCGGGGGGGCTTTTGCGTGGAATTAAAAAGAACTTACAATAAGCTATAATTGGAGACGGTGGCTTCAGCGCGGTGCTCTAGGCTCTGACCGTCATCATCGATGTCGACAAGGCGAATTGTCGGCGAGCTGAATGGCCTCCGGTCGCTTGTCTGAACCGGAAGCGAATTCCTTTTTTGAAGTTTTCGAACTAAAGATCGCGGCTTGAAGAAAGAAGCACGGGCAAATACCGCATACCAGGATCGCCCCGAGTTTGACGACGTAGTAGTGTCCATTATTGAAGGAACGTCTCGCCTCTCAATATGTTACACCTCGAGCGCAGGGATAATTCGGCCACAGAGCTTCCCGTCGTGGTAATAATGCCTTGGGTCTGACCCAGTATTTACCTAAATTCACGGAAAACCTGTGTAGGCCGGGTAGGATAGTATTGCCAGACAACTCTCAGCGCATTAATATTCATACGGTTCCTTTTGTCCTCTTCGCGTACACGTTGGAGAGTTAGATGCTCAACGTAAAAATAAGAAAGCTGATGACGCAGGGTTCGCTGGCACTTCCCAATGGCGTAAAAGTCGTACAATCGCAAAATAAACTGTAGTCGGCGCAACTCCTCAATAGCAATACCATAGGTCTAAATACATCCAGTAATCTGTAGTCGCATTTAATGTCCAGTACGTGGATGTCCGTCTACCCAAGCGTGTTCCTGGACGGTCAAAATGGTTATTGTCGTGGCCGGATCTCGCAAATCTTTTTTTATGTGACTACAAGTCACCGGCAGGCGGCAAAGCATATATACACGTGGGTTGTTAAAATGTCAGCCATCGCTCCCGACGACATGATATCCAATAGACCGTCGCGATTCTGCCAAGGTGGCTCAAGCAGGTCAATTCTTCTAAGGCCCGCAAGTCTAAACTACAGAACAATCGCGTTTTACTCGCCTCGGATGATGAAAAATCGCATGAATTTGTCGGCAACAACGGACACCGCTTCTTTGCGATCCATCTCCCCGGTAGCGCTAGAAGGCCTTTCAAGCGTGGGATGGTAAGTTTAACTATGGTATGAGAACGGCTGAGGCTGAGTGACGCCAAAAAGACCTAGGGCAACACGCCAGCCTCCAGTAAACCTGCAAACTTGCCGGAAGACCCATATTTAAGCTTCTAAATATGGCATCTGCACGTTATCAGGGTCCTTTGTAAGAGTACATACATAGTAGTTGGGGCGGCTACCGTTGGTCGCCTTATCCAACAGAAAGGTTCGCCTCGGCGAACGATGGATGCAACATGGAACAAGCAGATCGCGGGGTCCTCTACAATCTGTATATACTATGATATGTATGGCTAAGGTTGTTGATGAAGCAGACTTAGCGCGGCAGGTAGATTCAGGTAGATTGAAAAGTGATGTTTTGAGTCGAGCGAGTCAAAACGAACGGAAGCCCCTAAAGTTGTAAAGACCTTCCCGCTTGGGATCAACGTGGCCCATCTCCCCAGAAAACCCAAACCACACTTTGGCGAGGGTTTGGTGGACGGGCCTAGTAACAAAGTATATAAAGGGTTGGTTGGAACTTGGAACCATGGTGGGCATCGCATGTGGGCGTGGCTAGGATGCTGGGATGGCCTAACCAATCCAACGCGGAATCAGGACGCGATGCGGTGTAGCGACGATGGTTTTTCGGCACAGGCGGTACTACGGTAGCTCAAAACCAATATTTGCGAAATACGGGAATAAACTAGTCGTTCTCATAATAAATTGACAAGAAGCCGATGACGTATGATGTGACAATCGTCAATTCGAATCGTAAAGTGTAAAGTGGGAGAAAAGGAGAAAAGACAAAAAGAGAGAAGGCGAAAAGAGAAAAGGCAAACGAGAATACCTGGTACCTAACCGATTACCTAATTCAAGAAATCCGTCTGCAGGTATGTCAGCAAAGGTGGACCTATTGCATCTATTCTTAGGTACCTTTTATACTCGCGATATCTCTTGTGCATATTTCATACTATTTCACACTATTGGAATTAAAGTTTTCTATTCCATACCTATGAATAGGTACTATTGATTATAGGATATCTTACCCTTCACTTCTCATCGTAAAAATTCATCTCCAAGCTTTAGGTAACTAATCTAAAGAAAGTGATTCCACATAGAACAGCTGCCGCTAACTCCAACAACCTATTAATGGAGAATATCATTTCCTACACATTTGGCGTCTTACGTACCTTTAGGCGATGCAGTGCATATCAGTAGTGGATAGAGGGAATTTTGACAGCCTCATTTCATCGGATCATACGTGACTTGTTGATTGCGTGCTGTTATTTATCTGGTCCTGTTAGAGAGGGGCTCAAGTTGGTCGTCTCTTCAATATGGGTATGTGGATTCTGCACTCACCAAAGCCTATCCCATAACAAGCTATAAATTACCTGGATAGTGTTCCTAACAGAACACTGCCACTAAATAGCATCCTGCTGACACCATACAGAGCTACCGGCTCCAGTAATTCTCATGAAGATCCACTGGAACCAAATAAGTCGTTTGATATACTAGATTCCTCAACGAGGTGTTTCCGTCCACTTAAGATAAATGTTAACATACCTTGATACTTACATCAGGTACCTAACTCATATAGATCCACGCTTTGAGGCCATTGATAGTGGGTCAGGAGGTTATAACTCGAATCGTTATTTACGCATCACAACGATATACACGGTGCTGCCCTGATATAATAAGTGGTAGTATGTATACATTCTGCTTCTCTTAACATAGCAAAAGTGCCTCCTCAAAGGAACAATGTACCTAGCTTACTTCATCATCAACATATAATCATTGGAAACATGACATTCTATCTAGATGCTTAGCGATGTATAGTCCAATAAAGACAAATTCAACTATTCCTATACGGTGACGACAAGTGAATTTACATGTAAATAAATAGCAATATTGCTTTAATAAATCACAGGTCATCAACGTACCTTTCTATTATTTCACCTAACTAATACTAACGAAGCATGACTAACAGATAGGTTGCGCTACCTAGCTAAGCATCAAAATATTAACAATCTAGAGTTATGAGTCTTTCTGTTGCAATCTCCAACCCTAGATCATCGCCCCTATTTCAAACATTTAAAAGTATGAATCACCCCCTTAAAATTGCTTGTTCTAGGAAACATGATATGTGCTTCGTTGGCTTTTCAAGTGAGGGATGCCTGATAGTCTTATTGGCAAACCCTCATCGATTGTGAGAACCCCAAGATACTTCTATTTTTCCTATTATTAACCCCTTTGTTTTCTACGTAGATATGGCATATACCCAAGAGGAATATTACCTATTTTAAATACCTAATAGGAAGCTACTATAATTAGGTTCTTAGCTGTGTAAATTAATAATGTAGCTACGTATATGATTCTACATAGATGAGATGCCTAATAGAACGATGTCATTTCCAGCATGTATAACTAGCTGTGCGTTTTCTTAGCTAGATTAGATTTCCTAATACGCTAACGAAGCTGTTGCCATGTTGTCTTAGGTAGTTCTAGCCAGTGACAGTTAATGACTCCGTTGACAATACAAGGATGTGAGTAAGTAATGAGACTACTTGGTTAAAAAGCGACGAACGAAGGACCAACAACTCAGCCGAAATATTTATTTACGATCTTAACTAGGGGTAAGAGCCCTTTTCTTCAGATGTCTCAACAGTCTGAGAGTGCTGGTAGATAATACCGACCCATCCCTACGTAAAAACAGAACCTGTGGTATTTGGGACTGAGATAGTGACTCTGTGTGAAGCCCCTCACAATAGTGTTTTCGTAGTTCACAGTTGACGATTCTGTGTTGTTGGCCTCTCCTATATAGAATAGACAAAGACGGCCATCATTTCATCAATAGTATACCGGCGACAATGGTCCACACTATAGTGTTTAACCCCTGTCTACCATAAGTATAGCCGTAGCCGTAGCCGTAGCTGTAGCCATAGTCATCGCCGTATAGTCATCCTCCATGATAGTAGTATTCCACAATAGTGGTCCTCCACGATAGTCGTCTTCCACGATAGTCGTCTTCCACGATAGTCGTCTCTACGATAGTCACATGCATGACTGTAAAATCTTTTTAGCCCACAATCGGAATAAAAAAAACGAACCTGACTGACTGCCACCTTCTTGAGGAAACCACCCACCTTCACAACTTTTCTTCCCAACCCAGCCTTCCATCCCAAGCCCAACTATCCAACACTGCAAACCACCACACTTCTTTACCAATTCTATACACGTGCGAGGAGTCCATCTGAGGATTGGAAGGTTTTGTATTGACTTGTACATCTATTTTTTACTTTTTCTTTCCTGTGTCCATACCCAGCATTTCATCACGTATCCCTCTCTCTCGACTCTATTTCATCATGTCATCACCCGAGCCGCAGGAGACCGAGTCTCAGAAAGACTCTAGTGAGATTCAGGTAGGAACTCCTGATGCTTCTGCTGCACCCCCTGGACTAGAAGGTCCATCAACACCAACTACATCAACCCAACAATCTCAGTCTTCCGGTCGTGGACCACCTTCTGATTCTTCATCTTCTACCCCAACCGGCCCTGTGAGAATCAACCCTGTTACTCCTGGCCCTTCCACTTCTGGAACTTCGGCTCCTCTTAGTTTCTCGCGTGCAAGGTTCCCTGCTTGGACGTCTCGCCCTGTGACTTCTAATATCTCGGCTGTCCGTCATCGCGGCCCACCTGTTCGTCAGAGACCTAATCTGCTCCGACCTGGAATAGATTTTCCCGTCTTTGACACGGGTGTCAATGAGTCTGGACCTCACTCAAGTAAGTCGCCCTCTATTTTTTCCCCATCAATTCTGCTCGTTTGTGACAGTTTCTACAAAACCATAGTATACAGTATCCATGGTGATTTATAGGTGTAAGCTAATACATACCTTCCACGTCGCAGGTTCGCAGCCGTCTTCGGCCCCCTCTCGACCGGTGATACACATCGACGGGACAGTAGGACCCACAGAAAGACCTGACCACTCTTCTGAGTGTACCTGCGAGCTCTGTTGTAGTTACTTCCACCACAGTAACTACTTCCTCCGCGGGACACATGACCCGACCGGCCGTCCCCTCCCATCCTACGCCAGCGACATAGAATCCCCGATCCGAAGCACCGCCGCTCCTGATCTGGCCGGTAGAGCTGCTCTTCGTGCTTCCAGAAGACAAGCCGAAGGTCATGCAACGGCTGCGCGTTCGCGTAGGAACGCTGCCCCTTCTCAGGCGACGCAGGTTCAGCAGCCTCCGTTTCAACCCACCGTCGGTTATAGTCCGATTCCGGGTCGAAGTTATTATTACGGTCCGGAATGGTACCCCCCCTATGCGGCTATATACCCCGTCTACGCTGCTGGTCAGGGCCCTAATCCGGGTCTCCCTCGAAGCGCCACCCTAGGCGGTCTTCAAGTCCCCACCCCTCATGTCGGTCAACAGGTAAGAAGTTCTTCTACACAGCACTTGTTGTGTTTAATGACACCTTGTTAACGGAATTTTAATATCTAGGCATTCCAGGCACCCCAACAGCCCCAGGAGACTCAGGAAGGGCGAGAGAGTCGAGAGCGCGAAGAACGTATTCGACGTTACCGCGAGCAGCATGAGCGAGCGATTAGCTTCAGCGAATTGGATGATGAAGAATTCATCCCTAACATAAAGAACCCCTAACCAAAAAAAAACAAAAAACAAAACGATATGAACTGGACGATATAGACACAATATGGCATGGCATGGCATGGCGCAATATGGCGTAGTATTGCAACGGCGCAGTTTTATGGCTTTCTTTCCTTTCTGGCTTTCTCGCGTTAAGTTCACGATTCAACAGAGTGCTATTGAGCACGAAACTGTTGAACATGGCGCTATTCAATGTCACGGTAATGAGCATAGCACTCCCGGGCAGATCATTTTTAAGCATAATATTCTCGCTTCGTTTTCATATTGATAGCTTCAAACCTTAGTGGTCACCGCACAGAAGAAAAGGAAAACCCAAAAAGGGGGAAATGTTTTTTTTTTCTTCATGTTGCGGAAAGTCCTGCTTCTCAGGCACAGCTCGTTGCATCATGATCAGTTTAGCAGTTTGGCTTACCCCTTTTAATAATACCAAAGTTCATTTCGACCAAAGCAAAGCTTCTCTCGCCGGGTCTGAGTTAGTACGTCTCCAACGGGCTGATAGTAGTTCGGAAACGGTTGTTTAGAAAGTTTCTTTCTGAACACGGGCCTCTTGATAGTCGAGGCATAAGTCGCCACTCGGACTCGTCACATCGTTAGGACTTTAATGGTCACCCCCAACTATAATCATCGATTGCAAACGTTAGATAGGTAGGTAGCATTAGCCAGAAATCCAAAGCTTTTCTTTTCAATGAAAACCCAGTTTTATCACGCTGGCATTCTTCCTTCAACAATTTTCTTCGCCGACTCCTAAATTCTCCCATACATCATCATCACTTCAGCATCAAAAATTCATTTCGCGATAAATTAGGTACTCCAACATGCATCTACGACGCATTGTCCGTTACCTGGCGATAGCGCTACGAGCTTCAAAAGCCGCAGCCTTCGCATGCAACACGAGCCTCTTAGTCGACAACTTCTCTGGGTTTTCCCACCATAAAAACAACCTTGGATTGAAGGCAAGCGGTAAGTCACTTACCTACCTACCTACTTTATCTCCCTAACCTACCTGTCTACCTCTCGTGACTCCCCTTAGAAAAGGGTATACTTACGAGACTGAACTTCTTCAACTAACCCCCCAACAGACGACGGATCCATGAAGTCCATCTCAGCCGCCAAGCACACTATCTCCTTCACACCGCAGGAAAGTTCCTACTTCTACGAGGCGGTGCCGTGCTTCTCCAGGAAAACGATCGGGTACGGCGCGATAGCATTCGTCATCAAGGCCCCGCAGGACGCGTCCATCACGCTGGAGATGCAGACCGCGCAGCAGGAGCACGACTGCTCGGGGGAGACGTACAGCAGCACCTGGCGGTACGTGGCCAACTTCACGGGCCAGGTGCAGAGGGTCATAGCGCCCTTCAGCTCGTTCGTGGGGGCCAAGGCCGAGGACATCTTCGCCTTCAATTGGGCGACGTGGCAGACGCAGGATACGGGGTTCGTTTGGGAGATGGGCGATATCGAGCTTATTTGCGGCGAGGAGGACGAGGCGGGTGTATGATTGGGTATCTATCTATCTCCTATCTTACGTACTTGCGTGTTTACCTACCTAAACCTTATGCTAGGTGGATGGTTAGAAACGTTGTTGGGGTTTAAGTTTTGATCCGGCGTTAAAGGGGGAAACGAATCGGAAACGGAGCTTGGTGGAATTTGAGTTCGTCATGTAAACTACCTACCTACCTGTAATAGAAGTCAGTAATGTACTAACGATGAAAATTATTTCCTTATGTTGTCTCGTGATGCATTATGTGGACGAGTCGAGACGTAATACTATAGGAGGTACCTAGGTACCTATCTCCTTAAATTGCCCCGAGGTTGTCACCAGAGCACAACTGTCGTAGCGGCATATACGCTAAGAGCTGGGAAATTTATAAGAATTTTCCATGTAATATTTCCAGTTTCGGTTCTGGATGTGAAAATCCATCTGCGTGTAGTCATCCCTACAATCAACATACAGCTTTCACCCAGCCACACTAACGAGCCACCCCCTGGAGTAATGCGATCGCTCCAGCCATATTGTACACAAACCCCCTCAGCCCACACACTTTTAACTCCTGAAGAAAGACAGTACGTAACCTATACTATATACAAAAAAAAAAAAAAAACGGAGAAAGCAGATAATCATACAAGCGTTGTGCGTCCCTCATCAAAGTCTCAGAACCGGCTTCACCGTCCATTTATCAGCGGTAAATACCAACCTCCCCTCTTCTGCAAGCTTGACCGGGTCGACGTAGATGTCAAGAGTAAGGCCGCCGGTATACAGGTCGGAGACTCGGAATATGACATATATCGATTCTCTCGTGCTAAGCCTCTTCATCTAAAAAAAAAGTAAGGGAAAAGGCTGTTTAGCTCATGCGACACTTTGAACTACCTAGGTAGGTACCTAGGCAGAGGAGGGAGATAGACATACCTTGCGGTACTGAGCGTCCGACATGAAAAAGGGAGTATCTCTATCCCCTGGAGTCGTCTTCACCTCGATATAATATTTCGGCCGCGAGCCTCGCCACCCGCTGTTGAGATGGCCCTTGCTTATTAGCACTGACGTAAGCCTGCTGTCTACGTCTTCGTACTCGAGATCCGACGTTTCGATTCCGGACCAGATGGGCATGTCTTCGTATTCCGGGTGGACCGTGATGTATCTTCGAATCGTGCTTTTCCAGTTGGCTCTGTTGAAGCCCCTGAGAGACGGGCTCATCGAGGAGAGGAGTTCGAAAACCTATAGGATAGGTAGTTAGGCACCGTCAAACTCCCCAATGTGATATATATTTAAACGATAGCCCCTGGAATGGACAGGCAAACTTACGAATAATTCCCCAGCAGCTCCGACCTTCTTGTCGCGCTCGATTGAATGCATACCATTACCAAGTAGAGTATTGAACAGCATATATTCGCTGAACACTCGATTACCAGTGTTGTCGTCGATTAGGGCGTCCAAGAGCTCATGAAGGTCCATCGCTTCGGAAAGGATTCGGCTGCTCCTAGCTATTCGGACGACCTGTGACAGAAGATCGCGATATTCTTCAGTTGCTAGTCTCCGTTGTTCCACAGTAGAATTGGTAAATGGAGTAGGTGACGGGCTCGATTGTGCCGGTGAAGGACGGTATCTAGTTGAACTCCCCCTATGCGTAGAATACTGCGTGTAATCTGTAGCCGGTGTTTCCAAGAGCTCATGTACGAAGTCATTGTCGAAAAGGGGCGTGACTGGCTCTACGAAAGGCGAGCCGAATATCCTCGGGGTGGAAGGAGTGGAGGGTCCGATGGCTGTGGAAGATGAAGCAAGGCTTGGACTGGGCTGGCGAACGACAACATGATCTTGGACTTCTTGCTCGGGCAGTGTAACATCAACAATGCCGTGTTGAGTAAGATAATAATTGATTTGTCGGGGCTTCGCCGCCAAGACACTTTGAATAAGGAGCGCCATGCTGGAGTCGATCTCACTCTTGAGTTTTGTGCTAGGATTCGTCATTATCCACGTCGTTAAGCGATTCGGGAGATCGGAGACGTAAGTCTTATCCCGCAAGTCCTCGTCGTGCGGAACGTATATTTCAAGGCCATCGTTATCGTCGATGTGAACCATGCCGCGATCGGCAACAAGGTGCACGGTCTGGCCATCAATATGGACAATGATGGTTGTTGATATTCTCTGTGTCTTCCATGTACGGGAATTGCGAAGAAGGTCGTAAAAGTCCTGACCATCGCCTTCGACCCGAGGGCTGTTGAAATGAGCCGCGATGCTGTGACATATTCAGTTAGCATAAATGTCATAACAACTATCTAGGCACGGAATGGAATTGACTTGCCGGAACAATCCATAAGACTTTTTTCTGATGTCTTCTCTCGGGTCTGATATTGGCACTTTGAACCCCGAATCTAAAACAGATGTCTCCTGTACCAATTTCGATAAATACCTTTTCTCAAGGCCCGCCCACTTTATCAAAGGTTTCAACTGGACAATTTCATTCACACTGAAATCGAGAAGTTTGACTCTACCATGGAAACTATCGCCGAGGCTTTTGCGGTCGACAATCCCGAATTCAGTTTCTGCCGAGTATAGGGACACTTGACCACCAACATCGCTAACTGGTAAAATTCGAAGTTTAAGGAACTTCTCAGGAGCCTCTTTGGGGTGGCCTAGCTCGATCTGCGAATTAAATGTCCAAAGAAGTTCTTTGACGTGCTTTACGGTGGTCTTTACCGGATCCAATTGCAGCAATTCGTTGTAGACAATATCGGCATCCAATACACGCACTCCTAGCTTTTTGACGAAGAATTCTTCCAGCTTCTTCTCGTAAACGTTGCTCAAATTCACACGACCTTTAATCGGCGATGGGGCACACCACAGGCACTGAAGTGATTTGTGCCACTTTTGGGGACCGACATCCGTAAAAATTAAGGCGTCTTCTTCGAATAATTTTCTATGAGGATCTTAATTAGCATACCTAGTAGGTACATCTCATTCGTGTACTCGACAAACGACCTTACCTCATTTCTTCCAGCGAAGCAGCCGAGAGTTTCATAGTATTCAGTTCGAAATACAAAGCGCCAACTCTGTCTAAGAGTCCCGTGCGATCCGACTCCTTGAGATGTTTGAGCTCCTTCACAATATGCTCCCATGTACACTTTGGGATCTTTAGGGTGTCCTGAAAGAATTCTTCGAGCGTGGGAAATCTGCTTATAGCAGCTTGGTATTTGGCTTTATATAGAGAGATCACTGGATAAGCAGTTTCCATATCCACTGGCCCACTAAGTATAGATTTGCTAAGAGTAACAAAAGTCGCATTTTGGTTACCGCGAGCAGGTATAGCTATGGAGTTCTTTTGATTGAACATCTTGCTAACTGTCGAGTTAGTTCGGTCGCTTGGTAATGATCTAAGCTGGGAGGAAATGTATACATACCGCATCAAAGACTGCTTTTCTTCTTGTTCCTTTATGTTCGTGGGTTCCACGCATTTCATATGAATGTGTTTATATAAACTCGCAATCAGAGGGATGTCGATAGAGGAGCCCGGCTTTTCATGATATTGATACAGTTTATAATCGAGAATGTCGAAATAGAATCTGATATCTAGGCTAGATATCACCCCTAAATCGTGTAAGAATTCCCATTGAGACATTGGGCCTGAATTCTCGCCAAGATCAAGAAAAGGGAAGACATCTCCCTCCTGAATAAACTCGCCTCGTGCTTTCAAAAGCGTCTGCGTGGGAATATATGTCTTCGACAATTCTATTTTGAATGGAAAATTCTGACATGGTACGATCTGGTTTCTCAGGATCTCCATTAGTTGCGGTTTCAGGCTATCTTTTTCTTCGGCCCAACCTTGCTTCAAAAATTCCAAAAATTTCGAAGGGATGGATTTTGAGACGAAGAGGCATTCATTTGAAAGGTTCGACCCATCTTGATTCACAATCCTGCCGCGGTCACGGATCCCCAGACATGTTTGTAGCCATTCTCTCCACGTCAGTTTACATTGAGTTCCGTGTCCTGGACCGTCTTCAAAATATTTTTCATTGATAAAATGAAAGCCCTCCCAGTGTAGAGGCTCCTTGGTCTTTGGGACTAATTCCCAGAACCCTGTATCTGAATAGGAATCATTTTTGGCCAATGGATACCAAGATCCACGGTTATCCCATAGCCACAGATACGGTACAGGCGAGAGGGGCATGGGACATGCGTCGTGTGTCAGATATAGGAACTTGAGATGAGAAAGCGAAGCTTCGTAATTGACCCCAGTGACTCCTCCACCGCGATATAGTTTCGAGATTTTGACGCGGACATCAGTTGCTGAGGCGTACTTTGCGCCGAGATGAAGGAATAACTCTTTCCTGTTAGGTATTTTTTCGGCGGCAGGATCTATAAGGTGAAACCCAATGTCGGTCGGGATTGCGACTCCATTTTCCATGGTAGCAAAATGCACATCGACTTTGGATGGACTAACCCATCGTCCATTCACAAGAGGGATCAGCTCTAACGACTTGGTCTCGGCTATTTGATCAACCCATTTATTCTCGAAGGACGAGCTTAGAGTTTTGGCAGCACGAGTGTGCCAATCAGCATCTGTGTCTGCAGACCGCATCCTGGATGAACCACTCAACAAGTCTCTCGCTACTCTCTCAAGCCACTCATTTTGATACATGAAAGAGAGCTTATAGTCGTTAAGAAGGTCCAGATCATTGGATTTGTAATAGGGTGATATATAGCAGGCTTTATCACCCTGGAGGTCGTCAAATAGCGGGTTTCCATGTTGATCAGACATCATGTGAGAGACTCGTCTTGTCTGATATATCTTTCTCGGGGTCATTGAATCCCGCAAAATCATGATGTTTTCGTCGGAAATAAGACCTTTTATCTTGTGAACGAGCCTTAGCCAGAATGTATCCCATCTATCGTCTGTCAACTTCGGAAGATAACGCATCCACTTGTACTTCAAGGTCGGATGAAGGTTCATCTCTCTGACTGCAACAATGAAAGCATCAGCTATAGCATCCAGCAAACGGATGTTCCGCGACGAAGTGGTTACTATATCTTCACGATTTGCCTGCGTTACGAAGTCGCTATGTATAAGAAACTAGCCACATCGTCAGTGTTGAGCTTATCAGGGAGGTAGGTATCTCATATTGAGTTATTTGGTCATCACTTACGCTGAACCCCTCTCTGCGAACTGGGAGAAATGCAAAGACTTCTTGTTGTTCGATTATAGGTTCATCTTTATCCGAGAGTGGAAATGCGAGGACAACCGGAGCCGTGCTGTATGCCTTTCTCGCTTCTTCTTCGGGAGAGTATGTTCTATTCTCGTTATGAGGGAGGTTGCGCGCAGTAGTCTCCGCAATATGGTATTTTTGTCTACGAGACCTCGTATCGCCACCTTGTGTATTGACATTTTCGAGTATGCGAACATTGGGCTGGTCGTCGTGGTTTATGGAGAGTACACGGGATGACACTTCGTTCTCTGCATCGTCGTATATGCGCACTTTAATTTGCTTTAACTTCTTTAGAAACAGGAGCATCGTAGGCTGAAGCTGGTTCAATTGATTCAAAATGTTCTGCCGTCGCGCATCTTCGGTCCCTGAAACGTCGCTAGGATGCAAAAACAACGTGATTCGTGTCAACGGCGTCGGTAGATCTTCTACTGAGTCGCACCATTCCGGTGATATCATGCCCATACCGGAGTCACCCTTTCGATGGGTAAACGTGAACGAGTAGTCTCCAGACTGGATATGAACTTTCCAAGCGGCCTTAAAGACGGACTTGAACCCGATGCCTTTCTCGCCAATGTATCCTTGTGCCCCTGTCTTAGAGCTCTCGCCAACCTTACATATCGCTCGAAGATTCTCCTTAGTAAAGCCATCTTCGTTGCATTCCACGACGACTTTATCTTTGTGCACAGCAAAAGATACGTATGGTAGGGTGCCGCAAGTTTCCGCCCGGGAAAAGCAGTTATCCTCAGCATTCTGCAAGAGCTCGAATATCCATCTAACGTCCTTGGTATATAGGTTCTTCGCTAGCCTAACAAAGCATTGTGTCAATAAATCGGCTGGTCTCCGTTAGATGGGGAGTCCTTACGTTAGAACAGTCGCGCCTATTAATTTATAGGCATTAAGGAATGCTTCTTGAACAGTACGACGAATTTCTGGGCTCATAGTTGCGTAAACTTCCTCACCAAGGTAGCCATGTTCTTTAGCAATATTTTGCACGAGCCGGCGTGCAGCTTCCTTGCTAGATGCGCTAGAACGCGCCATATTCAGGAGAGATCGAGGTAATGCTACCTAGGTAGGTAGGTAAGTAACCTTATTGAGGCAGAGCTGCCAAATAATCCTTTTTAATATATAACACCTAGTACAGGCGGCATACTAGGCACATAAGTGTAATATTAGAATGGTGCTAAATATCGGAGGGCTATAATACATCTTTATACGGGTTATAGATCGGGTGTATTGCTAGGGAATATGTCGCCGGCCCGGTGATGACCCCCTGGAGTTCTCGGGATCGCGCTCGTAGTTCTATCGACACTTGAAGCGCGCGCTTACACGATATCCTTGGGGCCTGCCACGACCAGACCCAACAACGCCTTGGCAGCTCATAGATTTTAAGTACCTAAGTTATAGGCTAGATCTGAGTCACGTAGGGAATTTGTCTTCATTTTGTTGGTAACAGGACCTATCTGCAAAGACACTACCGTTACATTGAATCCATGCAGTTATGTTTCGAAAACTCTGTTGAAGACGTTGGGTGTGATTCAATTGCAACCAACAACATGTGATAACACAGCCTCAAATTAGGATGAGATTGGCACAACTGTTCGGCCTTTTACCGCCAGCCTTACTTTGGATGAGGTAGGCAGGTAGGTAGGTAGCCATGCTTCTAAGCACATCTAGTACGGTAGCAATATCAATCAATGAGCAACACGTCCTGATACAATATCGATCAGCGATCGCGGGTTCTCCGGCATTGTTAACGAATCGAGTCTCGACAAAGACCTTAAGGTAAACAGTATATGTTAGTTATCATCTAGGTTAGATGATTAGATGAGATGAATGGTAAATAATGTATTTAGTAAACATCGACTCGAGCATTTCGCACAATGAGGTGGTGGCATGGGTTGGTAATGGCTGTTTCGCTAAAAAAAGAGCTGTAAGAGAGGAATATGAATTTTTAAGTTAAGAGAAAGAGAGAACTTCATAACTCAAAGGCTCTCTAGATTATTAATATTAAGAGGTAGGTACCTGTCTTTTTAATGAAGCATCATGAGTTAGGTATACCATAGAATTGTACTAGGTACATACAATACACTCGGTACTTAGGTACCTCTCATTATTGATAGGATTGTCCCGCCCTGCCGCCAAATTCTGCCGTCCTAAACAAGCACACCTAGCCTTGCTAGCGCACACCGCCCAGCGGCTGTCAGCCCCCAACCCCAACCCCCACTTTCCGTCTTAGGCGTCTGTCCCGCCTCCCACCTTCGCAGGTATCAGGCCGAAATTTCGAGAACAAGCAACAACTTACCTTAGCCCCGGCCTCTCATAAACCATATACTAGTAACTACCTACTACCTAACTTTCTTTTGAGTTACCCGATTCCTTCACCTACGGTACTTGAGACGGCAGCGAGAGAAAATACTCTCTCCTTATTCGTCTTTTTTTTTTTATTCTAAAAAGTCGAGAAAGAAGAAAAAGAACAACTTGAAGTACACATCTCGGCGATTGAATTGACTGGTTGAACCCCTCAGTTGAATTCTTCAACAAGATCAAATTAACCATGGTACGAACTACCTAATCTCATAATACCCTCTCTCCGTTTTCTCATTCTACCCTACCGTACCATGCCATATTCCACCCGACTATCCCATCCTATCCTATCCAATAATCTCCTAGTATACCCCTCGTCAAGCCGTTTATATAAGCACCTACACATATCAGGCACCTCAAGCACGTATGCACCTAGAGATAATATAAATACTAACCCCCTCCCCCCTTCGCGAACCAATAGGCGACAACAGCGACAACAAAACAGCGCCTGGCCCTCGCCATCTGCGACTTCCTATCCACCTCCCTCACGGACGGCACCCTCTCGGCCGAGGACAAGGACAGCATCGACGTAGCCGTCAACTGTATCGCCGAGTCCTTCAAGGTCGACCCCACCGACCCCGCCGCCGTCTCCGCCGCCACCGGCACCCAGAACCTGCTGCAGATCTACGGCGTGTACGAGAAGCTCAAGTCGACCACCGCCGCCGCCAACAAATCCGGAGCCTCGCCCTCCCCCTCGTCTCCCAACAACACCGCGGCCGAAAAGGAAGGCGAGAAAGTCAAGGAGCCCACCGATGAAGAAAAGGCCCACGCCGAAGACCTCAAGGTCCGCGGCAACCGCGCCATGGCCTCCAAGGACTACCCCGCCGCCATCGACCTGTACACGCAGGCCCTGGCCCTGCACCCGCGCAACCCGATCTACCTGTCGAACCGGGCGGCGGCCTACAGCGCCGCGCGCGACCACGCGAGCGCCCGCGCCGACGCCGAGGCCGCCGTCGCCATCGACCCCAAGTACACCAAGGCCTGGTCGCGCCTGGGGCTCGCGCGCTTCGCCCTCGGCGACGCCCGCGGCTCCATGGAGGCCTACCAGCTGGGCATCGAGCACGAGGGCAACGGCGGGAGCGAGGCGATGAAGAAGGGGTTCGAGACCGCGAGGAGGCGCGTCGAGGAGCTGGATGCCGAGACGGGTAGTGTTGACTCCGCGCGCGGAGGTGCTGGTGGTGGTCTTCCTGACCTCGGCAGTCTAGCGAGTCTCTTGGGCGGTGGTGGTGGTGGTGGTGGCGCCGGTGGAAACCGAGACGCAGGAAGCGGGGGTGGATTCCCCGACCTCAGCAGCATCATGAGCAACCCTATGTTCGCGAGCATGGCGCAGAACCTCATGTCGAACCCGGACATGATGCAGAACCTGATGAGCAACCCGCGCCTGCGCGAGATGGCAGACCGCTTCTCGAGCGGCGGCGGCATGCCCGACTTGAGCTCTCTGATGAGCGACCCAAACATCGCCGATATGGCTAGGAATATGATGGGCGGCGGCGCTGACGGAAACCCTGGAGCTGGGCGCGGCGCGGGACGATGATCGATCGATCGGTATTATCCCTTCTCGGTACTAGAGCGCTTGTTCCTACCCCCATTTAGCATGGAGAGTAGGCGTATAGGAGTTGCCGGGCGAGAGAACGCAAAAGAGCGTAGCGTAGCGTTTCCAGAGACCAAAAAAAAAGATGGTTGGGTAGGAAGGATATAAGATCATTATGAGTGACGGTTCTTACATTTATCTACCTACGTTATGCCCTTTTGGTGAATGAATGGGCGAGAGAGATGACGGCTAGCCGGATTCGAGCTATCTAGATCACGAGTAGACTTCACTAATGACAGACGAGTTCTCAGGGCAGTAATAGAAGGTAAAATCGACAATATAAGGGTTTACTATTCATAATTAATTCCACTGCAATGCTAACTTGGGTCTTAATGGCATATCGCAATTCGCGTCTGCTGATAGTAAAAATAAATGGATTCCTAGTTCCGGACAGGAGTAATATAAGGGGAAGGAGAAAATTAAATCAGTGTTCGTCTAGGTTTTGTCCTCTCATACACCTTGACTCCGTATCATGCTGTAGTGTCCTTTCGTTTTCTCCTCTAAGAATAACAGCATGCCCAGTCCTAAAACACGTAACTTTTCGTCTTTGTGGTCTTTCGAATGTCACCGCCCCGGAAATCATAGGAGGGGAAAAGTATCACAATCGTTTTGGGTTTCTCGCGTCCCCCTTTTTGCCATCCATCATCCATATCTTTATGACTAGCCGATAAGTAATTTTTTTGAAAGGATGAAAAAAATCAGAACCGAATAACAAGCAACTTAAAGCATCCGTAATCGATATGACTGGTACTGTGTATTCTTCCGTATCCGAAGCGAAAAGCGTTTTCCGTGAAGATTCATAAGAATAAGTATGTACAACCAGAAACGTAAAAATGCGCGCAGGAAAATGGGATACATATTCGCAATCAAGGAGAGATGGAATAGAAACAATGCATCATTGGAAAGCACAATTCGAAACGCCGGGTTACTTTGCACGGGAGACAGAGCCTCCACGTTTTTGCGAGAGTCCCGCATTCTCCTTGTGACTTAACTTAGGGCTAGTTGGACCTCGTTTTCGACCCCTCCCAGCGCGATAGCGACCGCGGGCTCGGCCTCGGTAGGCACCTCTGCCCTTGCTATGACCTTGAGCAGATGATTTAACTTCGGGAGAGGATGGCGAGGGTTTCTGTTGCTCCCGTGGTGTCTTACCCTCTCGTCGAGAGGGTTTTGTAGGCGTGGGCATGGGTTGGCTAACGGAGCGAGTCGGGCTGTCCGAAAAACAAAGTGGCGATGGTTCGGGACAAGATACAGATTGAAGGGTGTTTCGGCGAGGCTTCGGGTTAGGTGCGTCAAATACCGTTGGTTGCGCGGCGGACTCAGGAGGTATGAGAGGCGAAACGGCATCATCAGTTTTGCTTTGGATAATCGTCTCGGAAGTCTTTACAGCGGTAGATACAGAACAGGAATCGGAATCCACAGGTGGCGCGCTAACAGATGGTCCAGCTTCTTCTTCGACGTCCTCGGCCCAGCTATTTCGCATAGGGGATGTATTATTTAAATGTAGCTCTGCTGCAGAACGAGGTGTGAACTCCGGAGCACCAGGATTCAGCCTTGAACCCTGTCAGAGGTTAGTGCCAATCAAAAAATCATGAATGATTTTTCGACGGATCTACCTCTTTTTTATGCCCATTAGGAGTTTTCACAACCTGTCCGTTAGTCTTCCCTGCCACAGGAGAATTCTCGACCGTAGATACTGGTCGCGGTGCCTGGGTACCGTTCGAGGCGTCGACAGCATTTGCCGGCTCGTCGACAGACCCATCTGTCTGTATAGCGCCTAAGGAAATTACACTATCGCTAGTGGCTTCTTCATTTTGCTTGTCCTCCTTTGATTCTTTAGGCTTAAGGAAGATCTGCTTGGACCAAAGCTCGGCATATTTACCCTTCTTGGAAATCAACTCTTCATGATTTCCCTGTTCAGCTATCTCCCCATTCGCAACGACGAAGATAGTATCAGCATTCATAACAGTTGAAAGACGGTGCCTATGATTGAATTAGTATGATTAGGCCAAGGAATCCACTGAGTCGTGATAAACTTACGCTACGATAAATGTAGTACGGCCTTGACATAGAGCGCGAAGACCGTCTTGGATTTTCTGCTCCGTATCAGTATCGACGGAGCTAGTTGCTTCATCAAGGAGCACTATTTCAGGTTGTTTAAGAATAGCACGTGCAATCGCAATTCGCTGCAGTTCACCGCCAGATAGTTTTCTAAATCTGTTAGCCAATCTCAATACTAGGTGTTATTATGTTGTAACTCACACTCCACGCTCACCAACGCGAGTCTTATAGCCCTCCGTAAAGCCCATTATATGGTCATGGATTGCTGCTGCTTTACAGGCGCTATAAACCTCTTCGTCTGTAGCTGTTAACCGAGCGTATCTGATATTGTTGATCACAGTATCGTCAAAAAGGATCGGTGATTGCGGGACAATACCAATGGACTGTCGCAGACTAAATACGGAGCAAGATTAGCAGAGGTAATACCAAGAAGGGCCCTAGGGATCGTCCAGCACCAAATGCGAATGTTCGAAGATAGAAGGGTAAATGCCAGATCATACCTTGAGATGGTTACATCTCGAATATCCTGACCATCAATTTGGATAGAGCCACCTGTTACGTCGTAAAAACGATCAAGTAGCTTCAATATAGTTGACTTTCCAGCCCCGGTGGCGCCAACAAATGCCACAGTGGTACCAGATGGAACGGACACTTTCACGCTCTTCAAGATGTCCTTCTTCTTGTCGTAGCTGAAACTGACGTTCCGGAACTCAACTTTACCACCCTTGAGCTTCAGGGGTTTGGCATCGGGCTTCTCAACTACGGTTGGCTTTGTCGTCATTACGTCAAGAAGCCTTTCGGCATGCACCAGATCCTGGCTGATGTTCTTTCCGAGCTGAGAGAAAAAGCGTAGAGGCGATGTGAGCTGACCCCAATATGTCAAGAGCATGACAAAGTCGCCAGCAGTAGCCTGGCCATTAGTAATTTGATATACAGCTAAGAACGCACCGGCCAGTAATCCCGCAAGAAGAATTAAGTACTGAAAAGCGTGTCCAACGAGGTAGCTATAATACAGAGACTTCGCCGATGAGACGCGAGAATTGACTGCCACGCCATATCGTCTTTCTTCGTACGGAATTTGGTTGAATGCACTGACTGTTTGCCAACCTTGGATGCCGGCCTGGCGGATATAATGCTCCTCGAAATACCTATAAAAAATAACAATCCAAATTTAGCCACTCAACAACGGAAAAGCAATCCTTCGAGACGGGAGTAAAAGTCCTTCATGGACTACTAATACATCAAAAGTGCGCAACTTACGTCCTAACCATCATCTTTCGCTTCTCCTTGAAGCTTGCAATAATGCGAGTGGCAGCTTGGATGAACGCAGTACCAGTTGCGATGGTAATGAACCCTTCGTATGGCCCGAATTTTGTCGACAGGTACGTGAATGCAATGATCAAATCAATCAACATCGGCAATGCTTGGAAACATATCGAGTCTAGCATATTCGAAATGGAGGTACCATTCGAAATAGCCACTATTAGATCCGATGAGCTCTTAGAATCATGGAACTCGGAGGACAAGTTCATAATGTGAGAATACGCGGCTGCTGTGAGGGCCTCCTCGGAGTAGTACTCGATAGGCAACCACAACATCTGCCTCAAGAGGTTAATGCCAGCCTCGGAGGCTAAAAGTCGAAGTGCAGCAAAGATTGCGACCTGAACCCAAGGGTTACTTTTGGAAACTCCACTCAAAGAATCCATCACGGCACCATACTGCCGAGGAATCAGGAAATTGAGCACATTTCCAGCCAACAGGCAGAGTCCCACGAGAGCAGCGTAGAGTTGGAGACGGCGATTCTTGACAGGCCAAATGTACGGAAAGAAGATGAGAAATCCCTTGGCGTACGCAATCCAGCTACCCTCATTCTTCAAACGCTTCTCAATTTTCTCGCGGGAAATGCGCTGCTGACGTTCCCATGGCGATTCCACGTCTCTGGGAGAGTTAGCTGCTTCTGTGTTAGTCGCTTCTGTATTTGTACCCTCCGAGTTGGTCCCATAGCCGCTATCCGTAGATGTGTCGACACCATTCGCTCGTTGACCCGGTTTGGGAAGCAGAGGGGCTCGCTCCTCGTCATCATCTTCATCGACCCCATCTTCTCGCCAAACAAAATATGCTAAAATAGCGGCTAAGGCAAGAACGCTGCGAGCGATAACGATGGAGGCGTCCAGTCGGAGAAATGTTGCTGAGTTGTTACTAGTTTTTGGGGTCGTTACTATCGGCTCAGATGCTGCGATAAATAGGAGCGCAGCATTTAAAAGCTCAAATGGGAACGCGATAAGCCACGATCCAAAGAAAGGGTACCAGACGGTATCGGAACCGTCCCCGAGACTATTCTGCTGGATTCCAAAGATCAGAATACAGGATAGTAACCCGATAACTGTGTCCTGGGATGGCCATCGTCCCCATACGATAATCTCAATTATCTTGACAATAAATTGAAGAACGAAGGTACTGATGAAGAAACAAAGAAGGTAATATATAACCTTGCGCCGAACGTGGGTTGACTTCTTCGAGTCCGAGGTTTGTAGTGTGCATATAGCAACGGCTGAGGTGATGGCAAAGTATAGGAACACCACAAGGGGGTAGATATAATGCAGCGCTGCCTGCACACCCTGCAGCTCCAGTCCCGTCATTCTCTCGGCCGCTACCTGGTCGAATAGCCTGAGTCCAGATCGTGTACAGGTCTGGAAATAGCTGTATGAGCTAAGGCGAGTTCAGTGCAGATCAACAATGAAGAAGCGGTGAATAAATAGATATGTCCTGGATGGTTTATGGTTAGTTCCAAGTCCTCTCGAGTTATTGAAATAGGGTAATGGAAGAAGAGATTGACAGCAGCAGCAGGCTCGACGAAATTGTGAAGGTTGCATATGGTTACTCCTGTCCGAGTAACAGGAGTGCAGTAGTAAGTAAGGTAGCGTAGCTTTTTTGTTTTGTTTTGTTTTTCTTTTCAAATATGAAAGATGGGTGAATGTGGGTTGGGTTGAGTTGGGTAGTAAAAACTGAGAGAAAGTTGAAAGTTAAAAGACGTATGTTGGATGAAATCACTTAGTGTACGAAACAGCATCCAACTCATATCTAACAGAAGGACCAAGGGCCAAGGACCAAGGACTAAGCTATTTCTAAGTTTAGTGCTGGCTCCAGTCTAGCTCTTCCCTCATCTAATGATGAGCTGCCGTTGGCTCTTTCCTATTTCCTGGCCTAGGTACATTCTTCAGCACATACGTGTGTTGAAAGGCAGGAACGTGGTGATGTGTCGACAGAAGGTAGGAGGTGACCGAACTTCTTGACTAAGGTAACTAATAGCTAGCCCCCAAGTTTTTAAACAGTCTTTTCCCACTACACCATGGGATGGCATCAACAATAAATGGGATGGTACTATAATACATCCCAACACCATTACATGAATAACAATTATACAGGTAAAGCTTTAAAAGTTAGAAGCTCTTAATAGGGGGGATAAAGGAATAATAAATGAATATATGAATGGGTGTTTATAGAAGGGGATAACATCATAAGAAACCACTACTTAGATAGTCTCTGATCGAGTGAGCGGCCAATGCCCGATGCAGATAGCAGAATAGGCAGGTAGTTTAGGTTAGGTTAGGTTAGGTTAGGTAGGTCATGTAGGAGGGGAGGAGCCTCTGCAGCCAAGACATCTCGTCTGATCGTAGTTCTATGGGAGGAGGGTATCATAGGTAGGAAGAATCACTAACATTAACCAAGTGGATATTAACGTGGAAACATACCTAACCAGGTCATAGTCCCTCAAACGATCGAAGAGCCACTAGTAACGCCGGTAGTGCTTCTCTTATGCAAGCGAGTTGATGAGGCTCAAAGCTCGAATGGCACGGCACCTGTTGGTCTGTTGGTTCTGTTGGCCCATAAAAGGTTCGGCATTCACCATCTGACCAAGGAGGCAGATCTGCGGCGATATCCAAAGCCTTGACCAACTTCTGGCCTCAATACCACCAACTGTAAAATCTGCTTTTTAAAAGCGAACCTTAGCCACGTGAAAGGTAAATCGGGTGCCGGGTTTCAGCCCTACGGGTGACGCACACCTGAGCTATAATTTACTCTAGGCACCGTGTAGATAAACGCTAGATGAGGTCAGATCTGAACCGGGAATAACAATGGAACCAGAGGCAGCTTCAAAGGAACTGCAAGAACCAAATCGGATGTTGGCTGACGGGGTAAGACTGGCAAAGACCTAGGTCTACGACTCTTTCGCCCGACTAGGCCTTGTGTGTCGATGGACGTCAAGTTAAGCACCAGCGAAACGAAGGAGGGACGTCTAGACGAAGCGAGACACATGACTTAATGTGGAACAAAAATACGGCATAGAAAGCTGCTAGCATATTAAGTTTCTAAGGGGTCCAGCGCCGATGTTCGTTCCCCAAGATCTGCACATCTAATTTCCAGGTTTACATCACGGGTTCCAAAAACAAGGAGTCTAGAAGCGGCACTAAGCTCGTCGCGGGCCCTCCGGCTAAAGTAACCGGTCATCATTAACGCTAGATAAGAGCATGGGGCCAAGGAAGGGAACATAGCATCGACCAGCATGAGCCGCATGGGACAGCAGGGAATCCATGCCTTCTCAAAGGTTCGAAATCTCTGTTGCCAAGCCCACCATCGAGTATCACAGCACCTTCGTTTCCCGTAGCCACAGCGGTGTACGACGGACATGTACAAGCTGAAAACGTATCTCACGAAAGATGATATAAATTGAGAGCAAACTATCATGGGGAGTATAGGAAGCATAGGGAAGGGAGGGAGTTAATGCAGGTTCGACAACAACTCGACAGTGATACGAGGCCGGGCAATCATTAACTATGTTAGCCCCAAGCATGGCCGGAATGCCCTATTCGTGAGCCAAGAGTACTTGTTTCTGGGCTGACTCTGGTCTTTTTTAAATTCATTTCATCCGACCCAGCGGTCCAGCATACACGGCAACGTGGATCACGCTAAGGCGTGCCATTTGACGCCACTGGTTAGTCTGCCGGCTTGTCAAGTTAGTAGTTGGGATTGGCACTGGGCAGGGGAACTGGGGACCGCGCGTGACTTAATTCCAAGCAGAATTTCCATCCACTTGGAAAGATGCCAACATCTTCTGTGGTCCTGTACCGTTTAACAACACCAGCAGTTTAACGAGTCCACCTAGTCGGTTGCGGGAACTTGTCGCGCGGTGACACGTCAACTTAATCGGAACTCTGAGAATATCACTGTGAAAAGGGGAATTAAAAAATTTGCAGCTAACAAGCGTAAGAGACAGGGAATAGAAGAGAGAAAACAGGGATTAATGCGCGAACGCCCACGGGCCGCGTTCGTATCCCTAACAAGACAAACGACACTGACAATTGAATTTGGTGGAAATTTCGACTTCCCATGCTGGCAGGTACAGCACAAGGAGGCAGACCGAGACGGCCCCCAACTCCTTGACTCGTCTTCTCGGTGAGTGGGTGAGTGAGTCAATGACTATGTATCGGGAACTGGATGGATCTATTACTACCACAGTCTTGTGTCCGGAAAGGCAGCTCGAAGGGTGACACGACTGGACCGTTGAGAGATTTGCCGCGCTTTCTTATTCACAGCGGTTAGTGGTTGAGTAAGGTAGTGGTTAGTGCTTTGTAAAGGTCGGCTACAAACGTCTTGCAGGGTTGCGCCGATGTTCCCAGAACACGTGTCGGTGGTGAGACAAGGGAAAACAGAGACATTGGTGTTTCCACGACACCGGAAAAGGGTCATATATGTATACATAGTATTGATTCAGTTTGGAGCATCTGGTACTAGAAATTGTTGGTGGAAAAAGGAAAATAAGAAGAGGGAGAGGAATTAAAAAGTGGACTGGTACTTACCTAAGGTACAAAAGCGTCCAAGTGAAAAATGATTTGCGACCCGACCGGATGGATCCAATTGCCAGTGGTGAAGAAGGAGCCAGGGGTTCGGAAAGAGATATGTGGGGGGGAGGGTGTAGCTGCTTGCTGCCGTACATGTAGATTTTGAAGAAGCTGCGTCGGTACCGGCACCATGCGTGCATACTATGGTACGAACATACAAATAAGTGAAGTAGGTGGTACAAATACTGTAACAATAGCGGTGACCCTACAAACATCTTAGGTACGGGGTTAGGGAGGTACAATACCTGTACGTGTGCCTACCTACATTAGGTACATCCTTACTAGGTAGGTTAGGTTAGGTTAGGTATTGACCGACAATCAAACCTCTTCGTCCTGCCCGTGATGGATCTTACTCGTTCCATGTATCATCAAACTTCTAGCATCTCGTTTGCGCATACTTTACGACACGAAATTCAACATTTACCTATAGATAGGTACCTGTTACCTAACTTGGCTTACTTCCCTCGTGGAACATCTGACTTACACAAAGTGTTGACTGCTTAAGAATCTTACTTTAACTCTTCTAAATGTATTACGTACCCAAGTCATCTGTAAGTAAGGTATGTATAATTGTTATATTATTACATGACTCCAGGAAGTTATATCCCATGGTACGGATTAAATCCACATTGGTTCCGTCTGCAACACGATTATCCTGTCACCGACATCAACCGATCATCGATCCCAAATCTATCCGTCACCCGTCACCCGTTACCCGTCACCCCCGTTACTCCTCGGAGATGCCACTGAGAAACAAGCCCACAGGCTTCCCGATCCAATCATCTCAGTTATCAGCTTTATCAGCGCGGGTCGGACGCAGTTTTATCTGCATATGTACAGTAATGTCCGAGTAAGGGTTATTCAGATACGATAGAGATGTGATATATCATAAACTGCGGCCTCCCATCACTTACCTTACCGCTAGGTACTCGTCCCAAACCCCCTAACGTTTTACCGCTTTCTAGCCGAGTTTGGTCCGCTAGTTGTTTATCACATTGACTAGTAACATCTCAACTTCAACGTTTTTGACCGCCCTGAAAATCATGGTCTATTTCAACTACTACGAAAATTTTCAACATCTACCTATTCCATATTCCGCACGAAAAAACACTTTATACATCTCACCTCATCCCCTGACTCACGACTCACATACAGATTACGACTGACTGTTATTAGCGGCTCTACTGAGAAATGCTAAAAAAAAAAAACTTTATTAGTAACGTGCTGACAGTTCGTCTTACTGCCTACATAAAGCCAGCATGAACAAGTTGGCACGAGACTTGTTATCTTAGGTAATAATAAGAACCTGCGGCTGATCGCCTACAGCTTCAACATCGGTGTCGGTTTCGGTCAGCAATCAACGGACCTCAAGGTAAGAGAAGGATTTCCAAACCAATAGCAGCCACGGTTAACCGCGTAGGTAGGTAGTATTATATCCTCCATGGGGTAACTTATCGGCCGATATCATCAGATCACAGGATTAGCAAAACGAGATTAACGTCTTATTTAATTTCAATATTATTATGTCCACCAACATTTGCGATCTCCTCTCCGTTAAAGTCACATCGTTCCCTGCATTGCCAGCCTATGGTACCGGATTTTAATTCGCGGAGATTACTTTCATCGGAGATCGACTGGCAAGATAGTGATTTATTCGAATACCTGATTGAAAATTAGATAGTCCAGATGATCCAGTTGATTAATACGATGGTCATCGGCAGGGGTGTCATTCTCTCTCACCGAAAAGCTCAGAGCTAAGCAGATAGACTGCTTACACAGGTACTTAGGTAGATAAGTTGCAAATTTGCTGGTTTGCTCTTGATCATAAGGTAAGGAAAGCTGACACTCCTTAACTAAACCTCAACTATAATGCTTCCAGACTATGAAGTCATTGCAAGGGTTCGGGAGATAGCTATCAAACCCCTATACTATCAAAAGGTAGAACGATATCAACTCGAGGGGTTGACGTTGCTATCTCCATCTATAAGGACTACCTCACAGACGGTACCGTGATAGTCAAGTAAGAAAAGAAGCTCCTAATCAACCCGACTACTGATGAGTAATAACTCTCTATGTACGTTAATACCTATCAAACTCACAATGCTACTTGTACCTTATATAGGTAGGTAGGCAATTACTCGGTAACTATAAGTTTAACAATTTATCATGAGATAAATTATAATAATAACCATGAGCCATTTGGGCATTGCTATTGAATAGGAGGCGGACTAGATCAACGTAGAAATACCTAACAGTATTAGCGATTTGAACTTCAAGATAACTACCATATCCATCACGTATCAATAGAAGTTGAAACGAATATTAGGTTAGGTACCTAAGGTTATAGTATAGGAAACCCCTGTTAATATTACATTCGTTGACTAATTATGAACATCGCTTCTACAATGTAACAATAGGTTGAAGCTTCAAAATAGACTCATAAATTCATATGCCTTGAGAGTGTCACAGATAGGTATACCCAAAATTGAGCAAACCATCATTGCGCATCAATTCATTATAAATGAGCGCTTAGGTACTAATTACCTACTCCCCCCCAAGTCCTGAGAATAATATCACGCGGCGTCAGCCATGGGTTTCCCATCTACTCTTCTCCGACTTGGAAATCACGCGGGCAACGCATAAAACATACCTTCAAGGTTTGGCTCAAGCGGCATCGTTATTTTAAATCGACTCTTTCGCGACAGCCTACCTGAACACCCAAGGCGTATACCGCGCCAAGAGTCCCCGCGGAAGCACGCCATGAAAATATCGACGCAGTCGACGAGAAGGCCGCTGCTCTCGCGGAGCTTATTAAGACGAGCAAGCACTTCATCGTCTTCACGGGAGCGGGAGTTGTCTCGCCCTCGGCTCTTCACTTAGGTATCGTGAGCCCGGAAAATGAGATCCCGGAACTAACTTGTTGAGAGGAGGAGAAAATAATCCAGGCTTGTCGTTTGCGATCTGCAGGACACGCCGATTTGGACGGGCTCGCGGACCGGCGGAGTTATAGCAAGACGAACGGACGAGCTGATGGCTCGCGTGATGGCTAACCTTGATATCCATCTCTATTGTGCCGTTCATCCTGCGCCGTCATCGGACTGTGCAGTAGATGGAAGCGAAACGACGGGCGAGGACCGTCACCAGTTGAGAATCTGCGGCGTCGACGTGGATGGAACGCCTGCCACTTTTCTGCGCTCAGCGAAGCTCGGAAAGCACAGCAGGCGGGGGACTCGCGCGGAACCTTTCAATATCTACCTAGGTAGGTAGCTTTCGAGGTGGCTTGTGACTTGGATCCGGGAGCGGAAAGGAAGTTGGGATTAGAGGTTACGGGGAATTATGGCGAGCCTAATTTGGAGGTTATGTATGAGTAGGTAGGTATACATACGGGTGAGGCGGTTACGAAGATGTTGTAATATTTCCTGGAATATGATCCGCAGACTGGGGAATGGAAGACGACAGAACAGACGAGTTAGTGCGCCAATAAGATAGATCAGGGGCATACCATACCCGAAAGACATTGGGCGGAGTCACTCTTCGCGGTTGGGAATTAATTGGCACATATCGTGGAGGACTACAGATTCATCTGCCGTATAATATCACTTATCCCGTCCCGTAAAGGGGCGGAGACCAATCGTTGTATCAATCATAGGTACCTCCTATCCTAAGCAATAACTCTCCACCTAGCAAACTCTATTCATGCCTGAGTATCTACCTCGAGCAATACTCCTCATACAGCCTCCCCAACATACGTCCCCCGCCGCAACCGGATGATTCTCTGCTCTCCAGAACAAATCCCGTAGCTCAAGTATTGCAAATACCGCCACCTGGGATAGACAAATCAATCCCATCCATATTCCAAAAGGATGCCTCATGCCGTCTCTCAGCTTCGCCCACTCCGTCACGACGTCCTATTACTTGAGCCCGATTTTCGGCCCTTGTTAGGGGTAGAGCTTCACCGGTAATTCAAGGCAAGCATGGAATAGGGGGATATCCATTATAAACATCCTTGGAATCAAATTCGAGTATGATTATGGGAAGCAGGCTAGAATGTAACTAACTAGACCGTAACTCATACGTCTTCCGGGCCCATGACCTCTGGTGCCGTCGACAAATTATTTTAGTTCTGCGCCGTGGGCAAAACTCTTATATCCCCGTGCCTTAGGTAGCATATACCTTCGTATGCCTCCATAACCGAGCACCGTACCGTAGTCCACATGATCCCTCGCGAAACGAAACCACCCGCCAAGAAACGCCAGCTAATTTTTCCTTAATACCTTAGGTACCTCCTATCTATCATCATCATGCCCCCGGGTGAGTGGTTGTATTACCTCCTTCTAACCTCGACGGGTCCTATTTTCCGCATTCCTGATCCGTCTCGACGACCTGGTCATTATCCTCCTGTACTTAACCCAGAGGAAGAACACGTCTTTGAGCACGACAAACAGGCACCCGCCAACGAGGCTGCGTCCCCACCGCTCCTGGAGCAGGCCCGTCGGGAATCCGGACGCGGGCCGGTTGACGAGGCGCGAGGGGAGAACGTATCGTAGTAACTCGCCCATCCCGTAGCACACGCCGGGGAAGAGCAACGACCCGGCGAGGAAGTTCTCGAGCGACTTGCCCTGCGCTACCCTGTTCCGCCGGTTGTTGCCCTGCTGGCGGCGGATCGCCTCCTCGTCGTCGACGATCGCCATGTCGAAGTCGAAGTCGAAGAAGTTGCGCCCGACCGCCGCTTGTTCGTCCCGGGCCGGTATCGGAATCTGCTGCTGGCTCGCCTTGGCTTCCCATTTCTTCTCGAGGTTCTTGGAGATCGTGCTGTGCAGCTGGAAGTACGTGGACCGGACGGCCGGGTAGATGGCTAAGGCTCGTTGAGGGGACGGAGGCCACGTGAAATAGTCGTCTGCGTGGTTGATGAGCGCCACGAACGTCGCATACTATTTTATTTTTTGGTGGTAAGCAGGTTTCTTGCTGTCAGGGGGATGGGGGGCCGATTGTATGTATGGTAGGTAGTACGTGAAGTTTGAGTTTGCTTACTAGGACTGAAGTAGGAAATAAACCAACACCATCCAAAGGTATTCGGTTGAGTACTAGGCCTGGGGCGATGAAGGGCAATATCGCAAAGTTGACCAAGTTGATAGGCGGTATGCGCGTCCGATCTGCTACGCGGATGGGATAGCGTATAAGGCCGAAGAGCACGCGGTCCTCGGTGCCGAACAGGAACTCCATCGTAGCTTCGGGACCGGCGAATAAATCGATAGCCTTAAGACCATAGATGGAACTGCTCACCAGAGCACCCGAAGCAATAAACCCGAACAGGATCTGAGGAGACCATTTCGAGAAGGTATTAATCACGTAATTATTCAGGTATATAGCAAGATCCCATCGGCCCGTAACTATGATGGGCGATTTGCAGATGGGGCATTTCACTTCCTTGGACTGGTTTTCTAGGTCGGTTATCCAGGCCATCAGACACTCGTGATGTCCTTCCAGCGTGCATGTGCATGGCGTCGACCAGTCGGCGGGAAGCGAAGCCTCGGGCTCATCGACAAGGCAGATAAAACATCGATGGGTATTCGGCGGGGGTTCGGAAGACGCGGCTAACGAATGAATGCTTCTAGGTTCGTCGCTGTCGGTGATTTGGGGAGCTGGAGTAGTTATATCGTCGTTTGGCGTTTCAATGGGAGGCGTCTGGGCTGTCGAAGATGCCATGATGATGGAGCTCCCGGTGACAGCTGCAAAAACAAGTATTTAATGGATAATATTATACTATGCCATGCTACTTTCAAACGATAATTAAAATAGAAGGTGTTATAAATTTTAAATTTATTTCACCTTACGTTGTAAGGCTACCTCTAGGTAAGGTATGTACGGAGTAAGATGTGAATATGTGCAAGTTTACCTTGGATAGAAGGTAGGTAATTAAGGTTGTAGTTGATATCATTGTTGGGCTCCTGTCTCCATAGTGGATGTACTACCTGTAAATTTGAACCTCGGAATCCTCCAGCCTCTGACTGATTACCTAAAAGTATACCTAGGTACTTAGGTGCCTAGCTTGATCAGGATAGCTCCCCACATCTTCCTGAAACATCCCCACTTCTGCAGGTACCTAAAGTAAAGTAACTGAGAAAAGCCGTTTAATCGCATATTTCTTTAATTACATGCCACGAATTCATTTTATTGTCTCATGCAAAATATGAAGTCTTCATAGAAATAAATGCTTGAGGCAAAGTATTTCCGTACTTAATCCTGTCAACAGGTTAGGTAGATTGAAACTGAATTAGGGTTCGAAGTATTGGTTACCGATCATTGACGTCTCATATATCTTCCCGCAAAGTTATCGTTGATCCTGAACGTTGCCACCATATAAGGTATCAATTATGCTACCCGGGACGGTACGGAGTAGACTTCCTATTGCTCGGCGATAGCTCTTCTATACCTCATTAGTTTCAGTCCGAACGCCCCTTGCAACGGTAGATATTCATAAAATGTCTTTTATTTATCAGCTCAGGTAGTTATCGATACATATATCGTGATATAATTGTAATACCATCACCGAGATTCCTACCTAAGATATCTAAGTTAGGCGGTTATGATAACTAGAGACACTCCTTACGTAAAGATGCAGGACGCATTTCGCGGTGGGTAGCCTATTACTGAAATAGCATGAGAGGTCCCAAATATTCTTATACTATAGCAGTTAAAGCCTGAACAGTGCCGCTGCGCTGATGACTCGCCGCCAAGACGACGTCTGTATCCGAATGGACGGGTAATATGCAACGATCCCGAACCCCCTTACTGAGCTCTCGCTAATCTGGCAGGTATTCTTTTAGTCTACGGGATATGTAACATTATAAAAATCATCTTACTTTTGTCTTTCTCCGTGGGCTACTTCTCACCTTGTCGTTGTCGTTGTCCTCCCTGACCTTTCTCTCTCATCTCCGCTCCCTCGAGACATGACCAGGCCTCGCGCGCCAAGAGCGGCGGCCATTGCGGGCGCGATCGCCCGAATCCTTGGCTTAGGTGCTTCCGTCGTATTACTGGCCAACCTTATCTATGAGAGCGTCAACTGGGGAAAGATGCTGGGGCTTTCGGTCTCGGTGGTAAGATGTTAAAATACCGCGTGGAATGCTTATGCCATAGTAAATCGTCGTTACTGAATCCAATTCTAGGCTGTGATTGCGTTGTTAGTCGACGGCTCGGAGGTGTAAGAAAATTTTATAAATCTGTTAAATACCTCCTATACCTATATCCGAGGTCCATATATATCATTGCTCGGAAAATTTATCACTGACTTCTTGTTGTTATAGCACCGGGTTACTTGACTCAACCCGCACAATACCCCGTGTCTCGCCGTTTTGTTTAATCTGCGAAGATCTCTTGGTTCTTTGTCTAGCGGTCCCTTCAATTATCTTGATCATCTTGAGCAATGTCCATGACACGGCCGCCGACGCCCCTTACCCCTGGGAGGCCACCGATTCCTTATCACTTACCGTCACGATCGCAATATGGTGAGTTTCAGTCACGCATATTAAGTGGCAGTAATTCATAGTCATGTTAATCGATGTAGTGCCCTGAGAGTTATCCTCCTGATATGGAGCTGCGTGGACTGTTGCTATACGCTGAAGCACCCAAGACGGCGTGAAAGTATACTTTCACCTGTACATTCAATAGACGAATTGCGAGACGTTGTTTCTAGTAGATAATGTACCTATATTAACTAGTAACTACGAATCCCCCCTATCATGTTGGCGTGACTGATTTAGTAAACGCACCCTGAGACGTCCTCCCATATAGCACAAGAATGTGACTGCCAGAGTACCTAGATACCTTAGGTACCTACCTTAGGTAGGCATGTATCAATACCTCTATACGCCCACGCTGCAAATTGAATATTCCATTACGCACCCTTAGCACAGTCCTGTGCATAACCATCCTTCATGGGACACTTCAACTGCCCAGGATGGTGCTTACAAGCTGTCCCTATGCAGCATGTGATGCTGCGGCTACAGCCAGGTAGGTCCACCTTGGTGGCGAGGTCATCGGTAGGAAATGTATAGGCTATACCTTGACAATCCTTGAAGATGTTCTCGGCTCCAGGTGGATGCTGCGGATCGTCTCTGTACGGATTTACACAAGTCTTGCCGTTCAACTGAAGCTCTTTCTGTGACCACGAATTAGCTATAGGTACGACAACGTAAGGGGGTTCTTTCAATAGCGACGAACCGGGCACACTTCTTGCAAGTCGAGGTTGCAACCTAATTGCACTTTGCCCTCACACTCGCAAACCACTGGGACGGTGAAAGCGTCCCTATCCAGAAATTAGTAAGTCTAATATCAATATTCTCAGTGGTGATCACTTACACATAGCTGACGTCCATCGCCATAGACGCATGGTCACCGTTCATGAAAAAGGACCCCTCCAGCAGGGTAGCGCGATCAACGATATCGTACCCATGCTCATACAAGGCCAGTCGTCCGAACCACTAGGTAGAAATATAAAATTAGAATCTGTATTTGTAGAGGGGCTTACTCTATAATTTACTGCGGCCTTTCATAAACCAAAGTCCGGAAATACGTTTCAAACTACCTATGTGCAAGGAAATAAGGGGGGGGGGGTGCGTCTGGGCTGGGATAGGACTTACCCCAGTTGGGGCCGCGAACGAGATGGTCTCTCCCGGCGCGATAGTATTCGCCTCGTTTACCACCTTGGTTACCGGCGGACTACCGGCGCCTGCTACATGTAGAGTAGAGACAGCTGCCGTGTGAGAGTTAATCACAGTGAATATGAACTCCTCTGCCTGACCGACTGCAGTGGCAACCTGTGGAGGCTGCGTTACGGCGGGCGGCGACACGTCTTCTATCGGAGTTGCCATAGCTGCATGGCAGAATCCAAGCAGTGCCAAGGTGACCGGTGCCATGAAGGCGGAGCTAGACATGTTAGGAAGCATATTTTTTCGATTTTGTTTAGAGGAAAGTAAGCAATTCTCAAGAGTTACCTGAGGACTATAAAGGCCAGTGAGGGATGTGAAAACAGGAGCTGGGCGGACTGCAACTAGTTTATATAGAGGTTGTTCCTGAGAGCATGCCGCTGCGGATGTATTCACTCATGGACGTAGCTTGTAAGCATATTGGCAAGATCTGCGAGTTTGCGCTGGTACCGGTAATTCGTAGTGACTCGATAGAATTCACCTTGAGAAGAGGGAAATGGCTACTGAACCTACTGACGACAATCTGTGTTAGAGTTACGTCGTGATACAACGGCGTTGTTCCTGCAGCGATCTATATCCCACGCCGAAGTATATGATAGAATTGGCACCACGTAGATGTCTACGCCGTACGAATTCCGGCATCTGTGATACGCTAGCACTTCGGGTCACTCGCAGCATCGCGCTCCGGGCCCCGCTAATCTCTGTTAACCGGTTGCGAGGTAGGTAGCCATTTCAGATGGCGGGTTAGTGTTATCGGGCCTCGAATGTCCGCATTGACGTGAGTTAATCCTTCACATCTCTTCAGGATACTACAATACTAAAACAACCTAAATAACATAACATCGGGAAACATCTACTCGAACTGCGGAAAAGTTTGCGACACACAGACCGGTGTACACATATCACCTAGAATAAGTCTCTACGCGTACAATATCGTAACACGCTAGGTTCGACCTGTGCAATGCTTTCGTGAACCGGATTGAGGCGGGCCCCCTTTGTGACTAGCGACGTGGTTGCGTGTCAAGTCCATGAAAGTTCCTTGATAAAAACTCTTATTGACATTAAGTTCTAGATTAACGGAATTGGCACACCTGATAGGAGGTATGAATATGTGGTTAGTAAATTAGTGGCACTGAAGCCTCCAACCCCGTCGGAGATCCATAATTAAGTAGGTTAGGTAGGTACGTATTCTAGCGATTAAATGGCGGTAAATTCTATCTCCGCTCGATATATACTTAGAGGATAAGACGATGCCCATGGTATTTGGCACGCTGTTCACTGGACTCGAATACTGTAGTGTTCGATCTCTCAGGGAAGCCCTTGAACGAGGCAGCGAAAGTGGCCACAGAGTGGGCAACAAGCTGTAATATAATGTTAGTGACAACTTAGGTAAAGGGTTGAATGGGGCTGAGGAACTGACCTTAGTGTTGAGTAGCCAAGCGGTTGAATTGACGTTTCCAACATCGTCACATAATTGATGGTAGCAAGGATCGTACCATTCACCTGCTTTCCCACCGAACATGATTTCCTCCTCTTTCGTCTTTACACCCTCGGCGCCCGTAGCAATACCCCCTCCAGGAATACCGTGGCGAATAAACGCGTCATAGTCACTACGTCCGTCGAAAGGAATGAAAGTATGATTAAGCCCGTGCGCGTTGTACCAGTCCACATACAAATTCCTGAGCTGCTCCGAACCTTCAGGATTAGCAGCATTTGTCGCATTATAGACTTGGTAAGCAAAGTTGGGGCTACCCATCATATCGTAATCCATGAAAAGGCGTATTTTTAGATTTTCTTCCTTCGGTAGAACTTCGACGTAGTAGTCGGAGCCGAGAAGTCCTTCCTCTTCCCCAGCCCACCAAGCGAAACGTACGCAGTTGTTGACGCTAAATTTAGTTAATTGGGTAGCCACTTCGAGGAGAGTAAGGCTACCGGAGCCGTCGTCGTTAATTCCTGGCCCCTCAGACACGCTATCACTATGACCTCCAAGCATAACACAATTGTCCGGGTCGCCTTCGACGGTCTGAGCAATAATGTTCGTGGTTTCGATCTTTTTAACTTCTGAATCGATGTATGCAATGGAATCGACACCATCGCCATTTTTTAACTTTTTTAGTATAGGACCGGCGTCCTCACCTGATAGACCGAAAGTAGCAACATGATCCGGGGTGGGGCTCTCCAGTGTACCGGAGAGGGGCCCAGAAGCGTAGTTATATACAATAGCGGCCACAGCACCCGCCTTGCCAGCGAGCTCTGATTTAGCACCAAAAGAACACTTTCCACGAAGGACAAAAGCAATGTTTCCAGTTACGGTAGATGGATAATCAGATGGATCACACCCTTCATTGGCCACAAGGATCAGGTCGCCGTGAACGGGCTGTTTGTTAGTCGTAGGTGGAGTCAAGGACATCGGGAAAGCAGACTTGGGAACTTCATTGCCGATGACTAAACGAGACTCGAAGACGTTTCCCATAACAGCCGGGAATGGCTGTTTCGAAAGCGTATAGTAACCATCAAGCTTATCTACGGCAGAATAAATATATTCCAAGGTGGCGCTGTGACCTGTGATATAAGTCAGACGCGCTCTTCTTCTTCTCTCTTTGAATTCATGCTACTACGTACCCTTGCTTCCAATAACTCGAGTTGGGTGTCCATACTCTGGTTCTGAGAGCTCTGCGAAGCTATATAGGCTCTTGGCGCGTTCAACAAGGTTCTCAATCTTGATGCTTGCCTGCAGGTCTTCGGTATTGACCAGCGGTTTGGTAAGCGCGTTTCCTGCCCCTAGAGGTTTCTGGGCCACTAAAGGAATTTGAAACTCAGATGCTGTAGCGGTGCCCAGCACCGCTAATAAAAGAGTTCGAGACCAGTGAAGTGTTGATGCCATGGTATTCACGGCTCTAATCAATTTGTATACCTGGATGAGAAGGTATGAATAGTGTGAACCTAAGATAGTGAGAGCGAGATAGGGAGAAGGTTTGTTTTGTTCCGTCACTGTGGAGATAACGCTATTCCCTTTCGAGTTAGATTGTAGAGAGACGGTGAGCTTTGTGTTCAATGATTCCGTGCAAAAGGAGGTGTAGTGATGCATTCACCAAGGTTATTCGACTAAGCAGTATATCTCAGGCGTTTGTTTTCAACTCACGACGTTACTCATTTAATTAAAAGCAGTATACAAGTGAACATAAAAACTGAAGGCGTAAATTAATATGACAGATATACCTACCTAAGGTAATAAAAACACTGGATTGACTGATCTGATTGTTGGAATTATAGGGTAAGATAAGCTGAACGAGTAAATAGAGAAAATACCATATATGCGAATCTAATGAAGGTGATTGTTATTGAGATGAGATTGATTTTCGGTTAATAATACAAAATAAGTTGGGCGTCAGTGGGGGTACCTAATGTATATTGTCAATACAACCACAGTCCCGGATCAAACGGGGGGAAATTCAGCACGAGCCCCTCAACGCCCTAGTCTATCTCCCAGGGGTAAATATGAATCGACGTGTTCGTAACAGGCTATGAATTCTGTGGATGGAAGAAGCTGTGTTTTGCATGGTAAAGCTGTCGTCTGGGAATTGTACTCTATCAGTAGCTATTCAAAGTCTGTGTGGACTCGAGAAAACTGACAGAGAGATAACATTCCAACACACTGATGTATCCCACTTGCCGTATTTAGGGGTGCTAAATAGGAAAAAAGTGACTTATATCATATCTCATCTTAGCGTTCACATTAACTACTTGCCTTACCTCTATTCTCTTATGATACGACTGGTACTGTCGAGTTTTTGGCGAAGCTAAAGCCAGGTTGCCTCTAGGGGAACGGACGTTCGTCGTTCACGCGAGGTCTCTGACATATCCTAGTGAGAAGATAAGTTGTCCATACTATGCAACACCTTAAGGGGCGATGATAAACTCGGTGCGGGTCACGATCGCGTCCTTTTCGTCCCGCATAACAAATCCTACACTCCACCCACACACTTCCTTTCCATTTAAATCGATATATACTGACGGCTTAGGTTCCATGTTGGTATGTCGTACTCTCCTCTCATCTGGCGGTAGACCAGGGTATTGGACCGGAGTAGCAGGCCGTCCATCGTCGTCTAGTATCGTACCGTGCTCAATCTCGATCACTCGGCGCGCCAATGCATGCATCTGGCGTAGTTCCCACAAGTTTTCTCGTGGAACTCCAAGTAATCCCATTAATCGCAAGGCTTCTAATCGCATAGCCAGATCTCGGCATCTTGTTGCGATAAGGTGAAGCCACACCGTGAAGCCTGTCTCGAAGATGAATTGGGGCTCACGTTTTCTAGACGGATCCCGGGCTTCTTCGGGAACCACGCTGTCGATAAGCGCGCATGCATCGAGGGCTCGTTGGAAATTTTTCAAATATTGATCGTAACATATCTCGTCCGCCTTGAAGGCCGTGTTTAGCGTGACACGGCTAAGTTCATAGCGTATTAGCAGAATGGCACGGGACATCAGCCCGATGAAATCCATGCCCAAGTTGTAAATTTCTGTTGCGGGCGTTACCGGCAACGTCGACCCAGAGTCTAGGCTTTCAAATAAAATATGCCATTGGTCCAAAAGACATGCAACTGCCTCTTGTTCTTCCAGGAGGTCAGATGGGACCGTTTTGTATCGTAACTTTCCAACACGGTACGGGTCCCCCAGTCTTACAACACGTAGCGTCCGACTTTGTAAAAAATCCAATACTGACGCTGCGTCATCAAAGCTGTTGAAGGATGTCGGAAGAGAGCTGTCAAGGGATGCAAGGTCGGGAAAGTCGAAAGGCCCCGCTCCGAGGAGGAACGGAAACGAGCTTAGACGCCGGAACACGGGTAACAAGTGCTCTTTTGCCCAGGAGTAGTCAGCACGGTCGAGCAGAGCAATGCCATGTTTGCAATGTTTTATGGCTGCATCTTTGTTTGACTGCAAAAATTCTATGCATATGAAAAGAATGCAGACTAATAGCACTAGAGGTTGGTTATCAGTTGTCTTCAGTTCGCGAATAGCTGCATTATAGTGTTGAAGTGCAAGGCTGTTGTCTCTCAGCTGAACGCCGGAGTGGGACCGTCCGTCTCCGTCTTCCATCTGTTCATATAACGAACTTATGGCTATGACTGAGTGGTTAACAGCGGGTTCAAAGTTGCAGAATTGCATAACTAGATGGGTCCAGAAGTACGGATCGGTAGCCCCAGATAAAAACTGGGCCGTCTTCTCACAGAAGTATTGCAGGGCTCTTCCTTCACTGGGCTTGTCTATACTCTGGAATAACTGACGCGGGCGTTGCCAGAGTAGCCCCGAGCTCACTTTAGTGAGGTAGCCACTGCAGAGGCGCCCCGTAGCAATACACCGATTACAATGAGGCTTGCTTTCGTCACATTTCACCTTGCGTGCTCTATTAGACATTTATTAGCGCGAATTAGAGTTACTACGTATATCGTCGGTGATAGTCCAATTCAAACGTACTTGCAAGTTAGACAACCCGTCCTAACTTTATGACTTCCTTTCCGAGCCATTTCCAACAGTAACTTGAGAGGTGCACGAGCAATACTTGGCAGTAGTTCCGGCCTAGGAAATTTACCAGATGCGAGCCAGTCTTCTTATCCGTCGGGATGGGATTTTGTAATTGATATCTCCAAACGTGGAGCGACAAATCGGTGGGTCGACAAGACTCAATTACGAGCAAGCCAATTAAAGGCTAACTTTATAAAAGAACTAGAGGGTTACAGTATTTCAAATCCTTGCTTATGATAACTCTTGGCCGGGTCAGATTTGAATAAGCTAACTCTTTATTCAGTAGGAAAGAGGCCTTACCTGCTCATAATACATGCATACCTCTCTAGGCAACAGTTTTACAGTATTAAGATACAAAGCACCCATCCAATCATAGTTGAATAGTAAAGCTGATATCAAAGCGAGCCAAGCTAGGTTACATGTTTCGAACTGATTACTAATATTATAAAATAAGTTAGAACAAGGGTCTTATGTTTATTGAACCACAACCGTGCATAAATATCATACAAGCAACTTGCACGCACACCGCTCCAAAAGACGATCTAGTCTTAGTAGAGCTAGGAATCAACAATAAATTGTTTTGTATAATCGTACTATATACACTGAGTGGACAAAAGTGTCCGTACATACATACCTCTTATTTTACACGAAAACCTACACCTTTTTAAGAAATATTATAATTTAACAAAGGTAAATCGGAATATAGTAAAAGTTTGAAGCAGTTAAGAATTGAATAAAGAATTGTCCCATGGAATTACTTTCTTTTTCTATTTCAATTTAATATAGAGATTTGAAATAAGTGAGTTGGTGAGAGTCTAGTAGGTGCACGGATCGCATAGAGTTGCAACATATAAACTTCCCGTCTAAAATAGTAATAGCCTCACCAGCCTTACACACCCCAAAAAATGCTTACGTATGGTGGCACGTTCGCTACGCCTCGAGAGAGATGAGGTACTCAGTGATGATGAATACAATTCAGGTACCTAGTAGTACGTAGGTAGGTGAGGATACTAAACTCTATAATGCACGATCCCCTTAAAGCACCAAAAATCAAAGTCCGGCAGGATGACCGACAGGTAGGTACCTAGGTAAGATTCATGCCTCCAATGGCATTCAAGATCGCGGAATCAAGTTCTTAAATTTTACAGTCGCCGTCTAGTCATGTGAGGTTGGATACGATCTCAATTAGATTGTGTATAAAGGCTTTATCTAATTTTTTTCTGAACAAAGGAAAAGAAATGCATGGTTAGGATCAACCAACCGCCAAAGATGATACTTCAGGTATATATTAAAACCTCGCTCTAGGTATGGTCAGGCAGGCTACGGATTAAACGTGAAAACTTTGTGTCTAGGTACTTTTGAACATTTGACCCGAGGCGCCTAGGTATTTTGATGAAATAACGCCCGGATCTGCTCGTTGAATAGGCTAGGTACCTAACCTAACCTATCTGATATTGACTTATTGCAACACATTTTCTTAGCGTGAGGTTACGAGAAGATCATGGAAGCACCTTAGATAGATACCTCGGGCATACCTATGCTCTACATACTTTGATCGGGGATAACTACGGGATATGGAGAGTTCGGAGCCGCAAGCAGGTATGTCGAGGAATTATGCTAGCTTTAAGTTATGGCGAATTCCTAGGGAACTATTGCCTTGGGGGCAAACTGGCCTTCATCAAGGTTTCCTTCACAAGTATGCTTAAATCGAAAGCCAGGCAGGTTTACGCGTTTAGAATGACCTAACAAATATAACAACACTGCTGCTTAAATCTTGTAGCCCAAAGCTTTAGTAGTGAGGAGACATTCTCGCAACCTAAACAGTACACTTGTTTCAAGCAGACAAAGCTACCTGTATCAATATTTCAAAGCCCCCGTATCGTTTCAATCTCTAATCATCGACGACCGGTCAATAGCCACCTGTAATTATATACTAAAATGGATTTCTCTAATGAAAAATCTTTTCGAAGGCCATCGCACGTGACGCGATTTTTTGCGAGAGACTATCGCCAAGTTGCTTCCCCCCCATTTTGGACCTCAGAAATAGTCGACCCGCCTTGGATGTTAGTCTGTACGTCGCGGTTTCACCCCAAAGTAGAAGCTGGAAGTCTTCGCATGAAGATTATACGGCCGGATAATCAGCCGCAGTACACCTGTCAAGACTGTAGAAATAAATGGAAAAAGCGTGCGGCGTCGATCGAACACCCGAGAAAACTGGAGGAACAACGGCCAGGACAACCAGAGCGGGAAAACCTCCAGCTAGGGCTCCCGGACAAGAAGAGGCTCTGCTTAAGAGAGAACGCGTACACGGAGATGAAGACGGAAGGCGTGGAGAAGGAGAAGGAGAAGGAGAAGGAGGTCAGGTACGACGAGGTATTTGTTTCCCCTTTCCGACAGATGTAGACAACAACATCAGCAGCCGCTCAGAATTAGATATGCTTACCAATTAATTATCGCGTATAGATCGACTGGTCCATTATCAATTTCGATCCTTAGATCCTCGCTCCGGAAGCTGCAACAGCTTAAAGCGGAAACTCGGCGAACAGGACGAGAATATTCGAGGGAAGGAGAGAAGGAGGATGGCGGCGAAGACAACAACCGTTACTCCGCTTCCCCTCGAGATTATTTCAGCGATTTCATCCAGATCTCTTTATTGCAAATCTCAATGCGTTTTTGATTTATTAGTACCCGATTGGCATGCCTGCGAGCCATATAACCCGTTGGTATCGAACAACACATTGAATCTGACAAGGGTTGTCACATATACACGAGGTATCGCTGGCAAATTTGGCAGCTTAAAAACAAACTTTGGACATGGAAATGACGGCCATGTATTTCTTCCCGTCAAGATTCCCAGTCGTTTGTCGATGATCAACAAGTGTTGGAACGACGAAAATATGAGAATATGTCTCCTCGAAGGCGCACAAATTTTCGAACTGACGGCAGACGGCCTTCCTCACAACGTCGCCGAGGAATCCTTTTTAAAAGACCGAGTGGATATTTTTCCCATCCGGGGAAAACATTCAAAAGGTATTCTCCCCTATGATGATGAACAGCCTGGAGCTGAAAAGAAAACGATGCTAAGTGGATCGCCTCTGATTTTCAAGCTCCTACGCCATATTGTCGTTCGCTCACCGCTGGCTCTCATGAAGGTTGATGCCCGTAGCATGGTCGGGCCAGAGATTCAGATAAACAACGACAACCTCGAGGACCTCAACTGGAGGATCGATCTCGATCGAGGCTCCCCTATTTGGCTGTCTTGGTCGCAAATGCCGATGCTAGAAAGCGTTCTACTCGACCTACGCATCTACAGCCACGACCTTAATACTGAGCGCGGGTGCATCGGCAAAGGCGAGATTATTAAGCGGGCGCAAGAGATGTGCCGCTGGTTACGATTGAATCTGTTGGTTATTGCTGGCTTAAAGAGTTATAGCTTTGATACTAGTTATGATGTATACTCAATGGAACTTATCGAAGAGGTGGATGAGATAGATGGAGAACCTAATTGGGTCAAGATTTTTTTGAAGGCCTTACGTCCTGGAGGCCAACTTATTCTTATTGATAGGTTGATAGATGAATCGATAGATATATTTTTTGCTTGATCTCTATAAACTCAGTAAAATACACATTGGTTAGGTAGCCAAGTATTTTGGTCAGTTCTATTCTGAAAAGGGTGACCGAGTACCTTGTAGCTATAGGTATAGGGTATAAGAATTCTAGTAAGGAGAATTCGAAATCTACCTAGGTACCCTACCTACCTAGTAGATTTGTGTTTAATATTACCTAAATTAAAATAAAATGATGAAAGAAGAACTTCCGAAGTCATATTCAATCTTGTCGTCGAGGTAAGTTGCGACTCCATCAGGTACCTTGTGAAAGAAAAATGTGTCTTTTTTTTTCTTTAACAAACAATCACTCATGCTTAAGAGAGAGCAAAAGAGCCTGTAGATATTTGACGATGGTAAACGATGTGGTATTGGGAAAGGTTTCTAAATGTGGGGCCAAGCCCTGAGATTCCAAGTACATAAATAGGCGATGCTTATGTAACACATCACAAGCCACATGCATGTCACTTAGCATGAGCCACGTGGCTCATAAGCAGCACACTCACAGTACCATGATGTTATGTAGTATTTACTTTTACAGTTTGCCCTTTAAACTTCATACCAGGTAACGTTCACCACGTAACCCCTTTGCCTCCTTGGCCCATGACCTCATTTAAGTTCAAACTTTAGCCGCGGACAAGCTCTGTTCGTTCCGATTCCGGTTGAAAACAAATTTGAAACTGGAATAATCAATATGAGGCCGTATTCAAAATCGAATCGTCTCTGCAGCTATTCCTCCTGTCTTCAACCATGAAGTAAGTACCTAAGCAGCCTAAGAACGGTGTCTAGGGTATCTATGGCACGTGTATATGACGGGAAGAGCTCCCACGAGCATAATCAGGGTCTAGGCCATGTGTAACATCGCCAAGCAAGGACAATCCATCGGGATTCCCTTCTCATAGGTCGCCGAGGTGTTCGATTATAAGGGCGTTGGCTCGCGGAAGTGGGACGTCCATTTACAAAACGGGGACTATCGGATATAAAGAGTACCTATCTTACTGGAATGATGGGTGTCTTATTACATTAGGTTTGCTTTAAGTGCTTTTATGTACATCACCCCTTTAATCATTCGTCAGCTCTACTATTTATGGTTGCAGCTGACCAGCTCGACAGTTTAAACCGTTGTGATTTTCCCTCGAATGACAGCTCCTTGAGGCAGTTAGCAGGTTGTTCCGTTTGGTTATACTTTGTTATAGCTCACTTTTGTACCCGATTGTCTCAGGTGGCTTCATGTAATGCCTGGTGCCACCGCACCATCTAAACGAAGCGGTGGCAATTCGCTACCCAATTAGGCGCCCGTGGAATCATGGACGGTAGATAGGGTACCGGATTTGACCGTGCGTACCTAACTCAAGCATGCATACTCGAGCGTAGAGGAGGCTCGGGGAATACCTTAACTTACAACTTGCCCCGCAGAGGCCTGACAATATTATAGGCCCGTTGCGTGTGTAGGCTCTGACTCTCACCAGAGCTTTATTTGGACGATGATTCGGGTTCGAAGATTTCGCCAATAAATAATTGTTCTATCTAATATTCTAGTATTCATACCCTTGGTCTTATTGGTCATACCATTTCTAACCACTCTAATTCTGCCACATGCATCTGTGTCAAGCAGCTATATCTTTTCCCTGGTGCTAGCGACCATCCATCTGTGACTCTCAATTTACTCGCAATTTTAGTCATGTTTACACCAGGCTGGTCATTCGCTTTCATGACTTCCCACGCGGGACCATCGCAGCATCGCAGCGGCGGGCGCGCACACTGTTCAAAACGTCGCGATCCCTCACAAGAAGGAAGGAAGATAAACCTCGTCGATCTTGACGATACCTTTACAGAGCGGAATCCCGTAAAAATCACCGTGAAGGAGTCCTGGGAATTGCGCCACGTTGCTAAGTCCCTGAGAAAACAATTCCCCGAAGGAGCCCAAGAAATTCCCGATGATGCTGAGGTACATTTCTTCTCGGACAATAAGCGCCTATATGCAAGTGATCGTATCCCTCAGGATCTTGACCTGCTACCTTATAGGGTGTTACATGACGGCGATGATGGTTCATTCCGGGTCGTCTGGCGAGGAAACAATTTGAAACTCCGTAAGCCCCAGAGGGAAGAAATCGCTCGTGAAATTACTGCGGGAAAGTCTGTAGGTAGTATCCGAGAGTCAGTAGCAACCCTCCTGCGGGAAACGAACAAGACCAAAGAGTATCTACTACAAAATGCCAATCAGATCGTACTGGAATGTGAAGGAGGCCTAAAGCAGCGATTGCTAGAAGGAAATAGTTGGGAAGCACGCAACGTGACGGAATGGCTCTGTCGGTATATTGTTATTAGTATGAAGCCGGCCGACGGCTATTTTGTTCTTCGAGGGTTCAATGAACAATACGTCTGCCATAAGCCATGTGTCAACAACCGCGGTTATGCAGACTCGTCCAAACTCAAGAACTGGCTGAAGAACGAGATTTTATCGGCGGTCTCCTCGGACAATAAAACCCATCGGCGTCATATCAACCTGGAAGATATCAAATTGACGTACCATGGTAAGACGATCCCAAGGAACAATCACATCCAACCCGGGGCTACCATCGACTTTGAAGTTCCGCGTTCCATAGAGGACAAGTTTGTTCGCGTCGAGAGTTGGCTAGTTCCTCTTACAGAGATATGCACAATATGCAATGAAGAGAAGAGAGTCTCCGAGATGCCGAACAGGAGAAAAACGACGGCGGATTGCGACCATGATGCTACCGCTTGTAAACGGTGCCTCGGCCGTTGGATAGGCTCAAGATTGGGAGAAACACCATGGGACCGTATACTATGTCCTGAGTGCCCCCAATTCCTTAAATACGAGGACGTCCGAGCTTTGGCCTCACGGGAAGTCTTGAAAAAATACGACGTGCTAGCGACCAAGGCCTTGCTTTCGAGCATCCCGGAGTTTATGTGGTGTCTTCACTTGGGCTGCGAGTACGGCCAGATCAACCCAGCCGGCTGTTCAAAGGCTAAGTGCCAAGGGTGCAAGCGTAGCCTCTGCGTACGGCATAACGTCCCGTGGCACAGAGGAGAAACCTGCGACGAATATGATAAAAGAACGCGTCGGCACAGGAAAAACGAGGAAGCCTCCGAAAGAAAGATCCAGGAAATGAGCAAACCGTGTCCGGGATGCGAGAGGAATATCGACAAATACTCAGGATGCGATCATGTTACATGTAAGTCGTCCATCCCCGTTTGGTCGTGGGCCATCTAACTAACTAACCCGTGCCATTATCAAAGGTCCATGTGGCCATCAGTGGTGCTGGGTGTGCTTTCAACCGTACTACCTAGACAAAGGACTATATCTGTTCTGCCTGCACGCGGAGGGGTGTCAATACTACAGCGACAACTCGCCCTACGAGAGAGGAGAGGAGAGGCCCCCGCGTCGACAGACACAAGCTGTTAATAATAATGTCCGACCTCGACACCCCGCCATCGAAGATGATAATCCCTTCAACCATACGCCTCGCGCCGAAGACGCCCGGGACCCACCAAATCGCTGGGCTCGCCGCGGCGCCATATATCAGAACCCGTTCTTACCCCCGCCCGTAGCCGGTCGTACGGATCCCGACCAGTGGATACACCGGCAGCCCATAAGGAGCAGCGGCCGACGGAGGGATCGCGCGGAGCGCCCTGAGCCCATGGACGACTCGATATAATCCGCCTACTCGACTAGGACTCAAGGCGAAGAGAGGAGTGTAGAAGGAGTTACTGTCAGGGTCGTACATGCAGCAAGTATATTGGGTTGAACTGACGCCTGACTTTCTATCCTCTTACGAGGGAGCTGGCGACCCTTTATATAGACGGCAAAGCCCTGCTTTACGACATAGGTGCCCCTGGCAGTTACCTACGTGGAATACCTACCTTGGAATTTGGAATGTGGCTACGATAGATCATTATGCGAGGAGAGTCGGCTTGCAAAGGCTTATGCGTCTTCTCAATTTTTTTCTTTCTCCTTTTTTTTTCTTTCAAGACAGTGCAACGCAGACTGATCCGGCTAAGTAAATGGGTTTTATTTTGGGGACAGAACACGTTGGGTTTTCATGCAGTACGTATGTGTATTTTTTGATGGGCTAGCACATCCTTTTTCTTACTGAAATAGTTAGTTTCCCGCTTTTTCACGCGGGGGCTACAGATGCTTGGTATTGTGGGATAAGATCTGTACCTGCCTAATCTTGGGTAGTCCAGGAACTGAAGCATCCTTGAATGAGATAGTTATATGATATTTAGGTAGTTCTTAGAGTTATATTAGTTATTTCTCAATCTCGGTCAGTATTTTGCTCAAACATATAAGTGATTATCCACAGGCTCGGATAAAAACTCATCAGCGCCAGTAAAGCTCAAGTGCATCATGTTCCGTTGATCGTCCGCTGTCGTGGGTATACTTGAGGGTATCTCTGTAACACCCCATCTCAGTTTCCCCCTGGAAAGTGCACGTAACAATTCCTGCTCAACAACCTGACTAGTCTCTCCGTCTATTAAAGTTAGCACAAACCTATGATACAAGATTCTACTTACTTTCGCTTTCCGAACCTTCGCCTGCGTAAAGGCTATCTTGGTCGGGTATAGAAGATGATGATACGTGGGGGTGACACGCTGCCGACAACACGAGCGAGTCGCACGCCCCAAATACCATATTGCCCGGAAGCCTACGAAGACCATATATGATTGGGAAAACTACCATCGCCAGACCCGCACATAGGGTAATTACGATGCCAAGGGGCCAGAAGCCTAGCACTATGACTGTCCCGTCAATTATGCCCCATTTATGACTGGGTTTCCAGGAGTCCTGGCCATAGTCATCTGCTAGGTAGCCTATTGCTCGGTCAGTACACGGATTACGATAGCAGCAATTCGCCATGTTACCTACTCCCTTGGGTTGCGAAGATGTAGAGCGAGCTGGAAGCAAGCCAATGCAGAAGCAAACTCGCAGCAAGAAGAGGCAAGCTATAAAGATATGGTAACTGCAGCCAATAGGTTGAAACCTGGTCGCCCGTGGGATATGATACACGAAGTGGTTTAGGCGGTACCAGGCTATAGGAATTGAATTCAATCTCGGATATTAAACGTGTAAATAAGAACGTGTACGAATAAAAGGAGTAGGACAGTATAAACTGCGGTAAGCTGGCTGCGAGTAGCATATTCAAGTACCCATGTTCTTTAATAAGTCCGTGGCTGAAAAAGGGTAACCCAGTCGTCCCTAGATTTCCTTGACTAAGTTGTCGTCAATAATAGCACATGCTTATTTGAGGCACCCAAAGTATTCGTTGTAAATAAAAAGGATGGTAGGTAGGCTCACTTACAGACTCACTCTGTCGAATACGAACAACTGATTCGCATAATACATCCCGACACATGCGAAGCAGACTATGGGTACCAGGGTACCAGACCACGCGCTTCTCGGAACGACAGATATAAGTCTTTTCGCACCGCACTTCCAAACACGAGGCCGAGGTATATCGGTAAGTTCATCTGCGCTACCGGTCCTGGCATCCGCGAGTGGCTCGGATTGAATCCGATAGCTATCGTAGACATTAAAAGTGCCCAAGCCCGAAGTTACCGGGTCTGGATCCGCGATGAACGACTCGAGTGCGTCTCCTAGCGTGACTAATGAGGTATTAGGGAGGTAGCTCACTACTAATGCACATACGAGTGCCTTTATGAAAACGCAGCTTATCGTGATGAGTAGTAGGATATTTGATAGCCCGACATAGCATTGCGATATTGGAGATGGCTCTGCCAGACAATATCGTACAGGAAAGTGATTGAATGTGTCGTTGTATCCGAACCTCTTCTCATTAGAAACACTACATGGCGATGGTCTATGCAAATTTAATATCCACTCTGCCTCTGGCGAAGCCGACTGGTTCGTGGGTATGGCTTCCGATTTGAATCCGAGAGCACGTCCGCAACTATTTATGCAATAAGCAGTTGACAGGTCAGCTTGGTCAGGATAGACGAAAGCTGTGGGGAGCTTGACGCTACATTGCGTAGAATACCACAAGGAATTCAGGTCGTCTATAGGCATATGTAGGTCCCAAATCAGACCCAGGACGTCTGACGGGTCCCTGAAGACCTGGGTACGTGTCCATCCTCCCGGATTATCAACCTGGGTATCGACAACAATTACGACATCCCGATATTTCTCTTTCGGCCTGCAAGACGCGTAGTATTTCCTACAGTCACTCGATGTAATATTCTGCCAATATTTTGATTCATTCGCCGTTTTTGTAATATTGCGGAATGCGGCAGATTTCTTGTCCCAATAGTCTTCCAAGGCTACATATTCGCCATACCCCGCGAGGTCTCGACATGCTGGGTCTTCCGGAGCATCATTCCAACTGAGACTCGGACATCCGGCGTTTGCCAAGCTAGCTCCAGGTGGGAAGAAATCCACTTCGAGGGTGCTGAAAGAACTTGAAGCCACGGTAAGGTGCCACTCCGAGCTTCGAAAATGAGTCTCCCAGACCGAGCTGTTGAAAAGCAAATGTATTGAAGTTGAGCTAATGAGAAGTACAGCCCAGCCGATAGTCTTATGTATGGAAAGAAAACGAAGATTCTTCACCGATGAAATCCCAATCTCCAATGAGCGAAGTCGTACGTGGGCGCGGTTGATCTCCAAACGCGACGGCGAGCTTAATATCTGCATGAAGAAGCGGGACGAGGCGAGGATGAGAGTAGACGTAACGCTTATGAGGATATGAAGAATTGAATTAGCCCGGCGCGTTTTCTGGCACTCGCCCTCGAGGATGATGGTAGTAGAATTAAGTGCGGATCCCCGTTGGGTCATCATAACAACTAGATAAGCAAGCAGCAGAATACCACAACTACATGTACACGCGAGATTGACAAGACCAGTGCGCCTCCATCCTTCTTTGGGGAGGGAGATAGGCGAGAGTTTCATCGTGCCACTTATCATAAGTATTATATAAGGGAAAAAAGATGAGAATGACAAAAATAATAAGGGGGAGGATTAGTTTGCCATGCTATCTGAACATATGCTTGAGCATATAGAAATAGGACATAGGTAAGAGTAACGGAAGCAAATGAAGGCAGTAATACTACATAGCGTGATAGCTACATATGTAGGAGGCTAGAATTCCTTGCAGTATAAGGAGGTTATTACTTCTACAATTATTTATTATTTACCTAGTTTCATAGCGCCACACTGTCAACGTCATCATATCGGAAGAGGACTACAACAACTCAATTATACTGCTGTACTACAAAGACTAAGATAGCTTCATACAGCATAAGCCCCTGCACGCGTGGCGCTCACTAGGTAGGTACCTAGGTAATCTACCAGGAACCGCCCCCAATGTCTCAACAAAAGCCGATTGCCCGACCTTAGGCCTGACCTTAGGTCTAGTAAACTTCTGATTTTTCGGTGTAGGATCTCTTCTCTTCTCAAAAAATACTCCTATCTACATTAAACTAGGCGCTATCTCACGATGGACCGTTTTCAACGTGTACATGGCCTTGGCGGGTTGATATTACGACTCAGCCGAATACTATTATCGCTGTCAATGCTGCTGCTAGCGTTCAAGTTACAGTATCCAGCCCGTGACTATAGCCTCGCCTCTGTATGTCTGTCAAACGAAACTATCTTGTTGGAAAGCATTAGGTTAGATACCTCTTAGGTGTCTAATATTCTAACCCGGTATACCTACCTCTATTAGTTCGGCGCTGAACTATTCTGGGCACTGATGCAAGCCATCGATATGGACTGTGGAAGTGCACCGGAAATCGGTTTACTTACACACATATGCCTCGACATGCTCGTCACCTCTATCTCCGTGGGTATGGTTTTCAATCCGTACTTTGGTCACGTCGATTTTAAACCGTGGGTTATGTTAGTATGGGGAAGTCTTTCGTGAGCTTCCCGGTCTTTAATGTTTGATATATGCTGCAGCAATTGACCACGCAGACAGGCTTGTAAATGTGCTGCTAGCATATCACACGGTTAAGCGCTATTCGAAAACACGACGAAGCCGCTCGTCAAAACCGGTCATTATGTTCAAAGCCTCGGGGGACCCTGTAGCTGTGGCATTCAATCGAAATAATGCTATAACTCTCACCAGTCTCCGTACGGAGTAGCTCTAGCTTAGATAGACGTTCGATCTTAATAAATAAATAAATTGGGGTTGGTTTGTAGATCTGCCGTTTGCGATAGATCCGATCGGCTTTAGCCCAGATGGATACGCGCGCCTAATCTCCACTTTCGCCATCGACCTTGTCCGATGTCGTCAACCGAGAAGGGCGCGTACATAGGCTATCCACACCGCTGAACGTTGCAGCCGACAAAGCCGACAATTTTTACGGAGCGGGCCATTATAATAGGCCCCTAAGCTACTAAAACTCATATAAGGTATGGACTTTTCTTCAATCTTCCCCCTTTTCCCTTTGTTCTCTTTTTCCCCCAATCTCAACTTAGCACATTCGAATAGGTTGAATAGGTTAGAAATCTACCTTAGGTTAGGTACCTAAGGTAATAGCCTATAAAGGAAAAGGAAGAGCGGGATTCGCCATGGACGAAACTCAGCCTTTACTGCAGGATGCGCATCTAGTGTTCAACGAGAGACCAGACCAAGCCTCGATCAAGGATATCGTGGACTTCCACCCGGATGGCGACGAGGAGAACCCACTGGAATGGCCGCAGGTGTATAAGTGGGCGATCGTGGCCCTGCTCGCCTTGATGGCGTTCACCGTGTGCGTATTGCCAACTCGCTCTACTTAAAGCAATCGCCAAAACTGACTGTCACGGTAGAACATTTACGTGCATCTCCGTTGTGCCCGTCGCAACGCGTATAGTGGATGATCTTGACCACGGCCATTCTAGCAAATCCGCTAGCGTGCTGCTGGTAACCATTTGGGAGCTTGGCGAAGCTGCCGGACCCCTGCTTATCGCGCCGCTGTCCGAGGTCTTCGGCCGGTACCCTGTCATGAACGTTGCTAACGTGCTATTCATCACCGCGACAATTCTCGCTGCGTTGTCCCAGAGCACAGCCCTGTTTATCGCCGCAAGAACTCTAACAGGTCTCGCAGTGGCGTCCAATGTGCTCAACCCCGCTATCGTAGGCGATATCTTCGCGTCGGAGCAGAGAGGCTCAGCTATGAGCTTTATCCAACTGGCGCCGCTAATTGGCGGAGCCGTTGGCCCTGCTATCAGCGGGGCTATCGCCGAAACTATGGGCTGGCGCAGCACAATGTGGATGTGTGTGATACTGGCTACCACGTGCGAAGTGATCTTCCTGACGTGCTTCCGCGAGACGTATAAAGTCGCGATTCTAAGACGCAAGGCGGCGAGACTCCGAGTCGAGACTGGAAACGCTTCCCTTCGAACCGTGTTTGACGCGGATGATGGCTCGAGATCCGACAAGTTATGGGGCGCCATCATTCGCCCCTTTTCCGTATTAGCGGGCTCGGGCGTCTTGCAGATGCTATCGCTGTTCGGTTCTATCACTTTCACGTGGTTTTACATTATCTGCACGACTCTTCCCGACATCGTGGAGTCCTTTTATAGCCTGTCACCTGCGGGTGCCGGATCCGCGCTCATCAGCTTCAGTAGGGCCTCATCTATTTCTTATCATATATATCTGTGTATCCTATAAGTGCGCTATACTAACCTTGATGTACAATACTTAGGCATCGGCTCCGCTGTAAGCGTAGCACTCTGCAACCAGACTCTAGACAGAATTTACGTCAAGCTTCGCGACCGCAATAAGGGGGTCGAGCAACCGGAATACCGTCTGCCCTTAGTAATCGTCGGTGGGTTTACCTTACCTCTGGTCGCCGCGTGGTACGGATGGAATGCGCAACTGCGCGTTCCGATCGTAGTACTCCTCATCTCCGTTGCATTCTTGGGCGTCACGCTTATGCTGGGATTCCTGCCGCTCTATGCATATGTCGTAGACGCTTTTGGGCTGTATGCCGCCTCTGCCATGACCGCGGTGATTGTCACAAGGTGCTTGGCAGGTACATTCCTACCGTTAGCCGCCGCGCCCCTTGTAGATAGGTTTGGGTATGGTATAGGCTTGTCAATGTTGGGAGCAGGAAGCCTTCTTCTAGCACCGATCCCGGTGCTAGTTTTGAGATATGGCTCTAAATGGCGGCAAGGCTCCAAGTATACTAGAGACGAATGAGATACCACTTTTTGAGTTAAGTTAGCTGATAATCAAGCTTGGTAATTGGTAGTTCGTCTTATTAGCTTAATCGGATTAAATTATTGTAATGCAGCCGTAGCTTGCCTTGAGTCATACTTTAAGTCAAAGAACTACCTTAGCTGTCAGCCATGGACGCTCCACTCCTATGCCTCTATCGCCTCAAAGGGGGACTTTGTCATCGTCATTATCACTTTGTTGTGTTCATGTGTAGGCCTCGGGCTCAGGTTGGCACCAAAGCATGATGTGGAATTGCAACTGATAAATCAGGAATCATCTCGATATTTGTGGTCCGTGCGTGCATGACAGGTGCATTTGAGGCCCATATGAGGTACCTGGTAAGAAGTAGTAGCTGTTGTGGTGTTTGCAACTTACACGCAACTCGTATTTCTACTTCACATAGCCCCGGAGCCTGCCTAGCCGACTAGATACCTAAGTCAGTTACTACTCATCTGTCATACATGCTATTGCTATTTAACTAATACTTGCCGCCGTTGCTTGGACATTCCAACTATGAATCCAAGTTTCGACATTTCAGCTTAGGTAGCTACCCTCTCGCGATAACGATTTGGCCCTTCTCATCAAACAATTCTCAGCATCTCGGTTATACTTGCCTCGTTTATACCAGGTACTTAACGAAACCTACCCTATGCACTTGCTTAGCATACCCAAATAACGACTGATAAGATACCTCTTGTATTTGCTACCATGGGTGGCTCTGCATTCTCTTCTGGAAGCAATCCGCTTTCCACTCCTCGGATGTCTCCTCATGTATACCGTCATGTCCTCGATACGTGCCACGCAAAGCTTCGCGAGCTATTCACTGTAGTTGCCAGTCCCATCGAGGGACCCGCGAAGAAGGACTACGGAGATATCGATATCCTCGTAGCGTGGGAAAAGGATGTGGTATTGCCATCTTCCGAGGCCGACGGCATCTCATCCTCAGAGCTCGGGCACTACCCCCTCGAGTTTGCCGCTTGCCTTCTCGGCGCCAAACATGTCATTAAAGAATCTCCAACCGCCGCTCACTTGGCCATCCCCTGGCCAGAAGAGTTACGCTCGGAAGGACCGAGCGACGACGGTCCTCGTTATATCCAGGTCGACCTTCACGTGTACGACTCCATAGAGCACCTGAACTGGATGCTATTCAAGAACGCCCACGGCGACCTCTGGAACGTCCTCGGGAGCACCATCCGCCCGTACGGGCTCACCGTCGACGAGGTCGGCCTGTACATGCGCATCCCCGAGATCGAGCACTTCAACAAAAAGCAAGCCAAAGTCCTGCTCACCACCGACCCTTTCGAGATCCTCCGCTTCCTGGGCCTCAGGTACGAGAGCGCGCAGTGGGAGCGGCCGTTCGGCTCGCCCGAGGAGCTGATGGAGTACGCGGCCACGTGCCGCTTCCTCTGGGTGCGCCCCGAGCAGGATAACAACAGCGACAACAGCGCGACGGAGGCCGGCGAGGGCGGCGATTTTGATAAGAACAAGATGAAGTCCACCGACCGCCGGCGAGCCAAGTCCCGCGAACTCTTCCGGCGGTGGTACGAAGAGTTCATCCCCGCGTGTCGCGCAGCAGGCCGTTTCGCCACGCCCAGAGCGACGCGGGACTCGGTGCGCGGGGAGGCGTTCGAGACGTTCCCCGGCACGCGACAGGTATACCAGAACCGGCTGGTGGAGTGGCGCAAGGAGCGCCAGCGGTACGGGCTCTGGAGGGAAGTTATTAAGGCGTCGATACCGCAGCGTCGGGAGGGAGATGAAGAAGAAGAAGACGAAGAGGTCGAGAAGAGACACTTGCGCAGCTTGGCGGCGAAAGCGCTGAAGAAGATCGTCATGAGCGACGACTACAGCCTAGGAATACGGCCGCCGATACCGCTCCGTAATGATGACGGGTTTTACATCGAAGAGCGCGTGGAGCAATTCGTCGTGGATAATTGGAGACAAATCGGCCAGGCTGCCTGGGAGGAGAACCAGAAGAAATCCACTGAAAAGCTCGCGGAGCAGACTGCTAAGAGCAAGTCTAAAGTCGCTGAAGGAAACTTAGCTGAACGTGGGAAGGCGGAAGATGAGAACTAAAGAGTGAGATAAGCAAAGAGGTGGCCTATGGTGGGAGGAAAAATGCATTGCTCAATGCTAGCATGAACATTTCACATGGGCATCTAATAGAGACGCACCTTAGAGGTACCTAACACATAGATTTGGGTACCCATACGGAGAGGCAAAGGTCTAGAGGCTACCTAAGGGGATGGGCTGATGTGCTGTGTTATATAAGTCTTTAGTTTACCATACTGAAAGACTTAGGGACATTAGGTAAATACCAGCATAGTATGGAGATTAGAGAGCGTTTGGTAATAGGCATCTAGGTAGCTTAACCTACCAGACATAATATAAAGCGCTGATTTACTATCCTTTAGTTCTCCAGCCAGATTTGATGACGCAATAAACCTATTACCTATTCTCAGAAACACGAAAGCTAACCCGTATCGTATTCTGCACTTCTACAGTTTAAAATCGGCGTTCGTCTTCTCCCATCCTAACGCCGTAGGCTGCTTAGAAGCTACCCGCTCCGCGAGTCTAAGCTTCAGGTTCTTATGTCTGTCGGTGCAGAGTTCGTACATCGTAGTCAGATTGAATAGTAGCGTGTGCGATGTCGAACCCCCATCAACTAGAGCCTCCAAGGTGTCTCTCGCCTAGCAAGTATTAGCACAAGGATAGCTCGGCGCTGAAGGTAGATATAAACTCACCTCGGTCATATTCCCCGTATAAAGCTGGCACACAGCCAGGTTAACCCCAATCATCTCGTCATGGACGTTATTTTCCTCCATCGTGCCCTTCAAGGCTTTCCATTTCTCCAGAGCCATCTTATACTCGCCATCTGCCATATCAGCTAGCGCGTCCACGATGCGCTCTCCCATTTCGCCGCCTTTTCCATCCCTCACACATAGCCGCGCTGCTTCCACATCCCCCAGATGCAGCCAAAGTAAAGCCCGGCTCATAGCCAGCCGTCCATCACCCTCACTGCCACCACCACTACCACCACCCACATTAAAATGCTGATTCCCATCTCTCAGCGTAGCCAGGTGCTCCGCCGCACCCGCGAGATCGTCCATCTCAATCAGCGCGCCCGCGACCTTCACCCCGAGCTCTGCCAGCCTGCGCTTCCACACCTCGGAAGTCGAGTGGTCGTGCGCCTGCGCCGCCTTCGCGACCTGGGCGCGGGCCTCGCGCGCGAGGTCGTAGTAGCTCATGACGGCGCGGCGCGGGTCGCCGAAGCCGATGGCCTGGAGGCGCACGCCGAGGACGCGCAGGTGCCAGGGGACGAGGTGGGCGCCGGACAAGGGGTCGAGGTAGAAGGCGGAGTTGAGGTCCTCGAGGGCCTTGGACTCCTGGGCGGCGAGCGAGGCCGCGTCCATCAGGCACAGGCACGCGAGCCGCGTGTACAGCAGGTCGAAGATGCGCGCGTGGTCCGTCGGGCCGACCGGCGGGTGCGCGGCCGCCGAGAGCGCCGACACGGGGCTGCTGGTTAGCGCTTGGACGGCGGCGATGGCCGCGGCCCGGAAGTGCCCGTGGCTCAGGAGCTCCGGGATGGGGGTTTCGGGCGCGGGCTGTCTGGAGGGGTTGCGGAAGGGGGCGGGGATGGACAAGGGGGAGAGCTGGTGGTAGATCTCGGGCCGGAGGAGAAAGGAAAAGTCCTTGGAGGTCACCGGCGCGATAGACGGTGCTGAAGAACTGGGGGCCGGAGAGAGGCCCCGGGAGAGACTTGGCCTCGGACTAGCCTGCTGGGCGCTGCTGAAGCGCGTGGCCTGGGACTGGATGGGAGACGATGCTACGGGAGCCCTGGGGGGTCTCAGTGTAAGCAAGTATCACATCATACAACCCCTTCGACGATCATCGATGCTTACTCATCCGCATCCAGCGGTCCCTTGGTTGATGATCTCGGCCGAAGAGCTACAGAACGGAATAGGTCAGCAAAGGACATGATTTATTTAACATAGTTATAGTTGTTCTTGCTTGAAGCGATACCGAATATGATAAGCGATACTGAGTAAAGAGAGAGAAGAAGTGAATCCCGATGTAGCGTGAGGGGGGTTGGGTTATCACATTTCTATAGGATGGACGCACTTGCAGTCAATCGATGTTGCTATCTCCCCCCTTTACGACCGCAACTGCAGGCGGCCATGATAAAATTATTAATAGCCTATCATGCATCCATTCATCCATTTGCGATCGCCGAGCTCAGAGACGGACTTTAGGTACATAGCTCCTATAGAGGTACAATACAACTTATCGGATTTACATTATAAAATTAAATTGAGAACATAGAAAAGATCATATCGGAGATTTACTCACTCTTTGTACCTGATTTACTCCTCGCGTGGCCCGTCGTGGAATTTCTTTGCACTGATTGATCCATGTTGGGTTTGGTTATCTTGCGGCAAGAGGAAGTCTTAGGAGGTACCTTAGGTATGCCCAGGTGTCTACGTCACTTTAAAAGGTCGCGACTGAGCGACAACTCGATTGCTTATTCGGATGAACCTCGGTATGCGGAATATTTAGAACTCGCAGATTTGGTATATATGAATAATTGCATATAAGGTGTAACTTGGTTATGTAATATGAAGATTCAGGGGTTAACTCAGGGGTCACAATGCTTGTTGTAAAGCAGGAATTAAATAGTTTTCACCTACCTGTCCGCCCTAAGGGAACACATCGGAAAAATTGCCATGGACTGTATCAGGTAGGTGGTGAAGGAACAGAAGTTATTGCAAGTAAAAAGCATACTTGTTGAATACTCCGCTTCTATGATCAATCGCTAACTTGGAAAGACATATTCCAAATTATATTCGTTGTTGCTAAGCCCTTTTTTCGATATCCCATAACGCGCCATAAGGATTCGAAACACAAAACGCTCAAACTCCACTATATTCCCTTTCTGTTCCTTGACTCGGTTCTTGATCCGATGTGCCCTTTTCCTTACCCTTGGATGAACTAGATTTCCGAGCCTCTTTTGGACTTTTGGAGGAAGAAGCTCGAGGAGGACGAACGGCTCTTGTACGAAGGTCTGGTCGAGGAGGAGGTTGCGGTCTCCAGGGAGGGTTCGAAATATCCATGAAAATTTGAACTAATATTTCAAAATCCTTATTTTCAGAGTCAGTCATGCGATGAATGTCGCCACACCTTTCGGCTTGGCTTTCCTTCTTGGGTGGGGATGATGGCGCCCTTTTGGGCTTGAGATCCTCCGCAAGCTGTCCTGATTTAAATAGGAAAGTCCTCAGTTCTTCGAGTGTTTCGAGCTTGAGTGCATCTTTCTCTTGTGCGGCCGCGATACTTTGTGGATCTTGGAAAAGTAAAAAACCCTGTAGCTCTGGGCGTTTTTTGGATAGTACTCCGTATATTGCTCGTATGAGGGCTAGGTAGTGCGCAAGATTCGTGCCGCCGCTCTTAGTGACTCTGGTCGGGATCTTGGACAGTTCCTCTAGGATTTCCTAGTCCCTATATCGTATATCCCACACCATACTGATTAGTCTTTGGTTAAATACTTCGGCCTCTGCTTGGGTTACCATTCTCGTTATCACGCAAGATTAATAGGTATAACAGTTGTAGAAGAAGCTCTGGGTATGCGTAAAAGGGCATATAGGGAGAGGAACCGATCCATACGTGTTGAATATTCTTTGCGGATGGTCTTAGTTATTTACAAAGGATATTTGCTTGCTAGGAGTTTCTTTCAAGGAGAGATAACATGTAGTGGTCTGTAAGTACGCATAAGGATTGGACAACTCAATCAACGTAGAGACATTCAAAACATGATGGATATGGCTAAGCACAGCTGTAATAATAACTTGCTGAACGTAATCAACGGCAAAGTTCCTAAGGTACATAAGGGAGATAACAAGTGATAATATCATACCGGGACGGAGTATCCTCCACATCGTTCCTGGAAATTATGAAGGGAAAACACCAAAGAATACAGATTTTGCCCAAAGGAGATAACACCCAAGATGCGCTAATGAGTCTGTGCCTTCCTTTTAGAACAGGAACAACAAGATAAGAGCCAGTTAGGTTGGTACCTAAAGTACATTTCAAGTTGCTTCGCAACGCAACGTAAATTGATTTGCTACCTAAGGTAGGTAGGCTACCTAGGGAGGTACCATAGCGGCGTTGTCCAGGCAGGCAATAATTCTCTAATACACCTGCCGTACTGGAAGTCACATACAACCGTTACTGCAGTATCTAGGTACTTGTCCCGCCGTACCTAGCAACTTCCAAACTTAACCTTGGTAGATAACTGCCTAGGTAACTGCCTAGGTGACTGCCCACTTAGACGTTAGCGTTAGGTAGAAACTTCTTCGGACGCCTATATAAACACGGCGATCCCCTTTAGAATTAAAATTTCATTCCTCTATTCTTTATTCTTGATTCTTGATTCTTTTCCTATTCTCTACTAGTACGATGTCGTATTACTTGACATACCTTATCAATCCAACACTTTATTCTTTATTCTTTATTCTCAACACGTTGATAATTTAATACGTTTATTTTCCCGTCCTCCTCTATCCCAGGAATCTCGCTGAGATAGCACGATCTGGGATTATTCACCTTATCCTAACAATCTATTATCACAACTTACACAATAACGCGCATATATACCAAGTTGTGCAAAATAGCACAGATCATGTCTCCCTTGGAATCAAGGATATAGGCTACTACCCTCGGACTAATGATGGGATACTCCGCTCTGAACGTGAAGCACATGGCCAAAGGTATGTTCTCTATGACTGCTTGATCACTACCTACCCTAACATAATATACCTCTTCTGTTTCTTTTCTTCGTGTTCTTCTCAAACTCTCTTCCCAACAAGCAACCTAACTATGCCCATTCGCATCTATTGCATTTCCAAAGCTGGAATTACCTTAGTCTATATATTCTATCTGATCTTTGGTTGCTTCTTGATTACTAACGTTACCGCGATAGGGGCCATAAAAGGACAGGCGCAAAAACAAAATGATACATGAACTCCACCTTGTGCTTTGACCTTTGACACACAAGAATGAATGCTTAGATTCTCGCTATTTGATACAGCACCTCAACATTAAGTATTGACTAGGGTGTGTTAGAGATCCTAATCTAGCTTTATTCTCTACCACCACAGTGGTATTTGTGGCCCAAAGAGGGGTGGCTAGGTCGTCATCCTTTAAAACCTCCGTCTATCTACATGTGACAAGGGCTTGGCAAGGGCTTGGAATATTCAATTCAATAATAATTTTCTAATAGTCTCAAGGGCCATGGTCTCTTCCTTTCTTTCGAAGTGCGAGACTCAAGACTATTTGTAAACGTTCTAAAGTACGTATTTTACAACCTAAGCGCCGAAACATCTCCGGTGTTGGTGCAGGTGCCCAACTCGTGCATCTCCGCGTGATACATTATACCCAATAGTTTCCCTTACACCTATCCTATTACTGCTGTTGGTCGCCTTGAATATTCAAACGGCTCTTGGCAGCTTGGGCCGTGGGACACTACACCTCTCTCTCAGTCTCACAACTATCCAAGGTGACAACTACACACCTGGATCGTTACTGACCCTACAAGAGCATTTATACTTTATTGTTCAAATATCTCTTAGGTAAGTCAACTATCATACAAGGGCAAGCCCACCTTATCAGCCATATATATTAACCCTTTGTTCCCATTCGCTAACCTTACTATTGTAGCTAAGAAGATATCTGTGCATCATACTTTCTATTCTCACTATTACCTTCTTACTATCCTACCTCACCTGGCCACCATCAAACATCTTCATTCTTCCTCTCCTTACCGTTATATAGGGGGGGGGGGGACACAAAGACCAGAACACGGCCACCCCCGATGTTCCCTGTGGTGAGGGTCTGTCTTGAGACATGATAATGGCGGGAAACAAAACGACAAGCGTCTATAGTAACATGTTCCCGTCACAATCCGTTTCTATCATTTGGTATTCAAAGTACAATCATGTTGAAACTCTCCGGATACCTTACAAGGAGCCACTGACACAACTACCTTAAGGTCGAGAGCGACGAGGTCAATGCTAATGAGCCCGACTAGGGCAAGTCAATATTTGGGGAGCCCGCGAGCTGCTATTTACTGCAAATTAGAACGGCGCGGCTAGCGAGACTAGTCACATTGACTCGTCAATAGAGCTACCAACGTAGTATATTTCTATCATAACGTTCTTAAGGGACATGGTGGGCTCTGGAGGATCAGTATTCCGATAAGGGAGAGATCGCTCCTCGGGCCCGGGTCATACTTTGGAATTTACGTTCAACCGAAGAAGACATCGACGGAGATATGGACGACGAAGAGGACAAAGCAGAACTATTCAGCAAGAGACACCAAGAGGGGAAAGTCAAAGCCGTCGGCAGTTAAATTCAGCAACAGGTTCGCTCAACCAACTCGAGAAAACAGGGAAGACGAAGTCGCGACAAATTGAAAACCTCGCTCCCACAAGAACCACAATACAAAGTTTATTACTGGCACTACCAGACAAACCTATTCTCAACGATTCAGTTCCTATAGTTACCACTAAAAGAACGTATCCATTAATCAGGACATCCCTACTTCTCTTCCCAACTTAAGTTTTGACATCATTATCAAATATCACCGACGAGATTCACGATTCGTTATAAGAGACGTGGTGCAGCGTCCTTGCATCAGTCGTAGCGGATTTTACGGCAACTAAAAAGAAGATTTCTATCATACTGATTAGAGTAGTTCGGCAGATAATACATAGAGTATGCCTTATTTGAAAGCATAGATATTAATGTCTTTAGTGTTGAAGATGAGTGGAACTGTGATTTATCAGCTGTTGTCTAATAGCCAATTTTGTATTCTTTCACATTAATTATTAGAGATTGTTGCAATTATCATTTAATAACCAATCCCCATGAGTGCCAAATGACAACTCTTCCTAAACATGGTCCGTAATCACTTAACCTAATAATTAGGTATTCCGTATGCGTTTGAGAGGCATTCATAGATAGAATTTAGCTTGTTAAAGATAATATGGTGAGCTACCTCCTCCTCCCCTTTTTTTTATATAAATAGGGGGAGCCACGTGATAATTGGGATATCTTATCTTAGGTACAATACATAGTACGGATCCGTAGGTATCTCACATGTACCTCGAGCTTGTACCTACAGGGATCCCCACTTAGCACCACCAAGAGGTACCTAAGCTTGGAAAATCGTTGATCCACATTATTCTTTTTTCCTGCAATCCATCAATTGAAGCAATTCAGCAACTCTTAACCCGATTTATCCCCGGAGACACAGGAGGCCTTGGGGTAGATATACGAAGGGCCTGCGTTTGGAAAGATATAAGGACGTCTCCGCAGGAGAGCACAGCCGAAAAACTTGGAAAGAACATAGTTGTGGGGAGAATTGTCGAAGCTTGCGCTTGCTTGGCCTCAGACCGGATATCGAGTATCAGGTGGAAAGTTGCGCGGGGGGATAGCACCTAGTTTATTTGTGGCCTTTGGTTCTGGTGGAAACGGGTAAAAAACGAAACGACAAGTAGCGGTTATACGGAAGTACGGACAAGCATAGGCTTAGACGAGAGGGAGAGAGCGACGGGCTGTTACGATACGATACCCCGTTATATCATCATGTTCGCACCTACGTTCCGCAGCCTCTTTACGAGGTTGCCTTCGACATCTTTCTCCAGCAGCTTCCTCTCCGGCGCGCCCTCGAGATATCCAGCTGCCGCAGCGACAGCGGCTTTCTTCCCCACATCTTCTTCCGTTTCCCCTCGGCAGATCCATACCACGGCTTCGCAAAATGCGAAGGGCGGCACCGGAAAGGGTTCTTCGGGTAGTAAAGGCGCGGCGAAAGGCGGGAAAGGCGGAAAGGGAGGTGGGAGGAAGAAGCGGAAGGCCGGGAAGGGCGAGGGCCCCGACCCGAGAATCGTCAACCTCAAGATGTCGATGCCCCGTGCCGTCCCCGCCCCGCTGAGATTCGCGCGAAACCGTGCGCTGCGTCACTGGACTATTCACCGCGCCTGGTTGCTGTACCAGCGCAAGGAGCGGGACAGGAGAGCACATGAGCTAGAGCGGTATGTATTTCTTTATTTATTTCTCTCTTTCCTCCTCCCCCCGAAAGCAAAACACTCTGTCGTGAAGTGACGTGACGTGACAATTGGGGGTTTACTAATTGGGGTCAACTGCCTACGTAGGATGTACCAATCGATGCACAATGCCTGCGAGGAATTGCGCAAGACGAGTGGACCCGGTAAGCGGGCCGAGGGATACTTGTACCGCGTGGCGATGGAGAAGAAGGGCCTTTACGGACACAACAGCATCCCGATCGAGTACGCGAGAGCGCAGACGGAAACCCCGGCTCGCGAGCCTTGGAATCACGGCTGGACCCGGTGAGGTACCTATACTACCTAGGTAACTACCTACCTAAGGTAAGGTTTAGGTATTCTATTTATCCTATCCTGGTATCCTATCCCTCTAGGTAACGCCTCACCTCAACCCGGCTCCGTATCCGGTATCCGAACTCCCCGGTCTGGAAAGATTAGAAAGAAAGAACTCCGTGTAACATAGAATTATTTTGTTGTTGTCTCCGACAAAGTTACAGTTACGGTTACCTGGACTACCTAGGAGCCATCATATCCAATGAACCGCTAGCTGCATATCATGCTGCGTAAGCTTCGGACACCCGTCTACGTGCGTTGCGTTGCGTTGTTTTTTCCCCTCCGTCCTGTCTGCTTGGATGGATCGCCACTTTTACCTTGGCATTATAGAGAGGGAGACAGTCGGAAGACGCAATGATTTACATCATTCGATATTATACGTAGATGTAGATGCAACGCTTACAGAAGGCTATAGCGCCGGAGATGCTTAATTGGGGAGGTATGTATACCTAATGTATGTATTGTTCGCTCTATCTTATCCCCTTGGCCCGGATAGCCCTCGGTACCTAGGTAGGTAAGAGTTCATGAATAGGAGGAGAATCTGTAAACATGTCCACGTCGCAACTGTTGGGAATACTTCATCGGAATCCTATTATATGCTTCACGATGTGCAAAAGGGCGAACGATTATCAATGTCAAATTAATGTTCTGATTCAATCAATGCCTTTCCTCATTAATAATAACTACCTAGGTGGGTAGGTAGTTTTTCCTCTTCTCTTCTCGGATTAGAGAACGCTGGGAGATTTTCTTCGTCCAGGATCGGCTTGTACTAATCAGTCTGAATTTTTTTCATGTTTTTTTTTCCAACCTGGATACAGATATCAAGTCTCTGTTCATCGCGGGTTTTCGTCTGTGGGGGTGAGAGCGAGGGTGAAGATATCGTAAGTTGAAAGATAGAATTTTCTTCTTTCGGCATTTTGATAAGACATGGGGATAAATAGGGGAGTATGAGTTAGATAGATAGATGGTTCGATGTGTAGATGTTTGGGTTTACGTTAGTTTGTAGGTTCGCCCCCCTCTCCCGACGAGAGACCAGTTCTCGTTTCGAGGTAGACTTTGCTGATGAATTGCTTCTTGCCCCAGCACGCATGATAAATAATGATAATAATAAATCGCGGCGGCTTCCCCTCCCTCTTGTGATATTCCAACAAAAGCAAAGTGAAAGGAAAAAGAAATAGTTATTTCGGAATATTCATTTCCGCTCAAGCCAAACTCCGTCAAGTTGTGAACACCCACCCTGTTCTTATTTTTTTCGATGAGATCATCTGTTTCCCCCCGGGGGTTAAGAATATCCTGTAATCTCGTGCTCGTGCTCGTGCTCGTTTTCGTCTTGTCGATTTTCCCGTTGGTCTCCGTACCTTGTCTACTAGAAGTTTTTTTGTTTTTTCCGCGCGCGCGTCGAGTCTTCCGTGCCAAAGCCGCTACCGTTCACCGTTCACCGTCACCGTCACCGTGTATATGCGGGGCGCTACTACGAACGCCGCCTTTTCTTATAATATCACGCAGCAACCGCCGCCCTCGCCCTTTTCGAAGGTAAGCAGGGCGGCGCGGGTGGCGGCCTCGAACACGTCGTCGACGCCCTCGCCGCTCAAGCTCGAGCACTCGAGGTACTTGCGCGCGCCGATCTCCTGCGCGGCCTGCTCGCCTTGCCGCTCCGTCACGAACTTCAGGCTCTTCTTGCGCATCTCCTCGATCGCCACGGGGTCGTCGCGTAGATCCTTCTTTAGCCCTACTAGGATGATGGGGACGCCGGGGCATCGTTCTGTCGCTTCTTCTACCCACTATTTTTTTTCCGGCTCTGTTAGTTACGTGTCTTTCTTTCCCTTATCGTTGGTCATGTAAGACGAAGAGAAAAAAAAGATCGAGTGGAAATAGGTAAGGGGGAGAGAGAGAGGGAGGGGCTGTCCAACCTTGTGCTTCACGTTATCGAGAGAATCGGGCGACTCGATCGAGAATCCTATTAGTAGTACGTGCGCCTTCGAGTACGCGAGAGGTCGCAGTCGCTCGTAGTCTTCCTGGCCAGCCGTATCCCATAATGCCAACTGCACCGACTTGCCGTCTACTCTGCAATCTGTTACGTAGTTCTCAAATACGGTCGGGATCTAAAGGGAGAAAGAAGCGCGAGAAATCGTTAGTCCGTCGGCCAGGCAAGGGGTCCGGTTTAGTGGAAGTGTTCTGCTTACGTAGTGCTGTATTAATGTTATCTGTCAGCGAGATGCTTTCTTTGCTCGGAGGTGCGGAAATGAGCAGAAACTAAAAAGAATAGGGGAATGGTAAAAGGAAAAAAAAAAAAAAAAACGTACGGTTGGGAAGTATCCGAGCGTAAAGACGCTCAGTAAAGAGGTCTTGCCGCAAGCTCCATCGCCAATGATGACTAGTTTCCTAGCAATCCAATTAGTATTCTACAGCCCGTGTCGAATGCAGAGGATTTGAGGATATATATAAAAGAAAGAAAGGTCGTGGGATCGATCTTGGTCCGGCCGGAACGATGGAAAAGTCCCAAATAAAAAAAGGGGGGGGTGACGTCGTAGGGTGCGCGCGAAGGTTTGTTTCGAAGACAAGCCGAAGAGGGATCGACAGCCAAGGTGAAGGTGAGAGAGAGAGCATACCTGCGAATGACATTCTGCGGAGTTGAACTCGCCATTGCTTGACGCGAAGTGCACCAATCCCAAGGGGGCTGAAGTAGTTAAGTTTCTTGTCTTGTTCGGAGGTCTCGTCGTCGGAATAAACTTTCTAGACTTGCCGTGTTGTTCGGGAACGCGTGGACTAGCGACGGATTCGAAAAAGTCAATTTTTTTTTTTTTTTTGTTTTTTGTATTTTTGTTTTTCTCTTCTCTCGTTATCCCCGATTTGGGGGAGGGGAGCTCGTCACCTCGGGGCGGATTGGGAATTGGGAATATGTAAGCGCAGAATCTAAGGCCTCCCGGTGACAAAAAGTTGACGTGAGCTTAAGTTATTACTTTAGGAATCTGGAATAGGGAGCTTTTTCTAACGGAGACTCCGGGTCGGGCACTAATAAGCGTTGGATGATACGAGGTGGTATTTTGCAGATATTCCAATGGCGATGCGATCTCGTCCTTTTTCGGAGTTTCTACTCTTCTACCGTATTTCCGCGTTATTCTGAAGGTTTAAGTAGGTAGGTATGTTTGGGTTAGAAAAAAATTGTTCGAATACGAGAGGCCTGCACGCCCAGAGCCGGGTTTCACAGTCAAATTTAAAGGCTTCCGTTAAAGGATTCCTTGGAGTTCCTTAGTCCCTGTCGGTGCTGTCACCCCCTGTAACTTGATATTTCAGCTTCAGAAATAGAGCGACGCAATTGGTCAGATTTGATACTAGACCTTAACTTGCTGCGAACATCTCCAGCTGTGTTACACTAATATAGCTGCTCCGCGAGCCTTACAGTTAGCGTCGTCAAGACAGGGGCAATTCCAGTTCATTTTTATATAACTACACTACGGGGCTCTGTTGCCGGTATGTATTGAAAAGAACTTGACCTTATAAAATCATTGCCATCATCGTAATATTATTGCCTGCCATTACCTATCACCCATCACCATGCCTCTTTTCACACGAAATGCTGAGCTGATGTAAAGCTGCGAGATGCCGCCACTCATCTGTGGCCATGCTAAACCCCGAGGAGCGCTACGTTGCAAGGAGCCGGTCAGATCAAACGAACTGCTCAGACCGTGCCACAGCATCAAGTAAACAAGGGGTGGCGGGGGCATTAGTGAATTATAGTCGAATTTCTAGCGCAATTGGTTCGATATAACTTGAGATGGGATGGGAGGATGCCGAGTTAATAACTAAGGAGCGACTTGGCTGCTGAATAGCCATGTAAGTAAAACTATGTAGATACATATATAAAGGAGCCAGTGACCATGGAGAAATACGTCTGCAAAACGCGATGCTACTTCGTTGCTATTCTACCAGTAAACGACATACGCTGCTGCTGCTGTTGCTGCTACCAAGTGCTCCGAAGTATGTTTGATGACTGGATGATTCAAGTGGAACCCAATAATATGCAAAGTGGTGATTCCGTGTCCACTTACCTTAGCCTTGCTGGGAATACCTACCTTAGGTAGGTACTCTGATAGCCTATGATAGCCTATGCCGACATAGAAACATATGATATAGAAAATAGAGGGTATCTTGAGCTACCAGCTACCGACTCGTTGACGCCGAGGAATCCAATCGAGCTAGCCCATCGAGCTGACCGCTCCCACTTCGTCACACTGGCCCGGCCTAAGATCGACCAACGGCTGCAGGTCTCAGCATGGAAAATTGGAATGGTGCAGGTCTCTGCTGCATACTCCCCCCCTCTTAATCCTACTTGAATTCGCCGGTAAGTTGTTATGATGACCGTGTCTTTCTTTTTTAGAGGCAGCCATCATGAAGAAGAAACCGAATCTCTCAGGATCGATTTGGTGTTCTTGGCATTACCTCGGTAGAATAATTACAAGTCTTGCTAGGTAGCACGTTTCGTATGGAATGATTAACGGATTGATCGCCACAGAACACAAGTCATGTTAGTCGCTGCCAGCACAAGCTTGCCTTAGGTATGGAACACTAGTCCGTTGGCCCTCAGCCAGATATACAACTAACTACCTACCTAACCTAACACATGTTCTCCTCTTTCCGTTACAAAGCGTGGGGAATAACTGAAACTGTTAGATTTGTTTGGGGGACGACGCTAATGACACGACGCAACGCAACTCCTTTCGTGCAGCACATGGAAAGATACGTGAGGAATGGCCCTTTGGGGAACCCGCATTCCGGCGATATTCTTAGATCAACTATATTTCTATATTTCTATATTTTAAGAAGCAAAAAAGAAATAGAAACACATTGTAGCTACGCTGTTGTTTCGGATAGGTTGTTGTTAGATCTGATTCTATCAGGCAAACCCCAAGATTATTCTGAAGATGTAACGCGATCCATCTGTAAGTAACTGATCAATTGATTTATCATATTGTAAAGTCAATTTGTTGGTATAAATGAAATAGTTAAACATTTATGAAATAGTTAACTAAAATGTTGTTATTAGACATTGTCGATACCCTGATTTAAAACTACCATCTCGATTCGGGACATGTATGTTCAGGGGGTCCTAAGGGGTTTGGGGGTTTTGTTAGTGGTATTAACTGGGGGGGCCTAGGTGACGATTGATAACCCCAGCCATCAAGGTGCATGCATTAACGTGCTGTATTGGCGTTCCCCATTGCTGGGAATTTCGGGTTACCCTGGCTGCCTCACGGTTTATTAAAAAAAAAAAAATTAAAAAAAAAAAAAAACCTGGAGGGGTTACTCAGGATCATGTGACTTTAGATCACCTAGTGGGTACCTAGGTAGCTTCAAAAGGTGAATTCCGTGCCAACCGGCAAAACTAGGGCTGATGAAAGATGAGGCTGTGATGACCTGGGTGACCGATAAGCTGGCCTTGCCTAACTTTTGTAAAATGCATACCTAATGTACCTACCTAATGTACCTAACGTACCTGAGGTAGATAGGTACCTTATCTAAGCGGATACATCATAAATGATTGTTAGCAAGTACCTTACGTTTGAACCGATCCAATAGGCTTAAGAAGTTAGGTAGAGGTGCCACAACTTACAAGCCAAAGTACTTGTACCTAAGCTAGGTACTTTTCGAGATTTGTAGGTACGTACTTCGTACATAGTACCCTGTCTACCTCAGATTTCGACGTCTCGAATGGAAAAGCCAGACGCAAGAAACATCAACCTCAAAATCTCGGTCGACTACAAGCAACATTTCTGACCACCGAACATAATTCGCCCTGCGGTGATCAGCCTTTCATTCCGACGGCCTGCCGGGCGTTGCACTCATTAACATAATTATAGCGCTAAAAGGTTAGATACAAAACCCACCATCTCGTAGATTGCAGCACCTATTTCCGGTGCGGATCGGACAGTCGCCAATTTGCATTTGCATTTGCACGCTTTGAGAGGGGCACAACCAACGATTCTTTTTTTTTTTTTTCTCTTTCGCCGAATCGATCATAACATCAACCTATCCAGCGGCTAATTCTTCTTCTTCTAAACTTAGGTGGTACCCTTCAGCCATTTGACTTGGAACCATCTCTTACGAATAGATCGCACATGACTCCTCTCGCTTTCGCGTCATAACCTCCCTTAAGAATGCCCGGCAAAAACACCAATCGACAGTCGGCCGCGCAGGGCCAACAGCCCCCAGCTGCGAAAGGCACGGCAAAATATACGAACAAGGATGGAACCAAGTATATATCCGTTCCCAAGTCCTCGGCTTCTACTCCTCCCCCCCAGCCATCGCCTACGACAACCACATCCTCCAGAGGTGGTGCTTTAAACAATCCCCCTGCGGCCGTTGATATCCCTCCTGCGCAGCCGGTAAATCGCAAAAAGCAAAAACGCCGAGCGAAAGCAGCGGCGAAGGCGGCAGCCGAACGAGCAGAGGCCGCCGCGAACGGACTCCCTAGCCCCGCGTCTACGAGCAGCGTGCTTTTACCTATCGGAACAGAGTCGCAAAAAAGGGATGCGCACAACCCCCGAAATGTGATATCGAGCGAAATTCCCCCTTCACATAACGACACGCATAACGGCGAGGACTGGGGAGACGAGACCGACAGTGACGAGGAACATCCCGGACCCGTCAACGGTTCAGCGCGAAAACCCTCTAAGAAGTCCAAGAAAAAGAAAAAGAAGAACGCGGTCGAGGAACCCGTTAGTAATAATCCCTCCGGCATATCCAAAGAGAAGATATGGAATACTTCCAACGAGCAGGAACGAGAACGTATTAAACAGTTCTGGCTAGGTTTGGGAGAAGAGGAGCGAAAATCTTTGGTCAAGGTTGAGAAGGATGCGGTGCTCAAAAAAATGAAGGAGCAGCAAAAGCACACTTGTAGTTGTTCTGTCTGCGGGCGCAAACGGACAGCAATTGAGGAGGAGTTGGAGGGTCTCTACGATGCTTATTATCAGGAATTGGAATCATTTGCGAACCAACCTCACAACCATCCTAATGCGCCGCCCATGTTCGAACCTAAGAGATTCGGACCCATGAGTGGACTACACCCCCCCGGAGCCCTTCCAACCAGGTATTCGAACCATCACCCGTCCCATGGCCGCATAATGGAACACGTGGACAATGAGGAAGACGAGGAAGATGAAGTAGAAGAGTATAGTGACGTGGATGGCTTGGACGACGAGGATGAGGATGAAGATGAGCCCGAGGAGATCCCTCGCGACTCGTATCCTAACGATTTCTTTAACTTCGGTCAAAGTCTCACTGTGAAAGGTAAGCTGCTTTCTCTATACGAACCCGATTCATACGTGTGTCCAGCGTGTTTGAATAACATGTTTTAGGCGGCATTCTTACTGTAGCAGACGATCTACTCAAGAACGACGGCAAGAAGTTCATAGAAATGATGGAACAGCTGGCCGAGCGAAGAATGGCGCGCGAGGAGGATGCTAAAGATCACTACGCCGGAGCATACGGTCACACTGTTAACGGCGCTTCTTTACCTACACCTCATAATCATCCGCCTCTCGAGGACGACGAGTCAGAGGAGGAGGAAGAAGAGGAGGAGGAGTATAGTCAGGATGAAGACTATGAAGAGGAAGAGGTAGCTAGCCGGCATCCACCGTAGGCGCGCCTTGTGGCTGATAAATTAAATAGGACACGATGACCGAGGAACAACGAATGGAAGAAGGCCGCCGAATGTTCCAGATCTTCGCCGCGCGAATGTTTGAGCAGAGAGTATTGACCGCATATCGAGAAAAGGTCGCGAGGGAACGTCAGGAGAAGCTCCTTGAAGAACTTCAAGAAGAGGAGACACAAGAAACGCAACGAAAGGCCAAGAAGGCGAAGGAAGCCCAAAAACGAAAAGACAAAGCGGCCCAGAAGAAGCAAGCCCAGATCGAGGAGAAGGCGAAGCGTGAGGCCGCCAAAGCAGCAGAGGACGCGGCTCGCTTAGCGGAAGAGGCAAGGAAGCAAGAAGAGGCCAGACTTAAGGCAGAAGAGAGGCGCAAGAAAAAAGAGGCGCAGAAAAAGGCCGAGGAGGAAGATAGATTAAAAAAGGAAGCCGAGCGCCAGCGACGCGCTCAGGAGCAGAAGGAAAAGCAACTAGAACAGGAACGCAAAGCCCGCGAAGCGAAAGAGAGGGAGAAGAAGCTCAAGGAGGAACAGCGGCGTAAGGAACAAGAGGCTCGTGAGCTTAAGGAACGCGAGACTCGGGAAAGGAGAGAGAAGCACGAGAAGGATAAACGAGAAAAGGAGTTAAGAGCAGCCCAAGCGAAAGCCGATCGAGACGCAAAGGAAAAGTCAAAGCAGGAAGAAAAGGAGAAAGCAGCCGCCAAAACAGCAACTCCTATAGCACTTATTCCAACTCAGCCTGCTAAAAAGCAACATCCCGTCTCGATTCCCGCGTTGCCTCAACAACCCCTACCGAATCACGCATCACCGCAAATAGCAGTTGCAACTCCTGTTTTGCCTAAAGCCCCCACGCCAATGAAGCCTCGCTCCGTATCCCATGAGGTAACGAGATCGGCCTCGCAGGCTTCTCATTCTGCTTCAGGTCCGAGCCAGAATGTGTCGCCGCTTACTCAAACTCCGCTACATACCAGCCCCGGTCCCATCGGCCCGCCGAGGAAAGCTTCGTCAACCGGACCGGTAAATATAGGAACTCCAATTGCCCACCCAGCGTCTCCTCTGCATACGGGTGTCAGGAGTCCACCTAATTTGCATCAGGGTCCGTTCGCGGGACTGCCTCTAAACCTCCAAGGTCCTCCTGGAATACCACCTCCGCATATGGCGCAAGGTTTCAATCGAATGCACGAGCCCATGTTCCCCCCTCCTGGAAACCTAAACTTCCGACCTATGGGTAGTATGCCAACACCTCCTGGCTTTCCCGCTCCCAGCCCGATGAGCAATCGATCCTTTTTAGCTCAACATGGACCACCAGGGTTTCACCACCCGGCAGACCAGCCGCCGCCGAATCTGCCTCACCAGAGCTTCTCACCGGAGAGTGTATCGGGACGGCCACCGTCCCACTCTCGACAGACGTCTGCTTCTTTTGACGCAAGTTCTCTATCCGGCGCCCCATCTCAACCGATTAGCAGACCAGCACCAATTGGTAGACCGGGAAGCGTTGTTCACGGGCAGAAGAGCCACGACCTAGCAGCCGATATTGATGACGTGAGCAATCACCTCGGTAGCAGCGCTCTTCTCGATGATACAGATGTACCCTTGGAAACCGTCAACTCACCCCGACGAGGCACCGCCGCTCCAGGTCGAGTTCCGTTCCCAAGCACACCTTTCATGGACCCGTTCCTCGTCTCACCACTCAACGCTAATACATGGGGGCCTCCGAGCGTATTTTCTCCGCCGCCCGGCTTTGCCAATCCTAACCCTACGTGGCCTATGAATCCAACGTTTGGCGCTCCTGTCCCTGGCATGCGAACTTCTCAGCCTCGGCCTGTTGCCGTTCGCCAGATGCTTGTGGCTGCATGCAAAGAGCTACAACCTGTCACATCGGATCCAAAGGGATATGTCGACCTACTGGCCATCAAAAACCACGTGAATAGTATCAATCCTCCAGGACAAGAACCTGTCTCCGACGAAGAGTTGTTGGATATGTGCGATACAGTAGGCAGTTCACATAATGGCGGCGGAAGCTTTGATGTGCGCGTTGACGACGGTGGGAAGAAGTTTTTCGTTCGCTTTGAAGCCGACAGGGGATCGGTCTCGGGACGAAACGTGCTCGGAGCCCCCGGCGAGATTAGCAGTCCCATTGTAGTAGCTGGCTCACCTAACCGTGCGGGACCACCAGCCTAGGCACCCGATGCCGCGTGGTTAAGGTTTAAAAGGATATGGGGTAATTCAGTCGTTGGCAGGAAGTTGGGGATAATGGGTCGACGTCAAGATCAGGATTCATCTTAAGATTCTCTTCTTCGTACAGAGCTGGAGGATGTGTTCGGCTGTTAGGGGTCTATTGTGTACATTTCGGGCCACTACTGGGTGAGCAGTCGCGGCACGTGTGTAACCAATAGGTTGACTACCCTCGGGGGGAATAATAGTCGTCAGAGCACATACACATGCGGGATAGTTATCTATGCCTTCAGAGAGAGAGAGATGGGAGAGAGGAAGTGAAGTCTTTTTTTTTTTTTTTTTTACTTACCGAACCTACCTCTTTTTCTCTCTGCGCTTCCCTCCCGGATTTTTTAGGGCCGTTAAAGCAAACGTCATTTGTTATGAATGGGAAAAACCTCGTTAAGCATCCGTACTAGAGCGCCTTTTTTTGTTCAGTATTAGCGAAATTAATATTTCACAAGACTGCGGCCCAAAGTTAATGGGTTGAGTCGCAAGTGCTTGTTCTTAAGGAAGTACTAGATCGTCTTTATACCACTGTGTATGTATGTACCTGTATGGTGAGTGAGTGAGTGAGTGAATGGAAGGCAGTGCGGCGAGGAATAGGTAGACAGACGCTTGAAGGTTCTTCTACGGTGTGAAATGAATGAATGTGTTGTGGTGAGGTAAGTGGTACTGTTGTGTGAAGTTATAGCCGAAAAAAAAAATCTCATCCAGAACAGATGTGCATGGATGGATGGTACGGTGTTACTTACGACGCTATTGGCAGTTTAACATACCTACCTACCTAAGGTATTCCGTACTTATAGCTAGAGCTACCTAGGTAGTTACGAAGAAGACAAACCCATCCGTTTACCTATAGCTTAATTCAACGGCTTGTGTTATACGAAAGCTCACTATAGCTAAATTCAATCACATCACATACAGGCACCTAGGTAAATTTGCAAAGGCTAACGGTCATTGCATCCATCATAGAATGGCATTGCGAAGCGGTAACGTGAGAAGAAGGGCGGGCTATCATTGCACAAGATGGAAGAGGATATGCGAAGAAAAAGAGTAGAAAATACTCTATAATGATACTACCAGTAAGTAGTAGTAGTAGTAGTAGTTGCTGTTGTCATTGTCATTGTGATTGCTATAGCAAAGGCGGAGACAATGAGTTACAAGCAAAACTCCAATTAACCCGCCGAGGTATCTGAGTATAAAACCGCAACATCACGATGATCATAATCATGAGCCCGCAAGTCCCGTGCTCTTTTCCCCCCATACACACACCCTGTACTAACGTAATGCTACAACTGACTCTCTGCGTTGATTCCATGGTATGGTGAATTCATCAGGTCCGCTCCGCATGAATGCTCTTTTTTTTTTCTGTCTCTTTCGTCAATTTTCGTGGCTTGCTACAGCCCGGCTAGGTAGGTAGGTAGCTACATATATCCCAGACTGTGCTGCAGGTTCGACTCCTAGGGATTATTCATCCCACTCACACTCACTCGTTTCCAAGATACCAACGCAACCTTAGGCACCCCTTAGTAGTGGGCCTGATTCTGAGCCGGCGGGGCATCGTAGGGAGCATCGACGAAGGGATTGTGACCGCCCGAAGCAGCGCTCGGCTCGCGCTTCGGCAGGATAGCAGAATGCTCGTCGACAGCAGCGCTGCTGGCGAACGGGTTCGGGGTCTTGTTCACGGCGGCGGTCTTGGCGATAGCCGCGGCCTCGGCGCGGGCGCGGCGCTTGCGCTGGTCGGCCTTGTCGCGGACGCAGAAGAACAGGAGGGTGGCGAAGCCGAGGCCGAACACCGTCGCCAGGATGATCGTCATCACGATCTCCCCCGTGTCCAACGAGTCCTTGCGCAGCATGCACAGGTGGTTCCCGTCCTTGTCCGTCGAGCACAGGTTCTCCGCCTTGCACACCGTCGCCGTTGCTTGCGTGTCGAAGCACGGCAGCGTCTTGCCCGATGCTGTGCCTGTCGATTGGATCGGGCACACTGACGTCGGCACCACCGTCACCGAGCTGCATTCGATCGAAGGCTGGAAGCCGACTACGGCGTTCGTCGACGTGGTGACGGCTTCATCTGGCGCTGGGGTAGGGGCTGTATATAGTAAGTATATGGGTAACAGCCATGCAAGTATTGGATTAGGTCTGACCTGGTGTAGGATCGGGCCTCCGTCTACGAAGTTCAGGAGCCGACAAGCCCTTGTAGTAAGACTCGGCGATTTCACGGGCGCTAGACTTAGACTCCTGCTTGTTGCAGCCGGCGTTGGTGAAGCATTCTTCTAGGTACTCGACATCGGCGTATTCCGGAGCGTTGCTAAAGCAGGATATGAGAGATTCTCTGTAACCGCACAACGATCGGGCAGAGAACTGCTCGGCTGAGTTGACAATGTACGTAGCTAAACCTCCTTTCGCAGGTTTGGCAGCGAGACACGATCCCGGGAACGATAGAAGCAGAGGTGAAAGGATGGCCAGGAGGGCCGCTGACCCCGATCTTTTCCCGTGCATGACGATGGTTATGTGGTTTAGAAGAGGTAGAGGTTTGGGTTTTTAAAAAGTGGCAGCACAGTAAAGTGCTGGTAGAGGACAGCTGCTCGGATGAAGATATAGATAGACGTCGTTTCTTAATCGAGACAGCAGCTTTGTAAATTACCAGAATAGGTAGGTAGAAGCCCAAGGTCGAAAGTCGAGATTGTGGTTTCTTCCCCGCAAGTTAAATTCAATAGACCCCGTATTTCGATTTATTCGGGAAATATTTATCAAGACCGAAAACGAAGTATCTTCTAGTCCGTCCAAAAATTTCACTCTTTCGTCTCTGTCCCATTCACAAGCTAGGGTGGTAGTAGTCAGTCGGATTTCACGAGTTTAGCTACTCAGGAAGTCCTCGATGACGAGAGGTAGGTCAAAAGATGGGAGATATGAGGGAAGGAAAAGTCCGGAGAGAATCTGACAGGAGGTACAGCTGGCTGAATATGTAAGAAAAACACATCCTCCCAAGGGTTGGCCAGATGCAGCTAGGTTAGGCTAGTCAACCCAGCCCAGCCCCATTCATGGTGTTTTTTCAGGGTCTTTTCTTATTTTTAACAGGGCTAACGATGACCGAGGGAATGAGCTGCATGATAGCTTTCCAACAGCTTTTGCTTTTGTTCGGGTTTCGGGCTTAGGATACTTACTACCACTAGGTAGTACCGTAACAAATACATAGCATAGCATACCATACCTTTACGTCTACTAACACACAACAGAGTGTCTAGCTGATAACTACCTAGGTAGTTTACATACATTGTAAGATAATGTGCATAACCTACCGTAACAAAACAACCTAGGTTAGTTTAGGTAGGTTTAGAGGTACCTCAAAAGCGGGAAAGGGCCCGGGAGGGTTTAGCAAAATTATGATTTATTTTTGGTGCTGGCTTACAGCGTGGTGCGGCGCGGCGGAACGAATCACATATCGACACCTTGAGTGAGAAAACAAGGTACCGCCGGGTGGTTCGGAGCGGCGCAGGGCCCCACGTCGCCATTAATGATTGGTCAGATAATTGGACGGAGGTGATTGGACTCTGGAGAGCATTGCGGTGCGATCTAGTCGGATATTTTGACTCATGGGGAAGCACAAGACCTTGTCCTAAGTCGCACGAAAAAAAGAAAGAATCAGTTGAGTAGCTGAGTACCTAGATAGTATGTACTATATTTTACGCATATACCTCTAGAACGTGTCAGTCATATATACCATCAAAGTACCTTATGACAATGTGAGAAAGAAACATAAAAAGGAAAAAAAAAATACATATCCGGTAGAGAGGATTGTGGGGGATCGGCCTTTTACCTGATTTGAGCTGATCTGGTCTTTAGTGGAGGCCAGGGCTCTGCAGGTAATAGCCTACTGAAATCTAGCACGTCGGGCATTGTAAGGCTGTAACCCCTGTCCTTATTGTATTGTACCTAATGCATACATGGTACTTGCAGAGCTAGCATCATGCTACCTATTAAGCATAATGTTCGGAGTGGCTGAGCCAAAGCTCCGCCAGAAACTGCCGCGTATTTCGCTTGTCAGAATATCTTCTGAATTGGTACCTTCTCTTAACTCCAAGTACCTAACCTTAGGTGATACATTGTGTATCTCACAGAAACTAATTTCGCCGACGCAGCGAACCTCTAGATAGGTTAGGTACCTACTGGCCAATGAAATAGAGTAAGTGTCTTTGACGCAAGATATAAAACGCAACTTACTCAAATCTATCAATCATCAAAAGTGCGTGATGAAGATCTGTGACATATTGTAGATGAGTTAGGGTTTTCCAGGGATGGTTGAAATAATGACGAAGCAAAAAAAAGTTTAAAAAATGAAATGTCATAGCGGATATATGAGGTGTTTAACAGGTTCACGTTTGTGCAAGATGTTCTGATTTGTGAGATGTCAAGATGAAATATCGTAAGGAACGGTTTGTCATGAGGATATCTGAAACTGATTATCTAAGTCGACAGGGGGTCACGTGATTTGTCGGTGACACTTACTTAGGTACTGCCCTGTTCGGAGAAGATTGTATACGTCATTGCCTGCGAAACATACATTCCAGGTATTCAACCTTGCTGCTTGCCTCGCCCTTACTTATAAGAGGTCATAGTCCTACCTCTTCGATTACACTCGTTCTTCAAACTAAATCTCTAAGCAAAAGCACCTATAATCATCGCCAGCATATACTTACGAGAACCCTCAACACTAAATCAGCCAAAATGCCTCTCGTCGTCCCCGGTATCACCGACAACTCTCAAGACAAGACCACCGAGTGGTCCAGCAAGCTAGTCGGAAAGACGGTGTCCGACGATGGCCATAGCGAGACGGTACGTAAGATCTCTGTATTCTCATGATACTCAAACTCAAGCTTTTATATAAAGACGTAAGCTAATGAAACGCATGCAAATCCTAGAACTTCTGCAAGAAGGATCTCCCGCAGCAATGTCGTGTTATTCAACCCGGCATGATGGTGACTAAGGATTTCGTCCCGGACCGACTGAATGTTCATGTCAAGGAAGACGGCACTGTAAGCCATGTCCAGCATGGTTAGATATGGATATGCCACATACGTAATTGATACCCCTCTGTATGGAAGACAGAAAGTTGTGGGAGATGGGATGGAAACCTAAGGGAGATTTGTGAGAAAGGAACAGTTTGTATTAGGTGCTTAATATGATATCCTTTCACCATAAGCAATGAGAATGACTTATCAAAAATCATATGTGAAATTTTTTGATTTATTTTCTTTTCTTTGTTAGATCGACAGATCCTCAAGATGCCGCATGATGGACGATCAGCACTGATGAACGATGGGGTCATTGGCTTTGATTCATAGCAAGTACCTTTGTACCCCAAATGCCCCGCTAGACCGGGAGCTTCGAGGGGGTCGAGTCTGCCCCGCGCTTTGCTTCTTTGGACTAAATGAACAACGATTGCGGGGCATTTCAATCAGATGCCCCTCCAAACTTTCACGAGCTACAAGCTTCTAACTCTGAACATCATTTTAATAATATTCATCTAGGTATCATTTAACAACTCCCTAAGAAAAAGTACACCCTAGCCAATTGGTTCTAAATCCGACAAGATGTTTAAGAGAGAGTAAGATTATTTAATTATGTTTTTTTTTTTTTTTGTTTTTCTTTTCATTATTTCCCCGTCTTCCATTAACCAAGTTTTCCCCCTTGTTACGGTCTAGCTAACCATCCATCCCACTTCGCCAACACGTAGGATAACCGCCGCGCCCAAATCCAAGCTAAAGTCTTCCGTCCAGCGCTCGCTACGCCAATCCCTGTTGACGACCTACCCGCTTCTCAACCCCTACATCGATGAGATCCTCCCGAAGAAAGGGTCGCTCGAGGCCATGAAGCTTCCCGACCGCTGCACCTTGTACGTGCTCGACTCCCAGCCGCTCTTCTTCCAGCAGGACACCACCACGCTGCTGCCGCACCTGCGCCTCGTCCACCGCTTCCCAGATGCGTTCCCTAGTATACGCATAGATCGCGGCGCGATCCGCTTCGTTCTGTCTGGTGCCACGCTTATGGCACCTGGTCTGACAAGTGCCGGGGGAAGACTGCCCAGCGGCGTTAGCACCGAGGAGGGGAAGGAGGGTCTAGACGAGGACGAGAGGTGGACCAGGGAGTTGGAGAAGGGCGAACCAGTTGTGGTCCGAGCCGAGGGCAAAGTCGAGGCGTGCGCTGTGGGATTCTTGGTCATGGGCACCAAGGAGGTCAAAGAGAAGGGTAAGGGGCCCGTTATCGAGGACGCGCACTACTTGGGTGACGGGTTATGGAGATTGGGTACAGATTAGAGCAGGTTCGCGGGGAAGCGTGGTCGAATTGATTGGTTCAGCAGCGAGATAGCAATTATATGAGACGGGTGATGTGTACTGGCGCGAAGGTGTTGCCAAGGGGCCGTGTCGGTTTGGAGAAGCTTTAGTACCCGACAGACACATACTACAGGGACGAAATATCCTCACAGAATATCTTATAGAGGCTCTAGCAACGGTAAAGCTTTCAGAGAAGGGCAGAAAAATGAAAGGTACCTGTCTTAATAACAAGTGTAAATGAGGAAATAAATCCAATATACGACTACAGCAATTGCCCTCGAAACTAAATTATCTGTGCTTAAAGTTCCAGGAGTTCTTACTTTGAATGTATTGGATTAGGTCTTGTTTAAGATGTTTAATACGTTGCCATACACAGGTGTGCCGTCCCGTAAAAGGTGGGGCCGTAGAGCGGATCCGATCGGCGCCGGCATAGGTAACCTTTCCGGTCGGCAAAAACACCGAACCGGACCAAAAAGGGGTACAACCACAAAAGAACAGCGGCTACATTATACTTCAGCAAGTGAGACACATGGATATTTCAGTGATTCTGCCTATTCTTTATCAAATTTACCCACTTAACTTGTAAATTCAGATCTTTAAGTAACAATATCATCTAACAGAAATTCCAGTATAAGCGCCCTACCATCTTGGGAATTTTCCATTCCGTGTTACGCGTTGATTAGTGCCAGGAACAGTCTTATTAGACTCTCCTGGAATATTCAAGTATAATACCATAATAGGGTCATTTTTGTATTGTCCTTAAGGGACTGAGACTTTGCGATGTACACTGAGACTACAACAAGATGGGCAGGCCGTTAAACCCCGGAAACCCGTTACTATGATGGTAGGAAAGGTCCAAACCTTGCTCCAACTCCAACTTCAACTTCGAAAACATGCAGATTGAATTCGAAAGGGATCAAGTATTTTTCAATGCCGAACGAACCTAACCAGTATGCGCCAATACGATCGTAAGAAACCAGTCATTCATCCTGGAATACTTTCATGATCATCATCACCTTACCACAAAAGATGCAATGAAAAAGTAGTTCGAACCTTCAAATAATGAAATGGTTCGAGCTTTCAATGAACAGAGACAAAATCTCTGCGACCACCAACAACAACAACATGCTTGCATCCTATGGCTTCTTCAAGAAGAATGACACCCAGGATAAGTCGCGATACGTACCCTATCGTATCCCAACCGTAGAAAAAAGATTCAAGTATTCTTCAAAACGCCAAGCGGCGACGATGCGTAGAGTGCAATACCTACCTCCTTAGGCAGGCTCAGTCACACGTAACAGACCAATCTCCCTACGAATCAGAACAAGAAGATCGGCTCATCCGGCGTGTAGTCAAACACGTAAGCGTTGGCTTGGACTATGAGGGCCAAAGTAATCTCCTGCCGGAAAGTGTGGGTCAGATAGGGCAGTCTGCTGAGCATGTACGTCTGGTTGATAGCCCTCACGGCCCAGGCGCCGAAGGCTCCCACGGGAAGCGTGCGGTAGGACCCGCTAACCTCCGAGTAGCGCCAGAAGCAGCGCTGGATCTCCTGCAGCGCGAGCTCGTGCGCGCGGGCAGCAGCGAGCTGCTGCGGAGTGGCGAGGGCGCCAACAGAATTACCCGGACCAGCAGTAGCAGCAGCCGCAGCGGTGATCGGACCGACGTTATGGCGGCGCAGGGAAACGGCCAGCCGGGTGCAGTAGGACTTGAAGTAGTCGACGAGGGCGTCGCGGACGAACTCGACGGCGGCCCAGCGCTGCGCGAGGCGCACCGCGTCGATGTAGTCCTCGCCCATGAGCCGCGGCTCGCGCAGGTCGAAGTCCTCGGTGCCGTAGACGGCCAGCAGCGCGATCTTCCACGCCTCGGGCGACTCGAGCACGTGCACCACGCGGTAGCGGGCCCCGTCCCGCGGGTCCACGAACATCCAGTACAAGTGCGGCAGAGGGCGCAGCATCTCGACGTGCACGAGGATGGGGGTGCCGCGCGCGACGATGACGCCTAGGTCGCTGTTTTGGGGGGGGGTTCTCGTTAGTCAATGTGTATTTGCCACTGGTATTAAGCAAAGCAAAGTAAAGTGGTAGGCAGATGGAAGGATGAGAGAGAGGGGGGGCGGGGGCAGCAGGGGGTTCTTACATTCCGAAAAGGGTCCTCTCCAAAGTGGCGATGCCTCGCTCCAGAAACATGCTCGGGTCCGCGACGTCGCTATAACGGATTGTCAGTGCTGTTATTGGCTTGATAGCAGAGAAATAAGGGAATGATACCATATAAAGGTAGGTATAGGTACGTACCGGACATTCGGGTAGTTATCGTGGAACAAACCGTAGTTAATGCGAACGAGATCGCGCGAAGTAGCGGTGCGACAGAAGCGCGAAGCGAGGAAGTCTCCGTTGAAGGGGGGCATCTCCAAGTTCTGGAGTTCTTCTCCGAATAGCTCGGCAGCAGGGTTGGGGGCCGGGGACGGAAGGAATGGGATGTAGTCAGAGACTTCTGATCCACAGGTGTGTCCAGGCGATGAAGGGGAGTTCTCGGACTCCAAAATACCCCAAAGGGTGGCCGGGCCGGGCTGAGGCTGCATTGCGAAGGAGGTGACTTGTAGGTCTGCGAAGTAAAGTTTGAAGAAGAAGATTTGTAAAGTGAGAGGGCTTGTAAAAAACAAGGTCCGGGTAGAAGATTGCTTGCAATATGGCAGCTTGGATAGGAAGCAGTCAACAGAACAGAGGTGGGAGTAGTTTTGTGTAGGCTGCGAAGAAAAAGTGTGGGATGGAAGAGGGGATAGAATGTGGAAGGTAAGGAAGCCTCTCTGCCCTAATTTCACAATTTGAGAAGAAATTCTTGGTTCGTCAAGGCAACAGTTAGCTTCAGTGGGCTAAAGCTGTTGTAATATGCGGCTCACTGTGAACTACAGGCTTCGAAAGGTGGTCTGCATGTTTGGACAAAAGTGGGATGGGTATTAGGTTACTTCTTTGTAGAGCCCACAGAATAATCTATTGAGGGAAACAACTGGCAGGTATGCACAGGCTGCGTCTGCATAATGTACATACAATAGATTCACGTCTCTGGAGATAGGCACTGCATATATTATTCCCTAGGACTCCGCATAGGTATGGCACTGGGTTCGTATAGCTGCCTGGTTCGAAGGCCTGGCTGGATAACAACGACGACGACGACGGTGAGAATACTTACTGCCCAGTCTTAGGTTATGATAGATCTCCCTGTAAAAGGTAAGGGAAGTATATTATGATCAGGATAAGCTAATTTAGGGACTTGTTTATGCTAATAGCATATATAAGATATGTTTGATATCAGCTCTGTGTAATACGAGACGAAACTCACGGCTTGTGAAGAATATCCGCAGGCTAACTTGTGTAGGGGAGCCTATAGAGGTAATATGGAAGATACATATTGCACCAAATGCCCCTTTCCCATCCTTTTCCATGGGAGTCTACCAATTTGCTAAGTCGCTAACCTAAACTCTGTGAGCTCCTTTGACTCATCATATGTAGATCAAGGCTTCGTCCTACCTAAACATAATTGTAATTTGGCTTAAGTATGCTGTGTTAGCCTATGGGGCTGCTTAACCGCCGAGGAAAGGACGTCTGCCTGGTGGACAACCTTGTGTTTTCAATATAGCTGCAATACCAACTCTTGGCCGCTTTTCGAACATCATGATTAGGTTTAAGTAACAAAAAGAGGTTGCATAATGAAGCTTACAATACGTTCTTTTGTTGGGTTTGTAGAAAAATTGGCCATTTGTCTCCTGCGTTAGTATTCAATATGTTCATGAACAAAAGAGGTTGCAGTGACAGTAAAACGACGTAGAAAGTAGACTTCGAATTATGTGTAGCTATCTAGATGGGTAGATATATGATCAATCGTCTAGGCCGGATGCCATCGGAGCTCCGATCCGAAGGAAGTCTAGGACGGCGTATTCTACCAATCAGGAAATAGACGGGCCCGGAGTGACGCGGAGTATCTAGGACGTCAGTGCAACCTTGAGGTAGTAAAAATAGTTGGACCAGAGAAATCATATGGTAAGTCATATACAAGTAGTGCATCTCAGTTTAATTTACGATGCTGAATTTGTAATAGGCATAGTGGGCGGAAGGAATCTACACATGTCTAGCTTTGAAGGCTTTGCATTTTGAGCTACGTTAAATTATCATCCGTAAAATGATAGCTCACATGTATTGAGGGTGCCTAAATACTAATTTTCTAGAATTCCAAGGCTATCACATTGAAATGCCTGCTTGACGTACTAATTGTAGAAGTAGACAAATTTCATTTCTTACTAAATACGTGAGTTTATTCGTGCTTATGTTTTTCCAACCCGAAATGACTCTCTTCATCTTAAGTTATCCTGTACGTCGGCGTTGATCACTATCACCGATCCTTGGCTGATAGACCTAAGAGGTCTGTTGCAGATTATACGATTAGTAAGAGCAGATCTGACGTATGAAATGACTGTCTGTGGCGCAGAATTCCAATCTTCCGGCTCTTTAACTGAAGGGGTTCCTCAGTCTATAAAACCGAGCATTCCGCTAGGTATAATTCTTCTCTTTCCAAACCACTTCACTTCTTAGTTTAACTATATCAACTACTGTTATGACAATGGCGGCTCATCGCGTCCTCCTACTCGGTGGTAACGGTAAGGTGGCTCGGTTGCTGACACCGATGCTCCTTCAGCGATCGTGGGAAGTTGCTAGTATCATCAGAAGTCCGGATCAGGTTGCAGAATTGCAGCAGATTGGAGCGCAGACGAACCACAAGGGCAAACTAGACGTCCTTGTTCGCAGCATCGAGGATGTCAAGAGCGAAGCCCAAGCTAAGACTTTGATCGACGAAGTGAAACCTGATTATGTTGTCTGGAGCGCTGGTGCTGCAGGAAAAGGACCACCAGAGAGGGTATGTCTTAAGTCCGAAATGCTACTAAGTCCGATACATACTAACAAGTTCATCGTGGTAGACTGAGGCAATTGACCGCGATGCCGCCTGTCATTTCATTCGTGCGTCTGTGGCAACACCATCAATCACCAAGTTCGTTTTGGTTTCATTTAATAGCTGCCGCTATGAAAAGATGTCTTGGGTCACGGAGGAACGCTGGCAAGAATATCTCAAGACGATACGAAATTCACTAAACAGGTACTACGAGGCGAAGATCGTGGCGGATAGAGTACTGTACGAGGAAGGGAAGAAACGAAAGGATTTTGCAGCAATTTCACTCCGTCCAGGAGTGTTAACAACAGAACCCGTGGGAGGCGTTGCTCTAGGGAAGCAGCCGCGAGTGGCAGGGACAACGAGTCGCGCATCTGTCGCTTATGTTGCTGCCCTGCTGCTCGACTCTCCCAATGTTAAAACTTGCTGGGTCGATCTTCTCGATGGAAATGAAGATCCCGATGCGGCTGTAAAGAGATTTGTTGAGTCGGGAGAAGATTGTGCTGAAGGAGAGTATTTCTATCAACCTTAAGGTACCTCAGTCACGATACCTATATCATCTACATAAAGCATGATTGGAGAAAGTAAAGTTCATGTTCTCGGTGTATTACAGTCATTTTATTTATATCTACATCAAGGAAGTAACGTAAAAAAAGAAAAAGGCCAACCTCTCAGCCTATGAGGACACCTTAGGCTCTAATGATTTGAAGATAGATTAAGCTTTTTAGTACATGAGTGACTCGCCCTTCTAGCTCGTCCTTTATAGAGTCCCTAGAGTGGCATGTGTCTTTATGGGGTGCTCAACTACCTAGGTAGTCACCATGTAAGTAACGTCTAGGAGGTAGTTAACCTGTCAAGCCGTGGTCTCATCAAAAGGGCCGTAAAGTTGCTTAGGTGCTGATGTTGAACCAATATGATGTTATTATTCCCATCCAACAAGATAGCCTCCGAACCTTCCACTTTTAACCTCTACCAGCTCTAAGTTTATGTGACTGCTTTCTATTAACCAACGTATGCTTTACATAGTAAAACCTTTCGTGCCATCTAACTCCCTAGGATCGAACAACTTGTTCCGCATAGAGCTCTTTTCCAGGTTTGAAGACTGCACGGAAATGCACTTTGCCTTGGTCTAATTTCTCCATGGCTTCCTTAATACCAGCTTCCGTCATCGGGAAAATCTGGACAACAGGCTTGATCTTGTGCAGAGCAGCGAAATCAAGCATACGCTTGTGGATATATCTCGAGGCAATCACAGATCCTTGGATGGTAACTCCGTTCGTTAGAAGATCCCAATAAGGGATATTGAAATCGCCATGCAAATCGACGGAAAGCGGGTGGATGAACGCGCCTGGAGCTAGGATCGGGGTAAGCTGCCTCCAGTTGGGCTGGGCAGAGGTGCATACAAGTAGGCGGTTCAGCGGATGCGATACTTTCAGGTCCTTCGTAGTCTTAGTAGCGATGAATTCGTGGGCTCCTAATCGCATCGCCTCTTCCTTCTTCGAATCGGTACCGGACAGGACGACGACACGGCATCCCATCTTAGCAGCGAATTGAATAGCCAAATGGCCGAGACCACCAACTCCCATTATACCGACCGTTTCTGTACCCATGGTGCTGTAGGCGTGGAGAGCGTTGAAAACGGTAGCTCCGCCGCATTGCATGGGTGCAGCATCCTCGTCTGACAACTCATCGGGAATTTTGAAGAGGAAAGCTTCTTTCCAGATGGCGTGCGTTGCGAAGCTGCCTTGGTCCCGGTTCGCCTCTCCGTACATAACACGCCTGGCGCAGTATGTCTCTTTACCGCTCAGGCATTGCTCACAGTGGCCGCAAGAGTCATGTTCGTATCCCCAGCCGACCCTGTCGCCCTTCTTCAAGAATATGCACCCGGGCCCAGTTTCCTCAACAACACCAATACCCTCGTGTCCAAGGACCATATCTTCATGTTTCTAAGTGACATGTCAGCCTAAGTTTCTTTTTACATTGCTAAGCTGCGGCCGTGAGAAGGACTACGTACGAAATGAAGATCTGTACTTTGAGGTTAGTTATCGTCGTCTTTACGTTTAATAGATTCGAGACAACGCTTACCAGTTCCGCATAGTCCGGACGCTGTAATTCTAACTAGGACACTATCTCCCGACAATTGCTTTGGCTTAGTCGTAGTGGCCTTCTTGGGCACACCGGACTTGTCACCCTTGAAGACTGTGAAGGTAATGCTAGACATTTTCTATTGCCGCATTAATTACGCATGTATATAAAATGGTACGAATCTTACAACCGGCTTCGCCATCTTATATAGCTTTACATCCCCAACCTATCCTCTCTACCTAGGCAAAATGAAAGTTTTTCCGCAATATCTATAACGACCGAGACCCTCTCTAACCTTACAAATCATCTTCATGATGACGTTGAGCCGCAAGTGCGGAATAGGCCGCACTTAGTGTGAAAGACTAGGTAGAACTAGTTGTTTGACCTGACTCGGGAAATCTACCAGAACGGCGAGAGCTTGTGGGTTCCAGGAGATCAAAGGTCCACAATCTGAAGTTAACCTGGTGGAAACGATTGTGTTCTGCTATCATGGCTCTTCTGTCATGGTGATGAGATTCATGCTAGGTATGGACGTAGCTTGACTTGTGAATGTCTTAAATGCTTCTAAATACTGAAGAGACCGTTTGAAAAAAAAAAAAAAAAAAAGGAACTGGTTATCTTGCAAGTTGCAACCCATTCAAAAAGATCACCTAGGCAGAGATGCCGAATCCCGTGGAAAGTTTTGACATGTTCTAGTTCCGAAATTGGCTCATATGTTGAGCACACTAGTTTCGTTTATATATCTTGATGCTCGAGGTCTCCACTCGATCTACAGCATATGCCTACCTAGAGGTAAGTTTAATACACATATTATAAGATAGGTATGGGTACAAATTGCTTGCCTATCTAGCAGCTTAATATCTCACTGATATTTACTACCTAGAAAAGTAGTAGGTACAGTGGGCCAATTTGTCAGTAATAAGCTCCCATTCCAAGACAGCTCGAGAGATGTAGGGATCAGGGTTCGAGTTCTAGCGTAGGGTGGAATAATATCACAAACTTCAAATTTAACATACTTTGTATACCACGCACAAATACCTAGGATAGCAAGAGTTTAGGCATGCTTTATCGTAATAAAAATTGAAGGATAAGCAAGCGATTCCATCAACACCATGTATTATCACGGTGTTGTTGCGTCTATAAGCTTACCTAACATAGTGGAACCCACATCAGATCCGGCTCGGAAGGTCCCCATTTTTAGATCGGCTTAAGGTGAGGGGTCACGGATACCAAAAATAATAATGCTATTAGTGGCAGCAAATGTTCACCAATAAAAATAGCGAGGCGCTTTGGCGGAGTGGTTAACGCGATGCCCTGCTATATTTTCGCGATATAACTTGGAAGGCATTTCCTTCGGGAGCGCAGGTTCGAATCCTGCAGGCGTCGCTCTTCATAAATGTCACCGGATATTCTTTTTGATTTTTTTTTACCTTTTGATTTCTCCCTTTATCTTAAAAGCTTAAACGATTCCGAATTATTATGTTGCTGCATCTTCTCGTATTTGAGCTCCTTTTTTATCCCCTGAGCGTGATGCTGGTTTTCATTACGACTCTCAATACGGCGTATATGCATGGTATACCAGGGCAGGGTTGTCGCTATGACCAGTTCGCTGAGTCACCGTCGCATTTTATTTTGCATCTACATATTTCATCATCGCTCTCTCAAAGATTAGGGAGTATTTAATAATGGCAATATGTCTATCCTTTCTAAAAATAAAAAATAAATAAATACCAGCTCGATTCGCCCTGAAAGCCCTCCACTTCTAAAGGACTTTTCAACCATAGCAGTAAACCTTGGCTATGGAGGAAAAACACAAAGCTGTAGATGTGTCAAACACATCTCAATTTTCTCGCTCTACGAGAATACTACTCTGGGTCATTTTGCCGGCCATTTTCATCGCTCTCGGCATCGCATCACCTCTGACGGCGCTGCTCTCTCTGTTCGTCCTGGCTCCGACGTTCTGTCTGCTATGGTATGACCGCGCGCGTCCCGTCGATCAGAGAACGGACCCTGAGACCTTCATCTGGACATATGTGCTCGTTGGCACTGTTGGCGTCTTCGCCGTCGTTGTTGCCCAGTCGCTTTTACTGTATCTTCTGAGTTATACACTATTTCCGTCCTCGGTGTCCGCCCTTCTCGCCGAGTTCGCAAGGGACGAGAACAAAGTCGCTAGTCTGGACGCCGAAGCGCTGGCCGCGAGAAGACAGATAGCAGGCTGTTGGCAGTATTGGGCGCTCATGTTCTTGTTCGCGTACTGCGGCGCTAGCATCCCGGAAGAGCTTCTCAAGTACTCTGGATTGGTGTATGCTCGACGTCGAGGACGCATTACGCACGAGCATAACTACGTCGCGCTGGCGGCAGCGGCAGCGCTGGGTTTCAGCACGTTCGAGAACATCGGGTTCATGTATGCTGCCGTGGGGGTGAATCAGGACTTTGCACATCTCGCCCTGGCTATCGTCGAGCGCGTGCTGATCGGGTCTCCCATGCATGTAATGAGCGGTCTACTCATCGGTCTCGCTGCCGCCGGCCGGGACTTCCGGGGGGAGACCTCAAGTCTGGCGCAGATTATAGGTCTCCCCGCGGTCATTCATGGGGCCTGGGATTTCTCACTATTTGGCATTAGCGCCTTGAACGGAAACGTTGGATGGATCCACCCTCACGGAAAGTCGTTGCTGGCTACTATCGCCGTTGCCGTTATCGTCGAAGGTACACTACTCTTTGTTGTCCGGAGGAGATTTGCGAGTTGGAATTCTCGTGAGGTATGTCGCTTCCTTTAGTACACAAGCTTTGAGTAGCAGGGTTGATATAATATGAGTATTGCTAACTTTCAATAGGCTAAAACGAAATAAATGGACTGAACTACGAACGAGATGTATTGTTGCTATATAGACTCAGCTCACTACTTCCATATATGATACCCCACTCTGTACATGGCAGAATATATGCCTAACATGATAATATGAATGAAAGTCTTGCTCAACATAATATACCAACTACAACGTCGGTAGAGAATGATGAATAAATGTCGAAACCATAGCTACATCTCTGTTCCATCCCTCTAAAGACTCAGTCCGTCGAGGTAGTATTCACAATTTCGCCATTGTCCAGGTATACAATCTCGTAACCGATCTACAGCGATGCTCTCGAAGGATCGATCCATGCCTTCTCCGGCTCCGATGCCCGAGCACCGAACTCGGGATCCGACAACAAGCTTGCGATGTTGTCCAGGCTAGGGGCGTAATAGTTGACACCGCGTCGTAGTTGTCAACCTTGTTTTTTAGCCTGGTTTCGGCGCAATCACTGTCTCGAGCGGAGCGCGGGATGCAGATGGTGTAAAATACTGTTATAAAACTCAAATATCAACCTCCTCGTTCAGAGCGCAGGACTCTTCCGGGGGGGGGGGGGGGGGATAGGGGTAATGAACCATTGTCCAGCGGACGAACTCGTGCTTCTTCACCAGCCCCACGTATCAAGGTGCTTCGAGTTGAGTCTCTGACATATTGGTGTAGATCACTAGGAGAGAAGTTGACGGATGCTAACTATCGCCTTGTTATGCCGATATCTTTGCTCCTTTTATAGATGACTTACAATATCAAAAACTGGTATGGTTTTCATGGTTACTGGAGCGCATTTGGTCCCCGTCCCTGTCACCAACGACTATCAAGTGAGAATACTCCTGAGAAGTTTCCTAACGTGACCACCTAACCCAAGCAGGTTCCTATGGGTGTGTCGACAATATAATAGAATCGGTGTCTTTTCCTTAGCCTACAAACACCCTGAAAAGATCATCTGGATTTATAGTCTGGATTACAGTAATTTGGAGAGGAATAGGTGTGCTTGTATTTTCTAATGTTTCGATCCAATTTAAAAGAGGTTTGTTTGCCTTTACCTATTGATGAAATGTTCCCTAAGGCAAGGAATTGGGTGATGGGGAAAATATCTTTTTTTATATATAAAAAAAAATTCGGTGGCAGTAGCATTAGGCAGCGAGGTAAGTATAACTCTTCTTCGATGTGTTTAAGGTACCTAACCTAAGGCATATTGATACTGTATGATTGTTGCGTTTAAAATGTTTTCTTTTTTTCTAGGTCGGACGCACAATACACATTACAGTGTAAGTGAATTAAAATAATGATTCAGAGAATATTTTAAAATGTGAGTGCCTAGTTTACAAAGCTAACCTGCTCGTTCTTGCCGTAAGTATCAATGTGAGCAAGGACGCCGCTTCCTCCACTTCGTACCTAGGTAGTTATTACTTTACTTCCATCGTCAAACAAGTCGTATACGACCAGCCAAAGTTATCCAAAACCCAAAATCCAAAATCCAACATGGATACGACCAAGAAAACTCCGGCACATGTGCCTAAGGAAATCATTTTCCAAATCATGTCATCCCTACTTCCTGCTGATAAAAAAACCCATATCCCGCCGTGGCACGATGGTACACAGTTGCTCCTAGCATTCAGTCGTGTATCGCATGCAACCCACGATGAAGCTACCCGGATATTGAAGCAGCATTGCATCTTCATAAGTGTGACACGAGCACGCCGTTTCGTTCGTTCTCTCAATACATCGCTCCAATCGAAATATCCTCTACCTAGTGCATTCACAAACATCGAGCGGATGTATGTCAACATTATTGGTGACGAATCCATGGGGAGAGTGCTCGACATATTCGACCACGTCGGCGCCTCTCTGCGAAGCCTGACTCTCGACCATTATTCGACGGAAATTGACTTGGACCCTTCGAATCAACCTAACTGGCGACGTTGCTTTAAAAAGTTGACCCAGTTGGAGGAGCTTGCTTGTACGATTGACATCTTACTTATGGCCTGCGATCCTCATAACCGCGACACGGGAGGGCCCCTGTGGCCAAATCTCAAGCGGTTGGGGATCATAAAATACTACATCGGGTTCGATCTCTCTTGGCTATTCGCCCAATCCCGACAACTCAGTCACATAGTTCTCAGAAAGGCCGTAAATCCGAGATTTTACCTTCAAATCCTACCACAGCAGCAAGAGGAGGAGCTCAGCTACGAACTACCCGACACCCTTATCACGGTTGCGATATCGGAAAATGAGGACCAGTCCATACAGGAGCAATACGCAGAAGATGATAGGTTACATGTCCTCAAATACGCGCTTCGGGGAAAAAGGTCGTATTCTGAGATGTGGTGGCAGGCTGTTCTGGGAGGGAAGCTTTGGGAGTTGGGACTTCCTGGCAGTTCGACTGAAGCTCAGACTGAAGCCAAGACTGAAAACACAAGCGAGGCATAGCTAGGTATCAAAGGAGGAAAGATTAGTACATGGAGGTAGGTAGCTTTTTCTGCTATGTATTGCAGATAGACTCCATTGATAATGAATTTGAGATTCCCATCTGCCACTTATCTTGTTCCACATGCCAATCTTCTACAGCTATGTGGAGGATGTCTTACCAATAACGATACGATTGGTTTTGCATTTTGGTATCCGCCACTCTGGGAACGGCCAGGGTCTCTGTTAAACATGCGGGGGAAAATGGTTAGCGACAGGTCAACCTGGTAAAGAGCCGTAGATTTTGCATGGGGACCCCCGGCATCTGAGAAGAAAATCCCGTGCGAAGACCCTGACTGCCTGATAGCATGGGATCTCGATCTTTGGTGTACAAACACCATTATCTTTCAACAATAGTTTTTGAAGCACTTCCAATAGTAATAAAAAAATACTGGCATAAATCCTAATTCCTAGATAATAATACCCTTATCTTGGTGTTTTATTTTCCCAGTATTGGCTTGGATTTTATATATCTAAAGTTTAGTGAGGGGTAATTTGAGGTGATAGCGTGAGAGTGCGCCACCTTTTTTGACGCCTTTCTGGTCAAGGTAGGACAAATTGTTTCCACAGTTAGAAGGAATTTGTCATTCCAATGGCGGTGTTCTATAAATGATAAATACCTTACTTTTACAAATAATGTATTCTATACTTATTGACTGTTACATAGTACATTCCTTTATATGTGAGTTGGGATAAGTGATTTGGAAATACAAGGGACCCCCACGTCCATCCGGACTTACTTAAACCACACAAGCCGGACGAAAATAATGATAATAATCGGCTAGAACCCGCTCAAAAGCACGTGGAACAACGGGGGAAGGAGAATATGGGACTGATGGGCTGAATGGGGATGGGAATTATCAAGGGGCAAAAGATGATATGGTTGATGCTAATGGCGTACATTTGATAGACAATTCGAATGCAATGCGACGCAACTTGGGGAAGGATGTAACGCTGCCAACACTTTTTTTTTTCTCCTCCTTCTCTTTTTCTTCTACCTGCGCCCAATCCAACCTGTTCGATACCGGCGCATCCGCTATCCTTACCCGGTTTTGCGGAGGTTGGAACCTAACTTGCTCTGTAGAAGATGGCCGCGGGTTCACGGACAGCGACGGGTACCTTAAGATTCCGCGACCGATTCTACGCTAGCATAAAAAATTACCAAACGCTAGGTACCTAGGTACACCTCTCTTTTTTACATTAGGTTAGGTAAGTTTATGCTAAGGTACCTCGGTACTTTTCAGTGATGCAGGTATCCCATGTATTCCGTACATGTAAATTTAACTCACTTATTCTGTATTCACATATTTTTTCCTCCTTCATCTTGAAAACTCGCGTTTCTATTTTTCCCCTACTTGCAGCATGTGACGCAATTGAGATTGAAACATTTTGCTGCCTTTGGACATTAACGTCATGTAATATATTATATATTCTACAGCCCAATTCGTAGCCTCTTGTACATACATAAAGTCTACCTAACCTAAGGTACCTTCTACCCAATATTTCATCGTCGCCTTATTCCCGAATAGCGAACAACCATTATCCCTGCTCTCAAATCTTGCTGTGCTTCTTCCCATTGCTGCATTGGCATCGCTACTTTGGATACCGACCATCATCCCTGCAATCCCCTTTCAGTCTGCTACTCCGCCAAATCTTTTAGCCTCTTTTTTTCTTTTACAAATCTTCTTATGCACCATCCTTTCTCTTGACTTTTGTCCTGGTCTCCCCTTTCCGCAACTGGTGATGACCTCGGATCGCGTACTGGATACTGACACCCTCTCGACGGATTCGCTAGTCATCTCCACTACATTCCTCCCTCCGCCTTCGTAACGACAATTGTAACACGAGGGCGCGTTGTGACAGGACGGGGAGTGAAACGAACCAAACTGCTGGATCGCGGCCATGCCCGAGAAGTCTCTCACCGTTGCCACCTATGCGGCCGGCGCTTCTCTCGCCGCCATTACTCTTTTCTATGTTTTTGCCCCCAACTACTTTCTAGATAATGATCCCAACTCGAGCCGTAAGAAAGGCGTCGTCGGCCTTTCGAACCCAGCAAACGACTGTTTCATCAACTCAGTTCTCCAAGCCCTCGCCGGCCTCACCGATCTCCGAATTTACCTCATCCGAGAAACTCACCGAAGAAATATAGATGAACCCTGGGTCTACCAAGAAATAGTTCAGGACCCTGCATATAAGAACAAGCCTGAATGGAAGGTCCATGGTCTCCAGGCCGGAATCGTCACCAGAGGCTTGAAGGATATTCTCGATGCGCTGAACGAGCGGCCCATCTACAAGAAGACCATATCTGCCGGCCCCTTTATCAGGGTACTCGAAACGGCTTTCAAACAGCGTATTAGTAGGCAGCAGCAGGATGCACAGGAATTTTTACAGGTGGTAGCCGAACGGTTATGCGACGAATACCATGCAGGAAGGAGAGCCCGGCAAGCTGCGAGAAAGAAATACGTTAGCGAATCGTCAGGAAATAAGGCAGAGCCAATAGATGGCGATGTCGTTGAACAGCGTTTGGCAAAGCTAGCCGTAAACGAGGATGGAGAAAGCGAAACCACCGTGTCAGATGAGGACAAAACCGAAAGCGAGGCGCAAGAACTCTCGAGGAACGATGAAGATGGATTTCCAATGGAAGGTCAATATGAAAGTCAAATCGAGTGTCAAAAGTGTGGTTTTAAACCAAAGCCAACAGAGAACACTTTCTGCACTCTCACGTTGAACGTACCACAGTCAAACTCGACATCGCTTAATGCATGTCTAGACGGGTTTTTCAAGACCGAGTACATAGACGACTTCAAGTGCGAGAAATGCCGTCTCGCCCACGCAAAAGATTTACTGGAAGCACAGTTGTTAGGACGTATCCCCGAGGCTTCCAAGCCTAGTATTCAACAAGCGATTTCCCAATTGCAACATGCGATCGACAATGATCCTGAGAATCCACCTGCGGACATCGAGCTTCCTCCTATGAGTGACGCCCCAACTTGTAAAATCGCAAAACACACGCGACTGACTAGCTTCCCCAAGATTATGGCTATTCACCTTTCCAGATCCATATACAACAGTACCTCACAGAAGAATTCAGCCAAGGTAACATTCCCCGAACAGTTGCTAATGGGGACTTTATTGAATCGCAAAAAATACAAATTACTTGCTACTGTTACGCACAAGGGCAGTCATCACAGTGGACATTACGAGTCCTTCCGTCGACAGAACATCTGTCTTCCGTTCTCCACTCCAAATCCATTCCAAGCTTCCGATATCTTCACCAAATCAGCTACACCCAGCCCGGCATCTACTCCCCACGTTACAGCGACGTCAAGATCAGGGGATCCTAGCCCGGTAGCATCTATCCCGGATCTCGGGTTTTCTTCGTTCGGAAGTAGTTCTTCTAATCAGTCAGTTGATGTTCTGCCTCGGCCGTCGACAGATTCAACTCCCCAAACTTCTGCGACATCCAATGGCCGACATTCATCTCGTCGTAGTCCGAAGTCCTCCACGAAGGATCGTGAGTCAGATAGTATTAGTCTCAAGTCAGTTGCGGCGTCTGCCCGATCTACTATATCGAGAATATCAAACTCAGCTAGAAACAGCAGACCAAGTAGTCCAGCTAGCCAGACGCCAGTCACGCCATCTACCGTGAATGAGAAAACGATTACATCTAAATCGAATGGGGCAAAGCCCAAGCGTCGAAAGCAAAACGAGCGATGGTGGCGTATCAGCGACGAAAAGATCAAGGAAGCTAAGACGGGTGAAGTGTTAGGAATGGAACGAGAGGTTTATCTGCTGTTCTACGAGCTAGAGCGCGAGAGTCCGGCAGCGTCATAGGGCGATGTATACCAACTCTTGGATAATCTAACACAGGCAGCATCTTATGACCCCGCGGATGACGAGCGGGAAGACCCGTATATAAAATCCAGAGCCGAGCAAGGTGCCAGTGGGTGGGTTGAAGCAACCGTCCTGAGATCCGGCTCGCGGTTAGGCCGAGTATTCCAAAGCGTACAAGAACCGATAAGAAATGCATGGGATGACTATATGGGGTACTCTGAATATGATGATCTTGAATCTGATCCTGATGAAGATTCCGATCAATGAAGGAAAACCCAGGAAGAGTAAAGTCCCCGCATATCACCAAGCCACGGATATGTGGTTGGGGGATGCAGTCAAGGAGAGGAAGATTTTGATTCAATGATGATCGGAAATAACCGACAGGCGAAAACAATTAAAAAGTGCATCGAACTCCCGAGGTGTAAACTGCATGAAGACATTTCACAGATGGTGTTAGGCGGCACATGGAAGGACGGTTTTGACGCATTTTCTGGTCCGTTGGCATATTGGGAAGGGTGTTTGACATTTTGAAGCCGGTTCACTTGCTGATGAAGGCTTATGAATATGAATACGAATGTGCATGTGTATGTGCGTGTGGATATGGCCTCGCTGGACCCGACTTTACCAATAACAATGGCATGAGGGGCTCAAACGCCACATCCAGTTATGTGGGATTACACGGAAGCACTCAATAAGAGATTCGGCATCGTTGTAGGACTAACATTTTACGTCGAACAAAACGAGCAGTTGAGGGTGATGTTCGTGCTAGCGTTAAATAGGGTTTCATGCATGCCGTGTTGAAAAATCTAGCGAAAAATATTATCTTTAAACCGATGAGGATCCTAGATCATGTCGCGTATGTGACTCTTTTACTTCCTGTCACTGCTGTCCAGTTACCTGTCCCCAAGTACTTATCCATCAAGTACATGTCGATGCGAACAGCCTTACACTTTTAGTATTGCCCTTCAATAGTCAGTGTCCCCGTCTTCGTGATGAGATATTCGTTTATGGCAACGTCCTTTCCGGACTCCTTGCCGAACCCCGAGTCTTTGATCCCGCCGAACGGGGACTCCGCTGCCGACGAGTTCCCTAGCGATTTCACCTGTTATCAGCCTGCTGTTCTGCGAGTTCTTCCCGAGATCGCCGGGATAGGATGCGGCTTACCGCTATTTAACCCAATCATGCCGGCTTCGAGGTTCTCGAACAGACGCCACATCCGATCGATATTCTTGGTGAAGCAGTACGACGCCAAGCCCATCTAAGTTAAGGTAATAAGGTAAGCACAGATGTTAGGGTGCACGGGAGGCGGGGAGCATCTATTATAATTCTTGGGTTTTTGTTTTTTTTTAAAAAAAAAAATTGCGGACTTACGCTCGTATCGTTGGCGGCCCTGACAGCCTCCTCCTCGGTGTCGAACGGGAACAGCGCGAGCAGCGGGCCGAACGTCTCCTCCTGGGCGACGCGCATGCCGGGCGCGGCGTCCGCGACGACCGTCGGCTCGAAGAAGTACCCCTCGGTGCCGGCGACGCGGCCCCCGCCCGCGAGGACCCGGGCGCCGCGCCGGACCGCGTCCTCGACTTGCGCGGCCACCTTGTCGACCCCGCTGCGCACCGTCAGCGCGCCCATCGTCGTGCCCTTGGCCAGGCCGTGGCCCACCCGGATCTGCTGCTGGGTTTTGGATGCGAGCAGCAAGCTGAAGCGCTCGTATATCCCGCGCTGCACGTACACCCTGTTCGCGGTGATGCAGGCTTGGCCGGCGTGCCGGAATTTTAGCGGGATTAGTGCTGTTTTTGGGGGGGTTGGGTTAGGTCGGCTACTTCTCTGTATAGGTAGGAAGCTTGAAAAAAAAAAAAAAAGAGGGGGGGGGAGAGCTGGGTTACCGTCGCAAGCTTGTTCTAGGTTCGCGTCGTCGAAGACGAGGAACGGGCAGTTGCCTCCTAGCTCGAGGGTGAGCTTCTTGAGGCCATCTGCGCAGTGGGCGGAGAGGATCTTTCCCACTCTGGTCTATTTAGGGGGTAGATTAGGTACTCATGTCAGCTGGCCAAGCTCATTGTTAAGTGCTTGGTTAATTGGTTAAGGTCGGGATGTGGTGGGGGTATTGGGACTTACAGAGCCGGTGAAAGACACTTTCTTCACGAGCGGGTGTTTGCAGAGAGCCTCACTGAGAGCCGGGGTGTTCGCCAACGTAGTAGGCATAACGTTAAATACGCCCTTGGGATATCCAGCCTTTTCAGCCAGGTAGGCCAGTGTTATTGCCGACAGGGGCGTCTCGGGCGACGGTTTCGCGACTATGGTACATCCCGCCGCCAGAGCGGCGCTCGCTTTCCTTAGGACCATCCTAGCGTATAGTTAATTCTCTAGGTTAGGACTGATCGTTGTTTAGGAACGAAGTAGCAGTTAACAACAACGACTCACGCGATGGGGAAGTTCCACGGTACCAATGCGGCGGTAACGCCGATCGGCTGCTTGATGGTGAAGATGCGTCTGCCGGGTATGGAGGCGGGAAACGTAGTCCCCTGGATCCGCTCCGCCTCGCCGGCGAACCAGCGCGTAAACGAAGCCGCGTACTCGATCTCCCCGTAAGCTTCCGCTAGCGGCTTACCCGTCTCGTAGACCAGGATGATGGCGAGGTCATCTTTGTGCTCCCTGATCAAGGCGTCGAACTTGGCCAGCAGATCGGCACGAGCCCGAGGAGTGAAGGTGCGGTAGACCTGGAACGCCGCCTGGGCTGCTTGCACGGCCTCGTCGACATCCTCCGCTGCCATGTCCGGGCACGAGGCGAACTTTTGGTTAGACCCCGGGTCTGCTCGCTTGTGGTATAAGCACGTGGCCGACTCTATAGTTGATTACTTGCTATTTCACTTACCAATGATATCGAACCTCTCCCCGGACTTTGCTTCGATCCATTGTCCGTTAACGTAGGCTTTGTCCCGGAAGAGCTCCGGATGTTTGAGATTGAGCTTTGTCTCTCTATCAGCCATGCATATTTCAGGGGTAAGAAGGCGTCGATGGATTTCAGTTGGGGGCTTACATTAATGGCTGACTTGACTTCGGCCATGATTACAAAGTGGTAGTGAAGAACACAAGAGATTGGATTGGATTGGTACTGGCATTCGAGAAGAGAGAAGTCTACTCGTTCGCCTATAAGATAATGGCAATAACAAGGACAAGTCGCTTGTCTTACAGTCTCCAATATATTAAGTGATTACGGTTACGCTAATTTATCATCACAAAGTTACCCCCGCATCTTCCCCCATCACATACAGCAATCCCGAAACTCTCTCGGGTGCCTATCCTCTACTTTAGCTCTTCTTGGCTCTTATCCCCGTAGCCAATCCGAACATCTCCCCTCTGCCAAATCTGGTCAATGGCATGGCGGATTTGACTCTAAAAACTACCCCACATCAGACCAATTATACCTGATATTGTCCCACAGCGTGTGGCGATGTCTTGCCTATTATTTGTTACCGAAAGCTATATTTTTGCGAGTGGTACCACTCATGGGTCAGATAGAATAAGAAATACACTTTTAGCTCAGCAGTCTATGCCACAATTATCATGTATAGTGAACAGTCAAGCCTTTCCCCATTATCAGTTAACTAGGTATTCTTACACTATAGTCTGGATTCTAAACCCAAGTAAAGAGGATACTACAATGGAACCATAGTGTGTGATAGGTATCACAACATATCGAAATTTGTTGCCTATTATGTCTCAGTTGGTATGCAGAAACTCAGCCTCGGTCTCGACTCTCAACACTACTAGGTATTAGATGTGAACGGCCCGTGTCAGCCTAGAGTATGGGTTTTCCTGCCCCCAAGAGCCGCCAAGGCGTTTAATTTATCTTTTGCAATACAACCTGTTACTTCCATTGTATGATTTCATGAACTGTGCTCGCCCCTTTCTATTATTAGTTATTTCTCTAGTTATGTATTCAAGTAGGCCCCTAGGGATATTTTATCCTACTCCATGTATTCTCTGGATACCTACCTAGGTAGGCACGCATACGAACACATCGCTCATATTCGCTTTCGCTATACTCGACTCCAATAAGCTTCATGGCACGTTTGTCGACTTCTCCGGCGGACCATGCTGCTCTAGAAACACCTTCCGAGCAGAAACGGCATGTTCTCCGGAACCTCGGCCCATTAATCTTGACACAATGGACCGGAACCTGTCGAGAAGTATGGTCTGATCTGGGTTCTATTCAATGGGCACGCGCAGGGCTCTGGTCACTTTTTATCCTATGGACTCTGATCGTTTGGGGCTTCTTTATCTTCGTTACTATGTATAACACGGTTGACTTTGCCGGATATGAACCAGGGTGCAAAACAGACGGTTCATTCGTGATATACTCATCCGATTATAGCTCATGGCAGCTATCGCATTTCTTCAGTATAGGGATAGGATTTGGGAATTTCACTTTTGCGGAGGCGAAGATTATTGACATATCATGGGATATAGTAAGTATTGCAGCAGTCTATAAGACAAAGTTAAGAGCTGAGCTAAGTGTCTAGATAATCGGTCGCGGAGGCCAGGCACTTATGGCATTCGTATCTTGGCGAGCGTTCGCGGACTATGTTACGACCTCTATGGAATTTGCACCAGTGACTTTCACCGTTTTTTCCTTCGTATTCCTACAAGACGAGCCGTCCTTCTTTTCAACAATCGGCATGATCCGAGCTTTTATCTTCAACCGGGGTCTCAAATCCAAAATATCTATGGTCTTCATAATCCTAACCATGCTGTTCATCATGGCATGGCCAACCATTGCTGGTGCGATGACTGGATATACAATTACCAACGATGCGTTTGTTCCGGATATTAGCAACAACTATATTTCACTCCTGTCGTTTCTGCCGGTTACATACATCATTTACGATGGAGAGAGAGTTAATCTCACCAATAACATTTATGTGAATTCTTACTCTGACGGCTCGGGATGGGGTAAGGATTTAGTGCAACTGAAATACTTCCATAATTGCCTAATTGCTAATCAAGACGTTCGATACAGTTAACTATACTGGCGGAACTATTCAGAATTGCATTAATTTACGTCTTGGCACGAACATTAGTACATGGTCGATATCTGATACCTGGGTGACGCCCAGTCTATCTACATGTCCGTATATCAGCAGTCTTTTTTGCAGTGTTACAGACTAATGGGCTGGAATACAGATTTAGCTTCGTACGGATTCAACGCCCAAAAAAACATATCATCTATCTGGATGAACACAACAATTCCGGGCCCAACGCTAAATATTACGGCCTGTTCTTTGCCCAATATGGACTCTTATTACACATTTTCATTCTCAAATAAGATGTACACTCATTCTGACAATATCTTATATAGCCGTGACTACATGAGGGCACGTGGTCAATGCCAACCTGTCAATGATGTAGGTGTCTACTCTACATATGCCTATCTTAGGTAGCTAGCTATTATCAAATTATTGCTCACCAAACGATGTGTCTTTTAGAGGTTTCGATGGGGATTTTCATCTATACAATTATTTATCGCACTGGGATTGCTGTCCATCGAGACAATCGGAATCTTCGCTCTATGGCTCAAGGCTCGGTTTCAACTACCCCTCCAAGGAGAAGTAGGGGTATGCAAAGGCTGGAAAGCGGTATTGATTATGGCCGAAAAGATGGGCAAGGAGCTGCGAGATGCCGGCATCGACGCCCGCTCTTTGACGGACCAGCAGCTCAAAGATAAAGTGAGGAAACAGCTCAACGGCGGTTCGATCTCGTTTGACGCTCGACTCACGAGGAGCGGGTATAGCTTCCGCCGTGGCACGTGGCTATGGATGAAAAGAGAATTGGCGGCCTTCTTGATATTGCTCTCCTTGATGATCCTTTTTGGAATCTTCCTGTTCGCGGAACTGTCGGGCCATTCAAATAATTTACTTTGGTTTGTTTGTTTTTTCTTTCCTATCTCCATTTTCGGGGTCATTTTCGCCGTCAGCTGTGGGAGTACAACAAGAAGCAGGGTCTTTATGATGTTATTTTGGGCAACATGTGGACTTGTTATTAGTTAGGGGCCTACTTTGTAGGATTCCCATTACCAAAGCCACTTGGGCTACAGCTAACCTAGGTACCTTGTAGGTATCTATAAGATAACCAAATTTTAATAAACCATGCTATTTCGTATTATCCTTCTCCTTGATCATCCCCTCATTTGCTGCGGCCATCTATTAGGCGGGAAGCGCCAGTATCCTCTTCGCCGCATGCTCGGCAGCAGCAGCGATCATCGCAGATGGGTTCCCCGTCATCATCCCAGGGAATATTGACGCATCGACAACGAAGAGGTTGTCCGTACCGTAGACCTTGGTGTTCGTATCGACAACCGATGTGCCATTGACTACTCGGCCGTCATCAAGTCCCATCTTGGCCGTCCCAACCCAATGGTTTGCGCATCGCACTGCTGGTATCACAGGGATCTTTACATCGGATATTAGGTATTAGCCTCGATTCTGTCTATCTGCGTATTTCTTTCACTCTCGCGTAAGGGTAGTTGAATATTAGTAAACGGATAAGAGCGGTGCCAACTCACCGAGTCAACAAATTGCTTCGACGTCTGGCTCGAAGTCGGCCGAACCCACGTCAAGTTGGAGATGGGCGCGAAGTACTTACGCACCCTCTCGAGCCCTTCAATGATAGCCTCCTTGTCGTTGACATCTCGGAGATAAGGAGGTACGGACACGCGGGTATTGAGTTGAGGTGTGATCACCATGCGACCCCTTGAAGTTGATCCGGTCCCAAGGTATTGAGTGATCATCATAGAAGCTGTATCGCGCAGTTAGCATCGGTATATAGAAGACGTTACATAGAGATGGGGTAATAAGCCTACTTCTCCTAGAGCCATCAACCCGCGCTTGCCAGTGCAAGTGACGGTCTATCCCGTCCGCACCGGGAATGATCTCCCAGAACTGTGTATCTATCAATATCATTACCCTTCATAACTTGTCGACTTACTTACGATAGGACCTAGGTTAGGCGCTGCCTGGGTGAGAATACCAGTGCGGTTCTCTATGACAAAGTCAGTACGGAAATTGCTATTGTAGTTTCGCTGTCGTACTCAAGTATATCTCCGTATCGCTTGCAATGGGGTTTCTATATGCTCCATAGAAATCGTAGAAGACGACATCGGGGTGAGCAACCTCAATATCGGTCTGATATAGTGTAAGCTCACCGCTATTTTTTCGGATAATATGGCTATAAACCATCGCAGTAGAAACTTACCCCAACGTGGTCAATTAGATTGTATCCTACAGGTAGGTCAATCCAGGATTCCTCAGATATCATTGTCTCGGCATCGGACGTCGATTTCTTCACGACGTTTAGTTGGTCCTTTGGTCCAATACCACCTAAACATTTTATCAGCATATGAACGAGGAAGAATTCGGGGCTTTGGTGAGGGAATGGGCAGTCGTACTTCTGAAAAGGAGCTTTGCCGAACCAAACGCGCCTGCAGACAAGATGACACGGCCTGTTCCAGGGGTGACTGAAACTACACCGGCACGGCCTGTGGCATTTTCACTGCACTCGATCTCGACACCAGTCGCATGACCTCCTTCGCGGATAACCCTTCTCGCCGTTGCATTCATCCAAAGCGTGAATTCCTTGCGCTGGCTCGCATCGACCAAGTACGTCGCAAGTGGCCCGCCTCGCTCGCCATTGGAGAACATATGCGTGCTATGACCGAATGTACGACTCTTGCGGTCAGGGTGTTCGTTAGGCACGAGGAACTCCCACCCGCTCGCATTCAGCCCAGAAGCCAGCACATCGAATCCCTGCTGTAGGTATAGCTTTCCGTCCATACTAGGGTGTGTGGTTCCCGGGATCCGCTCAAACACTCGCTCTGTCGCGTCGACTAGATCCGAGCTCTTCCAGCCTTCCGGCCAGCTATGATCCCAATCGGCCGGGTGCGGCTTCCACCATAAGCCGGAATTGACGGCTACGCCACCGCCCAGCAGACAGCCTGCCATCTGGTCTACATCCGTGCATACAACGCCGGTCGGGTTGAACCAAATCTCGTTGGCCAGCCCAGGTACGTCGAAACGCGTCAGCGTCGAGTTTTCTAGCCATTTGGGTTTCAGGGTGCCTCCCCAGATGCCCGTCGAAGGCGGACCTTTTTCTAAAAGGAGAACCGTATGCCCAGCCTCTGACAACCGATCCGCAAGTGGAATGCCACCAGCCCCGGAGCCTATGACGATATAGTCCCAGGTCTGGCTAGTTGGGGCATCAGAGCAAACTGGTGGTGCTAGTGCTATATTAGCTCGAGCTGAGCACGGTTGAAAAACTGCCGTTAAAGTTAGACGGGATTCACGTGTCTATCTCTCGAGGGACGTGTGCTTACAAAGCCAGGCGGCTGTCGCGACAGCGCTTAGGAATAGATTGCCAGACATCTCAACTAGAAAGAGCCTCGCGTGACTGAGTGCACAGATGAAACGCCGCCTCGAGCCTCAGGAGCGGGTCCAAGTCTTTAAAATATCAGGGAGCAGCATGTTGTTCCCCGGGCATCGCAGATAGGGCATTAGAAAGCATAATCATATCGCCACGCCAACGTCGACGCGCATACCGAAGTCTCACATCCTGAAGCGCCGCTTCAAAGTGCTGTCGTCCATGTATCAAGGAAACTAGCGCGCTCAAGCTGGTCACAGGTGCGAAGCTGTAGGGATCCGAGTTCGTTTTTTTCATTTGCGCACAATTTAGCCGAGCACAATAACGTGGACGCGTCCTGCGAACCGGGGTGCTCGTACTTAGCCGCGAACAGGAAAACCTGGGGTTATCTGGGGTAGGATAGGGGCGTGCGGCTGGCTTGGGATCCTGGTGAGGCCCATTCACGGTCCAAAGTGGAAGTGCGGATGGAAAGGGGAGAGCGGTGATGGTGCATCGGGTCAGCACAGCCTAGGATGAAAAAAGCAGTGCTCCCCGAGGCTACGGACTTGCGGCGACGAGGGGGATTACTATACAGGTATCTCAGGATCATCCCGGGCAAGTCATTCGGAATTATGGCATTTCCAGTTTATTGCACAGATGTGATTGGCACTGAGGATACATAGTAGGCAAAACGGGGAGAAGGATCGCATATTGAGACCGTGGCGTATCATCTGAGCCTTCTGGCCCGTCTGTCTCCTTGCATAGTCAGTCAATGGTGCTCTATACCTTGATCATTGATGATTCACACTGAAGTATGTAGGATAAATATCCATATGAGTATTAGGATCATGGATATCTGATACCCAGCCACTACCTGACGCATTCTAGGAGGGTCCTACCTCGAAATAATTGATGAATTTTGGAATGGACAAGGAGACAAAACGAAGAAGGGAAAAAAAAAATACAGTTTCGGATTCTATTACGATGGTGTTAAAGAGTGCTGTTCTGTAATGATACACATCAGAAACACCTCCCAAGTTGTATGGTTTTACTCTTTTCCAACGCCAATCAATACTTCAACAATCACCAATAACCCCAGAACTTATAGTATCATAGCACCGGCGCCTGCTGTATCCCTCGGGTTGCGGCGTTTGGGGTCGATGTCCCCACCTCTATTCGCCTCTTCCTGTGTCCCACCCGTAACAGGTAGTTAGCGAAGGATTCAGACCTTTCGTGCCTATAGAAACACAACAGGGTGTGAAATTCACACTTGCCTGCTTATCGAGTGAGTCGCCGGTGAGTGACACCGGCTCGGTCACTTGCGCATCGGGTTGCTCAGGTTAGGTAGATGGAGTCAGCAGAAGTATTCCGGAGGATAACAAGAAGCACCTAACTTACTATTGCGCCAGGGGCTTCGAATATCCCGCTAGATAGATCTACATTGGGCAAGGCACTCATAGCGCCCATTTCGAAGCTCTTGCTGGCTTTGGTCTGATCGTTCTGTTCTGTCGAAGCCATAATTATGCCTTGGGATAAATGAAGAATACTTTTGGTCGTTGAGAAGGTTCTTTGGGACGGTCAGTAAAATAAATGAAACACCCATGAGGCTCTTTTTAAGGAAACATTCACTTTTGGGCGAAACTAATTGTCACTTGACAGCAGCAATACGTCATCTACTGATGACGCTCCATATATGGCCGGTCGCAAATCTAGCCACGAGATATTTGGGGATTTACGTCACTACTACGTGTTAGATGTCCGGCTCGACAATCTAGAACAATTCCCGTGTTTAATGATAAGTGGGAAGAACAGGTACTTAAAGCACAGTACTAATAATTGCCGGTTGATACATCCCTATGGCCCAGCCTTTCCATGCCGTCAATGTTCCGGTTTTGTGGGGTCCGGCTTGCCGGACAGGGATAGAGCCGGAGAACGGGGCCGGAGGAGCACTTTCCAGCCGGCGGTCCGAAAAGTCATATGAACGCTTGACGTCTGTTAATTTATTTTTTGAACTCATGTATTATATCAACCTCTCTAGTTTTTTGTGTCTGCATCGTACATAAATTGCTGTACTAATTCTCTCACTGCTTCATCAGTTTCGCTCGAATTGACGGGGTATACTACGGCTGTTCTTGTCCGTTACCGCATTTTCGCCTATTTTCAACGTATCTTGCAAGCTCATTCTATCTGACTTATCCCATGCCAAACATTTGGCTAGTAATTCGCTAATTTTATTGTCGAGAGGGGAATAATTCGGGCGGTTTCCGTGATGTAACATTCTGTCGCTCTCGCTTCATACCCCCGATACTTGGTAATCCACGCTGATGTTCTTATATTATCTGGTATGCCCTTACGTTCTTTTCTTATTTTTGGTTGATTGATAAGGTTTTTGGTGAACGCTGTAAATTAACAACCTCACGATCAAAATCAGTGTTAGATAAGTTATGATTGAACTAAGGCAGATCATAACCATTAAGTTAGGTACAATACAGTGAAGCATTCAAGTAAGCTAAGCGTCGCGAAATGATTGGACCAAAAATCTCCGACGGCAAGTACCGAACCACTTTAAACTTGGGTCTCCTCCAAAATTCTCAAACTTGACAACAACAGGAAGCTCTGCTCGCAAAACCACCACAAAAGACGCTCCCCCTCGACGAAGGCCTCAAAACCGCCCAATTGGCCTGGAGCTCTTTTCTCTCTTCCCCCTTCCCCCCTCCCCCCTCCTTCTTCACGATGGCACACGCGCGCCTTACCCGACCGCCCACCTGCCTCGACTGTCTGCGGCGTCTCGCCCACCCCTCGTCCTCCCCCGCCGCGGCCTTCTCATCGCCCCCCTCGTTCCTAGCCCTGCAGACCCGAGGCGCGAAGTCGATGACGAAAGCCGAGGAGGATGATCTGCAGGGTATCCCCGTGCGTCTGTTGAAGGACATCCCAGGGTTCGGTCGGAAACGTAGGTTTCCCGCCCCCCCGCCCCCCTCATATAATATCAACTATATTCGTCTAGGATTTGTTGGATTAACAAAACGAAACGACTAAAAAAATACAGATGCCATCATCCGCGTCAAGCCCGGCCGCATGCGCAACTACTGGTTTCCCAAGGCGCACGCCGAGTACATGACGCGCCAGCGCTTCCAGGAGCTCGGCCTGACCGAGGCCGCCATCGGCGTGCGCGACCGGTCCTTCGGCACCAGGGTCGTCCTCGAGGACGACGGCGCCGAGGTCAAGGAGGGCCGCGCGGAGAGCAAGAAGAGCAAGAAGGATACCTTGACGCTGCCGGTAAGTCACTCCCTATATATATATCTTCCTCACCTAACCTATATGTTCATTTCTTTGAGGATTTTTTTTTTATTTGAAAGCCGTTAAATGAATATTGTGCTAACATATGATTCCCCAACCAGCCCGAGGAAACCCTCGCCCTCCTCGAAACCCTCCTCCCCCCCATCCTAACCTTCGCGCGAAAGCCCATCCCGGCCACCGTCTCCGCGCCCCTATCCAGCGAGTACAAGCCCGCGCCTCCTCCCCCTCCCCCCACACCTCGATCGCCCTCCCTCGCCGCGAACGCCGCCGCCTCCACAGCCGCCACCGGCCCGGAACAGACGCAGCCCGCGCCCACCAAACCAGACGACAAGTCGTCGGCCGCGACCGCCATCTTCGGCTCCGTGTCCGCGAGCGACATCCTCGCCGCCGTGCGCGAGCGCCTGCTGGAGGCGGACCCGGCGCAGGGCGGGCGGGTCGCGCTCGACGCCGAGAGCGTGCGCATCGAGGGCTTGGGCCTCGAGGGCGCCGGCGACGACCGCATCAAGCATCTCGGCGCCTACGACGTCCTCATCTACCCGGCCAAGGACTCGAAGCCCGTCGTCCGCCAGGTCCAGGTCGTGCCGGAGGAATAAGGGAAAAAAAAAAGTCAAAGTCGGATGAGGAGGGACAAACCTTTCCCCCCAACCAACCAAGTAAGGTACCTACCTACCTACTATTGTGATGGGAATGGGTGGATGGCTAGCTTCAAAAGTGTTTATCCTACCTAGGTACCTAGGTAGCTAGGCCGAGGGACATAGAGAAAAAAAAAGATTCATGGATGCGGAGTATCTACTTAACCTGGTAGTGAAAAGGCACTATATTGCTTGCTATAGAGGTTATTCGTTATGCACAAATTAACACAGTACATGTATGATATACCAATCAGCTGGGGTAGCTGAGCTAAGGCTAGACATGTATATATGTCGACAGGTTTGAGCCCGTGTATCAATATATGCAGTGCCCATCTTTTCAAGCTCCTTGTCAAGGTCAATTAACTCTTTGATTCGGCATACGTGTTTCTCTAATGTTTAGGTATTGCTACAAGGAAAGCGACGAGGAGGACGTAGACTGAGGTAGTAGGCGTTAGGTGATTAAGCCATGGAGTGGGCATTATTTTCCATTCCTTCCATCTCCCATATGCAGCAGACAACTTAGTCCCTCTTCACCAAAAAGCAAATGTAATAACCGAGTGGACTAGCTAGTCCAGACATCTATTAGGGGTCCAAAAGCAAACCAAAAAACACGAGGAAACGGGAGACCCCTTTACGCCAGCGCTGTGCCCAATGAAAATATGACAGGGGAACATCGGCCTGTTATGCCATTCGTCCTGTATAACAATGATGATTTTCCTCCCAACTCGACAGCCACAAAACTTTCGTGATACGTAGAGGTGGTATCGTGGGGGTTATGGCCAAAAGTTTGACCAATCCTGATCACCTGCCAGGATAACTGACATCCAAATTCCATAGTGAATCCCATACAATACTCCTTCTAGTCGGGCTCGGGCTTTCGATAGACGCAGCGCTCACTTCTCTGCGGAGTTGGGAATGTTGTGGTCGCTGCTGCTGCTGCTGCTGCTGCGGGTGTTGTGATCGTATTCTCAGCTGACACCGAAGCCTCTGCTTTTGAGACTGCTGCGCACTGGCGTTGTCATCTATTCGGCGGCGCTAGATCCCATCAGCGACCATGTCACCGGGATCGAGGGTGGTGTTAATTGCTGTCTCGCACCTCGCTTTCCTCGCTCTTATCCGCGGCGCTTTGCTTGTCCCCTGTTGGTTCTTGCTGCGTTCCACTTGGTCCTGCGCTCCCTTGTCCAACAGTTGGGCTCGTGATGCTGTTTGTCTCGCTAGCTAGCGCACTGCCTTTCGCGGCGGCAACTCCAGCAAGGGGCAGGGCTTTCTTAGAGCCTGAACTGCTACGCCTACTCTCGAGACTCTTGCTAAGGGTTCTACTAACACCCTCGATTCCACCGTTGGGCCCCAATTTCGATTTACCCTTGCTCGAACGTCCATGTGCGTGCATATCTGCGATAGCTGCAACGTTATTCGCAGCCACGGTGGATTTTCCAAGCCCCGGTGTAGATGGGGCGCCTGGTTTATCTTCGTGTGCATCAATGAGCCACCAGCGTAGGCCATCGGATAAATCAAACGGATTGTCATTTTCATCGCCAGTATTCACAGAGTCAGTTTCTCCCTCTAATGGAAGAGCAGCGGTAGACTGTAGATTCTTAGACAAGTCCACCACCCGCTCTTGAATACGAGTTATGCGGGCTACAAGCCATTCGCGACTGCGCAAGCGATGTCCCTCTTGCTCCCGTAAGAAGAAGTGAGGGCATCCAACGTTAAATGCAGCCCAGGCACCTGTCGTCTGATTACGGGTGGGGAGGAACAAGGCTAGGTCGCCTTCTTTAAAATGTCTGAAGGCAATCTTGTCACGAGCTTCCTTAGCGGCATCGTGAGCTCGTTCTCGATAATTCCGAGCGTCTCGCGTCATCTTACGAGCAGTATGCTCAACATCTTTAAACCGACGATACATGGCTTCAGAAAAGGCATCAATGTCAAAGTTGCCCGGGCCGGCCATGAAAGCCTGGTATTGCTCATCTTCCGTATTCGAGTCCTCCGCGTTCATCCAGTATAGTAACCTAAGGTCAGCGCTATCAGCGAGGGGGTTGCTGGTCAATGAAACCGATCGACGTATAGAAGAACCGGGATCAGACGAATCGTTGGGGTTTTGGGATGTCCGTTCAGACCGCGGAATCTTTTGGATAACCATTGATCCGTCCTTGCGTGTTACCGAGAATCCGAGGCGCTCAAGAAGCCTACAGAGCCTCTCGTTTTGTGTATATAGCCGCTGGGTAAGGTCCTTAGTCCGACCATTGCGTACCTCAGATCGACTATTAAGGGCTTCTAATGTAGCATCTGACGCCTGTAGCTTTTCCTGGAACATTCGGACTTCCTCTTCAAGGCTACCTAATTGGGACTGCTTTGATGCGACTTGTTCGGTTAGCTCCGCAACTCTCTTCTCTTCATCCGCGAGTTTCTTCCTCAAGGTTTCTGAGCCTGTCTCGCCCTCAGTCATTTTCATTCGGAGTTGGTTAAGCTGTTCTCGCGCATCGTTGGCTTCCATCTCAAGAGTAGCAGATCTAGTCTTCTCTTTATCTAGCGTCTCCCGTAAGTGTACCGAGCCCATCTTTTCATTAGAAAGCTTCTCTTTAGTATCATGTAATTCGGACTTTACATCCTTGACAGTGGCCTGGGCGCGCTCTAGGTCAGCCTTCGTAAGAGATATGTCTTGTTCGAGAGACCTCAATTTGGCCAAAACATCGTTCGACTTGGTCGCAACGGAGTCTGTAAGATCTGCAAAATCTTGGGGAGGTTCGTCCGTCGGGGATAACTGGCCGTGAAGCTCCCTAAGCGAGCGAGCATGAGTCTCCATGCTGTCGAAGAAAGTGTCAGCTCGTTTGTTTAGCTCCTTGACCTTTTCACGCGATTCCTTCAATTCCCTCTCAAGAGACACATTGCGTTCCCTCTGAACTCGGGCTTCGTTACGTAAAAACTCGAGTTGTCCTTGCGTCCTCAAAGCATCATCCCTCTTCTCTTTGGTAAGACGCTCAACTTCTTCCGTGAGAGACCGGAGCTTTTCATCGTACGTCATCTTCTCATTTTCTCTGGATTCGCCGAAATGTTCGATCTCATCTTCGGTCTCTTCGAGGCGAGCCTTTAGCGTTTTGATTTCATCCTCTAAAGATTTGCGCTCTTCCATGAATTCTCTCTTTAGGGCTTCCATATTACCTAAGAGATCTTGTTTCGTGGAGTTGATCTCGTCCATTTGGCCCTTCAACTCGGCATAAGCATTCGCTTCCTTCTCTAAAATTGCCGACCGTTCCCTCTGGGTATTTAGATCTCCTTCTAACTGCGCAATACGCTGGTATAGAACCTCGGTGCCCTCCGATGTTACCGATCGCCGCCGATCATCTGAGACGCGGGGCGATTGAACGGAACCGGTTGAATCGGTTTGCTGGGGTTGAAATAGATTGCTCAAGGGTGATGGTCTCGATGCCTGAGTTTGACGATGTAAGAGATCCTCTAGCCGGCGTACTCTGCTCTCAGCAGTCCTCAACTTGTTCTCTAGCTTGGACTTATCTCCCTGTAGGCTTCTAAGAAGGTCGTCGTCTCCGCGAATAAGTAGACCGCTTCTTCCAAGCGCTGCTTCATGAACGCTGCCGTTCTTGAATGCTTTCAGCCGTTTTGACTGTTGCTTCGTTGGATTGTTAAGGTCGTTTATCAGCTTGGTGATATCGCTTACGACATCTGCATCCGCATTATGGCGCTTTAATACAAGTAAGAACTCGTCAAGCTCTTGCTTCGTCATCTGTGGCCAAGATGCATCATCACCGCGAAGGTTTACCTCGATGCCAAGTACACTATTTTCAGTCTTCTCCGGGCCGTAGGTGCTACCAACCATCTTATGCCACTTTCGGCGTCTTTTCAATTCCTCATCTTGAAATACGGCCATCTCGTTTAGTAACGTGGAAGAGTCAGTTTTCACCTTCTCCGACCATTCTCTACGCCGTATAGCTTCAGTGACATATGACGCATACATGTACGGGAGTTGCTGGATGAGCCGTAGATAGTCGAAAGTGGTCATCTCTTCCTCACCTTGGTTTATTGCGTGCATCTGGGTCTTGACACTGTGGTGTATGCTGGTTATCTCGGCAATTCTACGCATGAAGGCGAGGGAATCGGCAGCGATCCCATTTCGCGCTTGAGTGGCATAACGGAGCATGTCGTCCATCTCAGAAGCTCTATTCTGGATGCTCGGCAAAAGTTGTTTCGTATGATTAACAGCTGTTTTTGAGGCCTGAGGAATATCCTTGCTTTGGTTAGCGTATGATAGAGTATTTTGATAATCCGTATCGACTTTTCTTGCGACAGCTTCGATATCTTCTAATAGTTGAATGCTGTCGCGCTTATGCCCCAACACCGAGCGATCAAGCAATTTATTAAACCCTTGTATCAACTCCTCGCAGCCTCCAAACATCATTTCGACCGTTTTATCTAGTTCAGATATCTTGTTATTAAATTTTCGAAGGGACGTCGCGGCGAGTTTCCCAGCTTTTCGCGTCGGCTCGGGGTCAATGAGATCTTCCAGCGTTGCCTGGCGTGGTTTCCGAATATCCTGGCCAGTCATGAAATGTACCATGGCTGGGGAAATAGCAATACTTCGGGCTAGCTCGAGGTATTGCTCCCACTTGGAAGCCAGGTTGGCATATTCTTCTTGAATGGGTGTTGCCCATTTCTTGAGTTCCGAGTGCTTTGGATCTATCAACTTAACACTATTATGGAGATTTGCTACGGCGGCGTCTAGGCATTTTAGTATGACGTCCATCTCATCATACCGCGCCTGGGTTGCATGGGCCATAGCAGTGCAATCCTCCACAACCGTTAGGGTCCAATCGCGACGTCTCTTGAATAGATCTTGCCATGATTGCAATGAGTGCGTATTTTCAATCGAGTTTGGGGGAGCAGATGCGGTATATCGTTTGGGTATGGGTGATTCGGAGATAAGAGCGCTGGCAGCGCTGGTCGAAGAAGCTTGGGTTATTCGAATGTCATAGACATATACCTCCGTCTAATGGACATGTCAGTATAAAGGAAGGCTAAATAACGGCAGGATCTAAGATTCCCATGGCGGACGACAAACCTCGGATTGTATATTTTGAATCTTTACGGTCTTCCCTTGAGATGTAAGGGCAACGATATTCTGAATTGGTATAGAGCTTTGCCGGGCAACCCACGCCTTGAAATCATCTAAACTACGAGAGGAGAGTGTTACTGTTAGTAGAAGAACACATATATTTAAACAGAAAGCAGCAGGCCGCAGGCTCATATTAGTTCAAAGCAAAGGAATACGTACGATGAGAACTGGGCGGTATCGACCTGCAGGCGCTGGCCCGTGTGGGCAATCAACACCTGCGTCTGCGTCGCCATGATTTATACAGTCCATCCCCTGAAAGAAATGAAAATGGATAATGCGACAGTAGATATCATGTTCCAGAGGTGCAGTACCGTAGCATGGGATACTCGTCAAAGGTTGTCAAACCACCGAAAGAAAAATAAAAATAATGAAGATGGGAAAATGAAGCTTTATTATCATCTGGTATCGGAGCTCAACGTCAGCTGGCTGACAGTCAGGCGCCGCTCGTACATAAGGCTTTTGTTTTCGATTTCTCTTGTAATTCGTCACACACGACCCACAAATTTTCGCTGGCGGACTAAGACCTAGACCACCGCTTCCCCAAAGTGGAAGACGGAAAACACTGGACTCCCCTGTTGCTTGCTTATCTAAGAGAATCCGATAGACTTATTAGACGAATCACATGTGTCCAAGTAAGTCCCTTAGGTAGAACGTCTACAATGTTCGCGTAAAACCCCCCTTTGTGCTCATTTACGAATGAAATACGTCTAACTCCTACGGCATTACGTAGTAATTTTTCGAAATGGAATCAAACTTAGTGCTTCACTCTCGTCTAACTACAAATGATATATAGATACAATGTAACATGTTAGTTTATACTAATGTTGTTATGATCCAGCTCCAACGAGGTTGTTAATTATTTGGCGTGATAATGAGGCAACAAACGCGAATCTATCACTTTATGTAGTACATTACGTATAATACATCATTGATGTAACCGCGGGCAATCAAGCCACATTTGACCTTACAAGTTCAGCCACGTCTACTAAATACAGCGAGGCTAAGTCTTAATGAGCCTTGTCCTTCTTACAGAGATAGCTTCATTCTGGTCTTGTGAAACAAGCGACAACAAGAAGGAAATATTTTTATTTAATACATCAAGATTGTCTCGTGTTTCAACAAATAGTCTTTAAATCTTATATACCCATTCACAGAAACAAATGGCAAATGAAACGACTGGCGAGCCAACACCACTCCTTCTATCGGATGACGAGAAACGCATCTTAGGTTTACATGACCGTCTTCAACAGCTGCAATTAGAAATTGCCTTACTCACCGCTCGGAAAAATTACGACCCTCGTATGTCATTACTTCCAAACTTATGGGATATATATACCTTATATATTAGATCTAACTCACTATTAGGTACAAATCCACCGGTTGGAGATGGCAGCATAGAAGCAGCACAAAAAGCCCTTCTAGATTCAAGGTCCAGATATGTCCTGCGGAATCAAGTAGTCGACAGCGTCGTAGCTGCCAATCCGATATTACAAGCTGTGCACAACGGCACGAAAGCGACTCCCATAGAAAGGTAGGACTTACCATTATTTACTTGTTCCTAGTGTATATCACGGCATCTAAACTAACGCTGGTCCGCAAATCTCTGTAGGGACTTACTACCCATGCTAGAAAAACGCGACCAGTCGTCTTCAGAACTAGCTCAGCAGTCGTCGGAGTTACGCACGCTACTGGACGAGATCACAGAGGTGGAGAGTCAAAGCCTGCGCCTCGGTCGCGAAAACGTGGACCTGGCATCCACGCTGCTCGAACTTGCCGAGCAGACGAACCGGAAAAAGGCAGAGGCGGTCAACATGGACCCGGAGCGCGCAGCCGAGATATCCAGCCTCGAGGGCCAGGTCAAACTGAGCAGGCAGCGATGGCGTGTCCTGAAGGGCACCGCGAGCGGAGTAGTTGCCGGCAGTGGAGTCGACTGGTCTAGAAATGCCGAGCTGAGGGATATCGTGCTAGACCCTGAAAACGAGGACGACGTGTAGGTTCGAGATTCCACTTAGGTTAATTCTTTTTGTAAGGACGCGTTTCTAACGATAACTCATCTAATCATTTAATTAATCTCACGGTAACAGCTAACAACACACTCATTCCCTGTGCTTTTACCTTCACCTTCACATGAAAAGAAAAGTCTCAGACAGACGCGTCTGAGCCTATGAGCCGACCAACAATACCACCTCAAAATACGGATAACCCTATCATCGGTCCTTATCTAGACCCATGCCAGGCCAGCCCATGGGTAGATTTCCATGCATTTCGTTCCTGAATAGATAGGGCTTAGCGTAATCAGGCTTGGCCGAAGCTGGCATGAATCACGTGGAAATGAATCTATTTTAGGATTCCGATCTGATGTGTCGAACGTTAGCCTGTGGAAGGACTTGGACCCCTTTCACGGCATTGATCGGTAATGGCCATTCCTTCAGCAGCTGGTCATCTATCATTGCATGAAGTTGGTCGTAGCTGTGCAAATCTGTATGTAAGCTTCCAAGGTTGTCTACGGAAAACTAGAAAAAAAAATATTGGTCAATGAGACAAGCCGCGCGCTTTAACTTGGTAGGTAGATGGATCTACATGATGGGAATAAAATGGCGCGTAGCATAGGTAGCCCTGGCTTTGCATCGAAACTGCTTTAGAAACTAGTGTAGAATAGATTGCTGTATTTTACCTCTTAGGAAATCGACTTCTTTTCTTCCATAGTATCATCAATGGTGGGGAACTTAAAAAACGACAGAAAAAAAAAAGAGGCTCGTAATTGTGACGCTAACAAAAACACCACGATCAATATGGAAAGCGAAGAACACAAACACAGCAAATGGGTCTATTCCCAAAACATCTGTTAGTGCAACCCGCAGCTCTGTGCAATCGGATGTACCTAGCCCTTTTAAATATGTGGTACAATACCTAGAGGGCGTTGGCGTTGGCGCTGGCAAGACAAGACACCCGATGCCTCAGAATCAGGAATGAGACAATATTCGCGGCTTATCGCCCATCCAAGTAACGTACTTGAAAGATCAGGATATGACGATATTTTTGAGTGCCGCAACACAGTAGATCATGCCTAGTGTCCTCCCCTCGTTAGTGAAGACCACGTATTATAGAAGTGATATGTTAGGTACACATGGGATTATCATAAGCGAGGTTGCCTGGGTGTATTAGTATCATGCAGAGATCCGAGTAATGAAATCCATCGAGGTCTTAAGGCTTTTATTCGATGTTTCGCACCCTGTTCTTCGTCATCTCTAAAGAATAACTTGTCCGCTTGCAGGTTGTAACAAGTTTATAGCAAGGTGTTGCGAATGCCTGTCCGTAATGCGACTCGATAATATATGGTGGATATGGTGGTACACCTCCAAATTGGTGCAACAAGCTTGCATTGCTCATATTGCTACGATATAGGGGGGAGCTTATTCCTCGAAGGATGGGCGTGTTCAAGCAAGCTGGCTTACGGGACTCTGCGGGATGAAGTTACGCCAGTACAACAGCTAGGATAATCGCAATGCAAGCTCTTCAAGATTATTGGTCGATAAAATAACTGCGCTGATATTTGCCTGTGTGAACGTATTGGTTTGGAACAGCCCCTAGGTAATATTCTCTTAGTAGGAATATCCTGCGTGTATGGATGATTTACGTGACCCATCTCTCCAATGGTCCAGAGATGGCCAATGGATAATATCCAATAACTAATCGGGCTTTGATGTGGTCAAGTGTAGAAAATAACAGGATGTGGGCTTTGGAAATCTAGATTTGCTTAGCACTTTGGGGATGGAACTGGGAATGAAACGGAGAATATCTCAACAAGCTAGAAAACGTCGCCGTTAAAGTTATTTTTTTTTTTTTTTCCTATAAAAAAAACGAAGCAAACCGAAAATCGAGACGGAAACGGATATTAAAATGGCGTATTATTATTGATCAAGCTAGGATAAGTAAAATGCACCGAACCATGTACCTACTATGGACAGATAATGTTGGTAAAGTCGTGTTGAGTGGCTGATAAAATTATGAGGGGCCGATTTTGCTTGGGGGTGGGATGCGTAAGAAAGGGGAGAGAGGCAGAGAATTTGGGTGCAAACGTGAAGAGGGGAGCGTCAGACTCCCAGAACCACAGCTAGAAATTTCGTGTGGTGGCAATCAGCTGGGAAGAACCAGACCAAGCAGAAAAGGCATAAAAAAAAAAGACCATTCCCTCACCAGGGAGCCCAGGCCTGATATGTAAAAGGCAATAACATGGGTGATGTACCCTCGCACTAACAAGGAAGTGTAAGGTACATCTTTGCGTGCCATACGTACCTAGACATTAGGTACCTAGCGTGCTACCATCATTGCTGAATCATGAATGCTTATGTAGCTAAGTACTGAATGCATCCGAGCGACATGTATGTACGTACGCGCTTCCCGTTGGGCTCAATGCTGCACTTCTAGCCAAATTCCCTTAAAGTTTGTGGTTTTTATTCCCCTTTTTTTATGCGCTTTCATTGGGGCTGCTATAAATGTATTAATCCTGTTATACGCACTTAAGCAAGCATGCATAATTACCTCTTATAAGAAGCATGGCTGTACAATACAATACCTAGTAGGTATACGTACAAAGTATGTGAGGTTAAGGAAGTACGTAGGATGCATGTACATATGTAAATGTATGTAGGGAATAAAATGTAGGGTTAGTTGTGACGAATAATTGAAGCATCATAGCGAAAACGGAGTCTTATGTTTACGATCGTTTTAGGTATGGACGACCTATTAGGTAAGTGATTAGACATTGATTCTAATCCGCAAAAGCATTGACAATAAAAAAGGAGGAAAATGGAAAATCAGCTGGGCAGTGATGCCACTTCATCGAGGTACACAGTATTAGATATCAGGCTAAGACCTGCGTATTGTACATAGTAGGGTAGGTACTAGGGGTTGGTGATGCAGTACACTGAGTTTTTCCCCTTTTTCGTTTAGTGCCTAGCTCTTTTCTTCGGAGAAACTACAGCCATTTCCCGTGTCGGCCGTGTTACTTTTATGGGCGGATGGAGGGGGGAGGTTAAGAAGGACAACAGGATGTACGTAGGCGATAGAAGAGATATTACTAGTGACCACTATGCATTAGGTACCTCCTATGTAAGAAAAAAAAATAGTTGATACCTTAGTTTAGGTAGGAATGAAAAGCATGAGGTACTTTGTATATGCATAAGAAAAAAAAGACTATTTAGAACCAGCTTTGCTAAACCTGTTGTCGCTATGAATGCTATGATGAAAGAATATAAATGAAAATGGAAATACCAAATTGGTGAAGGGGGGGAGAGTGAGTGATCTAGTAATGGAGTAATAGGCGACAAAGAAACATGGCAATGGAGGTATGGACCTTTCCTTCCCGTAACGCTGAACCGTTTATAACTAAATAAAAATAATGTTTATGTTACGTACCTACCTAGCTTATACAAATACGTATGGTCAAAGGTACCTAGCACCTGTGGGCAGTGGTCCTTACAGTACAATCAACACCGTAGTATAGAGGACCTGCTCCTTCCTTGTATCGTGCTTATTGCAACGCGCAAATCTACCATACCAGGTTCTGCTGGTTCCTGTAAACCGTTAATTCACCGTCTTTTCACCATTTAAAAAAAATTCATTAATAAAATTCCAACCTCTTGAACGTTGAATAACTTTGGCAAGCGTTCAAGAAGATCTCAGATATTCGAAGTGCTTTCAAGCGTTTATATTTTTAAATTATTAAAATTTAATGAAGAATTTAATCTTTTAAACGTTCGAATCGACTTCGAACGTTTACGCGTTTACGAAAAGGGGTACAAAAGCCTACGGGAGAGTCAACGGGAGCCACGGGAGCTAACGGGAAGGAATATAAGGTACGTATACATACGAGCGTACAAATAAACGTACAAACGCAGTTAGAAGCAGTAGGATTGAAAGGCTATTAAAGATTTTACAATTCTACGATGCTACGATGCTACGTGATGAGGCTACGAGGCTACGGGGCTACGGGGCTACGATGACTCCTGGGTCCTAGGTCCTGGCCACAGTGGCTTGGCCGGCTGGCTGGCTGAGAGTTGAAAACTTAGAAGAAAAGAAAGAAGAATCGCTTTCAAAGGAGGGAGGGAGAGGCCTTTATATAGACGATTCCAGGCCTCTTGCTACCTACCTAGGTACGTACGTACGTACGTCAAGACGTATTGGATCAAGGTAACAGGGACAACGGGAAGGAGATAAACGCTTGAACGTTCGAAAGCCTTTCGAACGTTTGAATCATTTGAATGATTTAAAATATCGAAGGTATTAATATATTTAAGTATTTTGACTCTTTTCAAACGTTAGATCCGATTTGTTATTAAAAGCGTGTCAAACGTTAGTATTTACTAATATTTATTATTTTGAATATTCATATAAAAGTAACTGTAAAAAGACGGTTTATAATTACGAAACGGTTAATTATAATCAGCGGAACCTGGTATGGTACTAATACACAAGGTACAATAAGTACCTCATTACCCAATTTGGGTGGAGGAGGTACAAAATTTGACTTGAGCAATGGAAGCGTGCACACGGAATTCTCTGACCTGTAACCTGGAACCTGAGTGACAGGCAGTGGCTACCTACTCGGTTGGGTTTGGTCGGTCTGATTACTTCCAATTCCCTGCTTCCCCTACCACCTGCTCAAGTACCTACCTAGGTAGCTCGCCAGCTAAAATCACTCCAGTCACTGTGCCTTACCTTACGGTCTGGTCTGTCTTGACGCCTGCCCGCTTTTTGGGTGCAGACCCCCCTCCCTCTTTGCACCCTCCCTTAGAAATTGGGGCAGTCTCAAGTCTGGCTTTGCACACAATCACCCAGGCGCAGTAAAAAGGCAGTAGGCCAACGCTCCCCCCATACAAATTTCCCTCTCTTCTCCCACATACAAATCTCCCACCCAAATCGTCTCCCATACAAACGCCGCCTACACTCAACCTCAATACTTACCCATACAAATCGTGAGTACCTCCATTTATATGGCACTTCACTGCAAACCTCAAGTCACCACAACCACTTCCTTGCATTGCGCGCATCCTGTTGGCGTAGGCGAGTCAATTCGTCCTTGGATAGATGCATCAAGTTTTTTACACAATTTGCATCGTCGTTGGATGTTTTTGAAGCTCATTCAATAGCTTCTTATGAAATTGACAAGTGCACCAACTCGTTGCGAACCCATCATGACATTTCCCTAGCTCAACCCTGCATTTTACTGCGTTTTACTGCATTTTGGACTGGACAATCCCGCTGACTGCCATTGCGCGCAACAGCTTCATCCACCACAACATTACTGTCCAAATCTTCGACAAGTCCTCCAAGGTATGCATTTGGCTTTGGTTTGCTCGATTCCGAGCTTCAAGACGCGGTTTTCACGCGTTGGCGCATACAATTGCATTTGCGACAACAGCGCATCGCATTCAACATGACCATGCATCACCACCTCAAACATGTTTAATTCCCATTTCTGCCCCTCCTTCGCACCTATTCGAGCTGTCGCACGACCAACGCCACCCAGCGAACAAGTTCTCGTGATGCAGCGCATTTCAACATTTTTACCTTGCATTACCCTACATACTCTACATGCTCTACATGCTCTCTACCCGTCAACATTTCATCAATCTCAAATACACATCATTTATCTGGGCTTGCAGGAACTAACATGGGATTTAATCAGATCATCCATCATGCCTAAGGAAACAACCAAGCGTGGAAAGACCGGCAAGGTCGAGAAGAGAAAGGGAAAGAAGGGTAAGTTATACATAGTTGCAATTATTTTTTATATACTTAAGTGCTTGATGCATCTGCATCCCAAGCCTAGCATTGATAAATAACCAACTAACTGATTTGGACAATAGACCCCAACGCGCCCAAGCGTGGTCTCTCTGCCTACATGTTCTTCGCCAACGAGCAACGAGAGAACGTCCGTGACGAGAACCCTGGCATTTCATTCGGTAGGTTTCTATTTTCTAGCGCATTCCGCCCTTCTGCTAACCCCTATCCCTAGGCCAAGTTGGCAAGATCCTCGGTGAGCGATGGAAGGCCCTTAACGACAAGCAGCGAGCTCCCTACGAGGCCAAGGCCGCTGCCGACAAGAAGCGATACGAAGACGAGAAGCAAGCCTACCAGGTAAGCCACTTCTGCTCTCCTTGTTAACATAACAGCGCTGAGCGTAGCTGATTAGGCCGAATCCGATTAGGCTGGCGGAGATGACGAGAGCGAATAGTAATGTCCTCTTATCTTGCCCGCTTGTTGGTCATGAGGTTTCACGACGAAATGACTCCGGTCGTGCGGCCTAGGGGAGCCTTTGACCGTGGTAAATGGCACAAGTTTCCTTTCCAGTCTAATGCGTATGGGATCGGTCGGTGTTGATGCACAGGGAAAGGGACATTGTGCTTTAGTTTTCTTTACATTTTCACTTTAAACTGGACCAGAGCTCGGGGAATTACTCTGGTCTGGTGGCGTTGTCGCAGCTGCTATAAGCTACCTTTACAACGAAGCACGAGGCTATCACGCCGGTGCTCCTCAACAACGCGATGTAAAAATAGTTTGCTCTTACCATTCAAGAGAGTTTTTCGCACACTTCACTAGCATTTAGTCCTAGCTGGCCTATCTTGGCTTGTGATAGAATGATTACGCATTCATAATAATCGCGCCGCTCTCCCACGTGGCTAGGTCCAACCCACCTTGACCCTTACCCGGTAAACAGGTCCATGCGAGGATCTTGTCCCGGAGATCTGGATGGTCAGGGGTCGACTAAGAGAGGTGTGGAAGCAGACGTGGCTGAGATCCTTGCCTACTACTATGTACATATCATAAAACATGTGTTTCTTTGCCCTCCTTATAACAACAACGCCGCAAATGCAAGGCTGTAGAAGCAAAAAGCTATCTAGCCTAAGAGGATTGCATACAGCCTGTCAGCCATCTCTAAATACATCCATCTAAGCGACGTCAAGACTGGGTTTTCGAACTGACATTGCTATTCGTCTTCAACATTCCGCCATTATTAGGCCAGACTGACTGAAGATTGGCCCCGATTGAAAGGGAATCATCGTTGATACAATCCAGCCAATCATCAGACATCTTAAACCAAACTACAGCGTCCAGTCGAGCCCTCGGCGACCGCGGCAGTAGCATATGCAGGGCAGCATACTCACCAAGATATTCCCGTCATACAACATACGTATCCCTACATATCGATCTAGTATAATGCCTAGATCAGTCAGATCTGACGCTCGTGGGGTGCTAGCTGCCCAACTCGCTCCGGGACTAGAGCTAGAAATGTACCTAGAAAAGGCATGCAAGCGCTGTTGCGAAAGCAACGCAACGAAACGTTGGGGTCTATCGCACGCCATCGGATCCTCGATCGGAGCAGTGTATCGATCCCTAGAGCAGAGCTAGAGATGATGCTGGTGTCCTTTTTCTCTTACCTACCTATCTTAGATACATAAGGTATGGCCCAAGGTATGGCCTAAGGTATGGATCCTGGTCTTATCATGTTGCATATTCGACGATATACAACACGACATTCAGTCTATATATCCTACGCTACCCGATAGCCTACCGGGCATATGGTATGATATACTACTGATATTTTTATCACCATACAATACGGACGTTTCTGCATACATGCCTTTCTCTTTTTACTGACTGTCCCTAGGCATTATTTTTGAGAGCAATGCTTTCTAGCCGCCCAACAACAAGCGCCGACAAACATCTATGGCAGACTGAAACACTTATTACCTATCGGCGCTTACCAGACAAAGCGACAGTGTTTGCGACAAAGTGCTGTGGACATACTAGTCTTATCGATTTGTTTTTCTGGTATTCGTTGATCTCAGTTTGCGCCATGTCACAAAGAACCGACCAAAAGAAAGTTGCAAGCTACCCGGCAAAGCATCGTCAGTTTTGACAAGCCCCCCCTCCTCTCCCCTCATTCTCTCATCCAGTCCACTTTCTTCCCTGCATATTTGTCTTATGCAAGTGCTCCCTTCTCCGCGCTGTGAGCATGGTAGCACTGTATGGCTGCTCTACGCCTGATCCGGCCTTTTACGGCCAACGATCCACCAATCCCTGGATCTGGATGCATACGCGCGCTTGCTTAGAGGTTCGCTGCTGGGCTTCGTGGCAGTATCTTACTTGAGTCGAGGGTAAATAATGTTCGAGAAACCCAACCCATCTTTCAGAGCTGCCCGCAATGGCAAACTTCCCGACCAGACAAGTCAAGCCCAATTGGTCCTTTTTTTTTTCTCTTTTTTTTCTTTTTTTAATCTCTCCACGTTCTTACCTATTTGATTTTATACTGTTTCCCCATCTTGAATGCTCTCTCTCTTACGTTCATTTATGTACGTCTACGTCGGCTGATTCCTCCATTAGACGACATAATTGATAATCATCTCTCTTTTGGATTACCACCCGGAGCAAAGGGTTATTGGGTATCGTCGGTTTTTCATCCCGTCGATTAATTTCTTATTTTCATGCACCTTCCACCGGCATCCCGGTAGCTAAGCCACATACACACGTCCATCTACATATCTCGGTCAATGGCATAGTGAAAAAAAATACTAGAGTATTGAAAATTCAAATCTGAGATTGTATAGTCACTAGTTTGTTTTCCATACGATTCTAAGCCGTATCATCGTATAGTATATTTGGTGTTATAGCTTCTTTCTCTTTTTTTTCATTCTCCCTTCTATCCTCGGTGTTTGTTCCGCTCCAACTCCACACACGGCACATACGACTTTGCTCGGCATCGAGCCTATTCTCTGTTTGGGGGAATGCATACCTAACACGTCACCCCACCGTCGTTGGGCTCTGGAACTCACGTTATGAGAATTGCAGAAGCAGATGTTCCTTTCCGCGGGCAAGATTTCCCATTGTTTCTAGAACTTATCAGGTATAACTAAGACAACTTCTTGGGTTTGATTCTCGCTAAGTTGTCGATTTCCCCCTCCCTCCCATACGGCCAACTCTCTCATGTGGAGTCGACGACGATCTTCCGGGTACTTATCAAAAACCGAGTAATAAGAATCTTAGTGTTCCCGAAACCAAAATTAATATTGCTCGCTTTCTGCTGCCTTCTAAAATTACCATCAGCTACCAATATTGTCAGGCTTAGTGTGTAACCGAACCGAATTCCGTGGTGGCTGTGGAGGAGAAACTGGACGGGTTAACTGCAACTTTTTTCTTTTCCTCTTCTTCTGCGGTGAGATATTCTGATTACCTGCCATCATGATACCATAAGGGCCTCATCAGCCATGGATTCGATTCTACGCCGTAACGGAATGCCAACCGCCAGGATGGCGGCCCAACAGCTCGGCCCTCAGTTGCTCAATGGCTGTTTTCTCGAGGCTGATCGCGCCGATATTGTTGGTCTTAATCTCCAAGGGCTACGAAATTGTCTCCCGGAGCAGTTCCACGCCCACCTGAGCGGGGTCATCGAAGAGATCTATAACACGAGCCGCTTGCTACGAGACCTTGCAGAGCAGGCCCAGATTCACGTTTCCCAGTTGCCCGCAGTCTTCGACTACCTCAATGTCATCCTGCCGTGCCTCTGCAAAACGCTCCGAGATATCATGTCGTTCTACGAGGACAAGTCGATGAGCAAAGAGTATCGATGGAGAACCATGTACTATAAACTTGGTAACGAACTCCCTGGCACCACGCTGCCGGCTAGATTTATCATGTATAACCAGTTCCTGCGATTGCTCCAGGAGCTTCTTACAAGGTATAATGAGTTTTACCATCTATGACAACTCGTTGATACGTCCTTCTGCTAACTACCTGATAACTAGGTCTCCAAATTTCGATCTGAATGGAATGGAATCTTTGCGCCTCCGTATTCTTCAACTACGCGCGGCTCGGAAGATGCGTTAGTGACTTATGTCCTCTCTATTATTGTTATTGTTATTAAGACATATCTCATGCCTTCTTTAGCCCCGCCCAGCCCTATAAGAACGGATCTGATCAGACGAGATGAAGCGCTCGAGTTCTGGAATCGAGAGACAGTAAGTGTTGCGGACCTCTTCTCTTCCAAGCGGGGGTAGTTTGTATTGAAACTAGATAGAATTCGCATTGGGCCGAGGCCATCTTCACCCAACCCCTACCGTCTCGGAGGGAATTCAAACATCAAGGAAGGTAGGCTGCTTGCTTACTTGCCTGCTCGCTTCTCCCATTAGATGCTCTACGATCAAAAATTGCAGTTACCTGACATCGTACAGCTCAGATGCGTTCGGCCCGTTGCAGCAGCTCGGTCACCTCCCGCCGCTGCCGCGAGACGTCAAGATCCTGGTCAAGAGGTAATCACCCGTCTACCTAATTCCCTCATAGCGCAGTAGCGCCGGTTTCAGGCTAGGTACTTACTTTAGGTACGCATGCTGTGCTAACGACATACACGCTCCTAGATCATTCGATAACGATCGTATCTCCGTCATTTTCTTCCTGCAGCTGCGAGACCAGGCGCCGTCTCTCCTGATCCGGTCCAAAGACACCAGCCGAATCTGGGTGTCCGTCCTCGGCGTCCACGAGCTGTCTATCCGGCGGGAGAGCGACTCGGTCCTGGTCCTCTCTCGATGGAGTCGGTCGGAGCACAAAGCAAAGCCTTGGGCGAGCTTATCGTTCCTGACCTGGGAAGGTTCGCCCCCCTTTTCTTCTTTTTTTTTTCTGGGAACTCTGAAAAATCAAAAATAATTAGATAAAAAGAAAAATCTCCAAGCTGACTCTGAAGTAGAAATGGTGCTTTTTTACTGCACGTTCTTGTGCCTAAGGGTCCGCAGCCAACTTACGCTCAACGTGAACCCCGATGAATACCGCCTCCACAGGGAGAGGCGTCTGTTCCAAGCGTAAGTTTACAAAGATCCCAAGAAGATAGGTCCCTGGCGAAGCGGCGAGACTGATATATACCTTATATACACGGTGTCTAGTCAAATTATCGACGACGGTTACCGACATGTTCTCATGGTATTCGAAGACAAGGCTACAGGTGGCTGCCGCCTCCACGCTGCCGAGTGGGAAGGCAAGCTACGAGCGTGTCCGATATGGACGGCATTCAGTACGTTATTGGCCATGCACTCACTCATTTGACTAACGGTATCGCCAACTAACCGCGACTTTTCCTCCTCGTACCTATAGTTCCGCCGAACGTGTCTTCATCCTGGCTCCTGCGCAAGTCGAGGCGCCACATCTGGCTGCGCGACATCCAGCCGTACGTGTTCTGGGAGAAATACCGGCCCACGAACCAGCGCAAGGGCCGCTTCGGCGCCTTCGAGCTCGCCTTCGCCAACAGCGAGGCCGCCACCCGGTTCCAGGAGCTGTTCGCCTCGTCGCCCGACGTCTCCGCTGCGTCGGCCGCCCCGGAGTCTTCCGAGCATAACGATAGGGTCGACGAGGCTGCTTAGTGGGTGAACTGATCTGGACGAAGGGGGGAGGGTAATAAGGGGTAAATAAACCCCTCCGGAGACGCATGATATAATACGTGTCGTGTCGTATGAATAACGGCACCCTCGAACCCCATGAAATTCATCTCTCCTCTTCTCACGGATTCTACGCAAGGCAGTACTAGGTAACTCGGATATCGTTCCGAGCCTCCTAATCTCGAGTATTAATCGGTCCGCCCGCACGAAAAATGGGCCTTGTACGATTCAGACATAAAAAAACAAAAGGAACAAGAAAAAGAAAAAGCATATGCGACAATAGCCACACCGACCTTCCGAAACGAAACGACAGATATGCGCTCCCACCACGCTTACGACCGTATCCACGAGCCAACGACGCCAACGATATTTCCTATGTCATATTTATTTACGCTAACGAGATCAACGAACGGAAATGACGACGATGACCATTATGATGAGGAGAGAGGCAGATTGTTCGATGATACCCCCATTTTCCTTTGTCTATCGTAGCATTTAGCGAAGCCTTGATTTACTTGTTTCTCATTCGATGTTACTAGCTAGCTATTTTACATGTATGTGATGTTGTGTAGCGTGTTTTAGGTAGTAATAATGGCTCTGTTGACGAACAGTATCTTGTCGTATAGCTGAGCAGTTTCCTATACAAGTGTTATCTCTTGCTGTTAGGGAGTCGAAGGATAACTCCAGTTGAAAGGAGTACCTTAGGTCTAGGTACATAATTGACTACTAAGTGTTGGTTCTATACTCGGTTATAGAAGTCAAAGGAAGACAGACGTAAGCGTATAAAAGTACGGTTTTATAGCATGCGTTATTATAAACACCCATTGAAGTTACATCGCTCTCAGAGATCATTTGTCAGGGTGAGGCCAGTACCCTTGATGGATATCATCTACAGAGCGAGTGTCAGTGTCGTACATAGAGTATATCGAGCCGAGAGAATAGTCACACCTAGCCTCCTATACACTTATGAGGGAACTTACTACCCTATATATATCCAGTATAGTATACTACTCCTATTATACCCACACATCCCTGACAGTATATGTGAATGGCAGAACATTTAGAATGTGGTCGAGTCATTATTATCATCAATAGTCAAGTATATACCAGGGCAGAGCACTTAGCAAAGGCTGCTATCGATATCGCCACCTTTGTTGCGATTCAAACCCCAATATGTAATATACACAAACCACCCTATCTGTCTGTCTCTTGGTGTCAGGTAAAATAACTAATTGCTATCAATCGCACAAGGTCCAATGCCCATTTGATCAAACGGGAAGCCGATGGATTGATACGTTACAAGTGAGACTATCTGTCAGACCTAGTTCTCAGAGTGAAAAAAGTTGATTAAAAGAGAAGAATCTAACAGATCCTCCGAGATCTTCTCATACTCTCTAACAGAGTTTACTAGTGTACGTTTTATCCTCACAATATGTCCCTCTTTCAAAAAAAAAAAAAAAAAAAAAAAAAAAGAAAGAAAGAAAGAAAGAAAGAAAGAAAGAAAAAGCACCGCCTCCACGAAAGAAAAAGACAACGTCCTCGTTGTTCCAACAACTATCCGATGCGCTTGAACAAGCGCTTCTTTTCGTCTTGGGCTTTTGGTACTGTTGCTTCTATGAGCTTATCGATTTTAGCATCAAGTAGCGAGATAGTTTGTTGCAAACTAGTCGATTGTTCATGTAACTTTTGAACTTCTTTTACTATCTTTGCATACCTCTTGTCTAACGACTGATAGACTTTATACACCTTTTTGTGTAATTTTTGCAGTTTTCGATGGTCAGTTAACTTTGGCTTTCTGACCTTTTTTTTGACTTTGGTTTTGCTTGTTCTGCGCTTATTAGTGTAGCGTAGTAGGTTTTTGACTCCGAAATTTTCAATCCTTCGGGACATAGTGCTTCCTCGTTTATTACTTCCTCTTAACTTGACGATAACCCGTGCTATTTAATAAGGCTTATGTATGTTTTATCCTCACAATATCCAGGTTGGGAGATGCCCAGATGTGGTGGACTGCCCGACTTACGGACACGCAGAAAACTGCAATGTCTATCAGCTTGGAATATGCTCTTGGATCTATGTCGCTGTGTTGACTTGATTGAGGAGAATGAAAACGACTTGATCTGGATGGGTCACTCTGGATCAGTCTGCACAAAGGGTTCTCCCAGAAACCGGAAAGCTCGGCAGCCATAGGGTTGACGTCGGTCCTGGTCGGACAACACCAACGATAGGTCGACGAGGTTCGTGAATAAGGACCATTTGTTGGAAGCCGCTTGTGAAATAGATTCCTCCACACCCGTTCGCCGTCTACCTGTGACTAGGCAGGTTTCTGCCTTCTCCCACTGCCTGCCAGGTTGAACCTGTCACCTCCAGGCTCCAGCAGATGGCGAATTCCGGTTGGCAGGGTTTGTGCCTCTTCTTCCCATGTTGGGACTTGGACTGATGATCTTGATCTTATTGTTGTATTCTTCAAACTATCTGAGATATCTGACTGAGACTAGGATTTCCTTTATCTTGACTAGTCTTTGATAAGATCATTATTGACACAATCGATAAGCCTGAAAAGCGATGACTATCTTGTTGTCTGACATCCTATCTCTCGATAATAATCATTTGGTTCTGGTGGTTTCGGGGGGAATAATTGTTTTGTTTGCTATAGTTGTTGTTCTGATAATTGGCGTTGTTGCGGTTGTTCCAGTTATTGTTGTTGTCGTTGTAGTTGTCTTTATAGATGGACTTTGCTTCCTGGAGGAGAATTGACTCTCTCATCTATTTCGTGAAGGAATTGGCCAAGAGTAGTGGCGGCGGTGGGCCTAATCAATTATCTTTAGATCCAATATTCCAAAAACTTGAACACGTGTTCAAAGTGGTTCTTTACTGGATAATCGCTTTTGCATCTCGGATCACACTGTTTACGAAAGGACGGAGTAACTTTCCGTTCTTCATGTTGAGCAATATAAAAGACTGGTTCTTCAAATCTTGGTAGGCGACGTTAGGGTGTTATCCGAATCTGCCAATAAGCTTTTGACAGATGTATTCTATATTACCCATGGCCATGGCGTCTCTTTCCATCCCTGACAACTCTGTGGTTAGCCATTGTTGAGCCGTGCGCTGTAAGTACGATGATCAAACGGCTTTAATCTTGGCTTCTCCTTGTGATCGGGTAAGATCCTCCAATCGATAAATAAAGGCAAAGACATCCGTGTAGATAGTGTATTTCAAACTTAGCAATAGGCACAATCTTAACGTCGTGGCCTGACGCTGAAAACCACTACCTCATATCATCTTGGAGGGCAGATAGAGACTCGGAGTCTCCAGACTCCAAAACCAACGTTAGCCAGGAGCCTTTAGGACCTCGTACTACCATTGGGCCACCACTTGAATCGCCTTCTCCACCATCGCCTCCAGGGTGACCTCGCGGCCGAAAGGTTGTGTGCCAGCTTCGCCTTGCCAGCCGAAGATGTTGTCGAAGCACTGCAGATTTACGGTGATGACAAGGGAAGGGGGTTCGGGAATCGCCAAGGAGCTGCGAATACACGACAAGTAACCAGTGACAATACTCTCCGACCAGTATTAAGGCAGTAAATTGGTAGTCATTGGCCCCTCTATACTGACGGATGGTTGCCAAGGTATTATAGACTTGAGAGTATAATAAGGTCTCCGAGGGTTGCTGGCCCATCTTGATCACAACCGAGTGTGACGAATTTCGAAGCAGTCCGACTTACGCGAGCAATTCAAACTCTCCTTTGACGCCGCGAAAAGCAGTCGATCCCCTGAAGAAGCCAAGCGGCTATTCTTTAGCAGGGGATTCTAGCGATAATAGACCTCAGGAGAGTCTGTGTCAAGGTTTGAGTAGAGATAATTGTTGTTGCACAAAGGAGGGAAAAGGGAACCAGTAGGTAGTCCCTCATCTAGCTACCTTATACACACGATGGTGACCCGCCAGGGTCTATGCTATAGAACCGTACCGTGACAGTCTGGATTGGAGCAAGATCTCCTTCGCCATGAACAAGCCGAATGGTTATTCTTTCCAGTACGATCTGGGGTCGTGCAACTATAGAAAAGTGCATCATTGGCTGATCTACAGCAGGCGTTGGATGTTGTCTGGACGAAACCCGAGTTAGCCACAACTGAGAACGGACTCGTTCGGGTTACATTCGCGGAGGATGTGCTCCTTAGCAATGTGATGGGCATTTCCGGCATATACATCTTCAAGTTCGTCATGTATTCTATGATTGACCAGGTGGCGCTTGGTTGTGGGACATCATGTCGTAGTTCCGCATCTATAGTATTGAATATTTGCCATATCTGTTGGACTTTATCGTCAATACCGTATGCTCGGCATGTTCTCGTGACTTCCATTGCCCACGAATATATTGAGACGTTCTTCAAACGCACAACGTCTTTGACGTTTGAAGTAGTGCCTTGACATCGTTGCCGTTATACAGAGCTGTAAACATATTAACAAGAAGCTCAGTAGGTAGGTAAGGTAGGCTTTGGATGCCGGTTGATTTACATACTATAGATAGGGGAGATAGCATCTCCATTGCGTGTTGTCTTCCAACGAATAAAAGGCGGGTTTGGAAAATAGAATGTATCTTTCTGTTTATTCGTCTGTTTGCTTGTTCCGACATAGTGTCGAAGAGGAGTCTGTCCTTGTCAGGATTTGATGCCCGTGATAGAGAATTGGTTGGAAAGAGAGATGATTTGTAGTAGACATTAGGATAGAATATAGGAGACGTCATAATCCCGACCGTTCAAGAAGTGCTGATTGCCTATGCTGAACAGTGTTGTGGTAGTAATAAGCTGTTGGAACATGCACGATCTCTTCCAGTGATCTTTTGACCGTGCGATATAGCGGCGTTGAGCTGGGTTGGGCATGCTGAAACTAATGTGTCCTGCCCTTATCTGGCAGAGTTTCCCGCATAATATATAAAGTCGAGCGTAGTGCCTGATTCCCGACGTTTGAAAATACTACCAAGGAGGGAAGCCTTGATGTTAGGTAAACTTCGAAGTCAATATGGATTAAATAACTGGCAAGCCGTCCGTAGGCGATGAGTTTGGCAGGGTTGAATACTTGTGAGGTTGTTATCTTGAGGTGACAATAGAAAGTATAGAAATAATTTTAGTCTTTCGCAAGGGACCTTGAGCTGATGGGTTAGGAGATACCTATATAATAGGGTGTTGAATCTTGAGAATATATAAGTTTGAGGCTTCTCTATTTATTTATTTATTTTTTTTTTTAAAAAAAAGCAAGGAATTTTTTGACAAAGTCGCTTCGACCTTCCCACCTTCCCGTTGAAATAAAAGTTTATGTTAGGTATTAGTACCTACCTACCTAGGTAGCAGAACAAAAGGCATCGCGCTTTCCATTTAGTGATGAGGTGACTTAAAATCTGATTTAGTTTCAAAAAACAGGCATCTACGCTTACTTTAGGTACCTACCTTACCTACTCGAAAAGTTTTCTTGATGCCTGAAATAACCTATTCAGTAACTTTGTTGAAAGGTACCTACCTACCTAACCTAACCTTAGGTGCCTAGCCGATGAGGTAGGTAGCTTTTTGCCTCTTCAAATCTTCGCTTTTCAATAAGCATTGTATTCATGTATTCTTGGTTTCATCGTTACAATTTTACCTAGCGCCTAGGTAGTCATATGTTATAATGGATCAAAACCTAGATACTTGATAATGTTAGAAGCATGCTTTAGGAGGTAGAGTATAGGAGGTAGTCGAGCACTTAAGAAAAGTCTTCCTTCGAGAAATAGAAACTTTGCGTTACGTCTTACCCGTTCCTGACCAATGAATCAGACTAATATTCCTAAAATCTCACTGAAGTTTGTGCCCCTAGAGACCTTCCGTTTTCGATATTTCATTCACGATATGGAGCACCATTTAAGTTTGATAACTAAATGCAGAGAGGCTATCTCTAGAGAGAACCGATCGTAACGCATGGTGTGTTTGTACAGACAGACGTACGCGGTTAAAACAAGCAGACGCTCATCCCAAATTAACAGGTGATATCGTGTATTGGGCATATTAGCTAATTATTTTTATTTTTATTTTTACCATTCTTTACCTTACAAGCTGCTGGCAGCAGATGCTGTATCACCTACAAATGCCAGTCATATTTCCTTCGGGTATGCTTTACGTAGCATATGATAGGTGATAGGTCGGTACCGCGGCATCGGTAGCAACTACCAAGTAAGGTAGTAAGGGTTCTGTGGACGATATATAAAGTTTTGAGTGGTTCCCCCTATTATTTGAACGACTCGAACTTCGTGTCACCCTCTGCTCCGTGAGAACTGGGCTACCTAGCTACCTCGTACCTCATAATAATCCTTCCATTTCTTTGTTTCGAATTACCAAAAAAGAGGATCTAGTTGGTTTAAGCGACCACAATACATTGGACCATGTGGACCAAAGCTGAATTTAAATTTTACCTGTACCCAGCCTGTCCCTAGCTAGTTCGCGCTTCGGGGAAGGAAATATGGGTTTTAGTCTAATTAGGTTCGTTCTCGTACTCGATAGAGTAAAGTTAAAATCAACAGCGCGCTCTGCTGATAAATACATTATTAGGTTAGGTTAGGTACCTCGTATGTGCCTTATCCTAATTCAATCTTGCTCCAACCGCGATGGGATAATGATAGTGTAGCAACACATGGAAGTTCTCGACCATATTGCGAGCCAACAACTATCCAGTTATCATTCATTATGTTGTCTCTTGTGTAAGTCGGTTTAAACATACGATAGTCATGAGAGAATACCAGGAGATAATAAATATAGCAAGTCCTAAACTGCCTACTTCGAAGCAAACATCTTGATATACTTATCGTTCCCATCTAGTTGGGTATGTCGTGTACCCAACGACTCGCCTTACGAATAAGCTTTTGGAATTCCGGAAATTCGGAGATAAATGAAATAAGAGCGTTAGAAAGAGTTGGGGTAAGTCGGAATGTATTAGCTTAGCGTCCTTGGTACCAATATATTTCTTAATTCGATTCGAGTCTATGAAGCTTCATCCGGGGGGCCAAGAAAATGGTCAGCCAGGTACCTGATGCTTAAACGACCATAACAGGTGGATATCCCATTATTCTCGAAATGGAGGAGAAAAGCGTCAATGAATGGCACAGCAGATCAAAAGCTTGTCCTGGCTTGTCATGCTCGTCTACGCGATTAGCTGGCATATCTGCGGTGGTATATCGGTTGTTCTAACCAATATGGGTTAAAATAATGTCCGAAAAGGGGTCCCTAGGGGCCCCTCCCCCCGGTCTTGGACGAACGCTCCAGTAATATATCCCAGTAATATATCATGGTATAGGATTGTATAATACAATAGGTACGCTATGACTTTAGGTTGCTCATTAATACTTTCGCGGATAACATTCCGTGCGTCTGTAGCGTGACAGGACTTGCGTCAAGAATATGTCCGACTCCCGCTAACGTCATGTTAGCGACAAGGCGTTGACAAGATGTAAATGTATCATTGAGGGGCGCGCAGTTTTGAGAGGGGCATATGTTATTATGTACATCTTCGAATCTCGATCTACCTAGACCTTGAACCCCCAGAAAGTTCTCCACTCATAGTGTGGTCTCAATCACTGCTATTCATGTGTATCAAGATTATTCTTGAACTTACGAGTTCAACAGCCTTATTAATACACGACGTTAGGTATGGTTGCTATTGGTCTCTATCTGAGCCGCATGATAGGGCAGCAAGGGATGGAATATGTTACACTACAGCATTAGTTAAAGAACCTTACGAAGTACAGCATTCGGAAACATCTCTTCGGAAAAAGGGGTTAAGCTCCATCCTTACTACTACATTGTTCGGAGCGACGCTTTACATAGTACATATATGTGGCCATATGTGTGGCATACTCTACATGTGGGAAGTAGTTCAGGTGCTTCCGGTGTAGCAATCTACATACGCGGAAGTCTGGGAGTCTGTGTGTTAAGCAGCTAGGCCTACTGTTGAGCGAGAGCTTCAGCAGTGTGGGGCGCCGGGTTAAGGGAAGCTAGGTACGCATGCTAATCAGAGCTCGAGGTTGTCGATCAATATGTAAAGAGGGTTTTGCAAGGCATTTACTTTCGGGAGCACTGCTGCATTGGATATCGAAAATAATTACGAAAATTTTGAAAAATAAAACAAAGTAATAACGACATAGAGAAACTCTTCAAGAGTTTAAAATAATTGCCTATGCATTTCATTAGATTTACTACTATTTTAGTTCGAATACGGTTTATTTCTTTGGAAGTTAGCAAAACGAACATGCCAAGACCCTTCTATTAATGTTCGACGCTGTCAGGCTGCTTGGATCGATTTGGGGCCCAAAGTGACGTCAGTCGGGGTATCGTGAGAGTATCGTGAGAGTATCGTGCTCCGGCTTTTGCTCCGTCTTCACATACTACTAAACCATGTCAGCATGTAATAATCATCCTGGACCTAATGTTCCGTCTGTCTGGAATATGCGTCGTTAGTGTTGCCGGGGGTGTTGCTTAGACTCCAATAGTTCTCACTCGTAGGCTATATTTGCCCCTCGTATCATCACATATAAAACGAAACGAATCTGCTTGAAACCCACAAACCTCTTTCCTGCCCTGTAAGACAGTTTCTTTAGAGTCGCAAGAGGGTTTTCGAACTGACGAGCTTTTGGAAGCGGAGTATCGCGATAACTAGCACATAAAGTTTGTTAGGTAATAATACTACATCTTCCTCATCATAACCTCACATTGACGACAGGGTTTTGTAATGGTTGTGATAATCGCTATATTATAGGTGTATAGTAGTAAAGCTGACTCGCCCAGCCGGGAATTTCCAAACAACATTCAGGGATCAAGATCTTATCTTTGGTTGTATGCATCCGGAAGTCTACCCCCTGAGCTTCCGGGGTAGACATGGAAGAAAAAAAATGGTCAACGTCTCTTCCGAATTAGGTAGCAGAAAAACGTAAGCATGGCAAATAACTAACTGGGTTTGTCAGGAGTCTCACTTGAGAGAATCTTTGAGGACAACGGAGACGTTTGTGTATAGCTTTGGCTTCAAAGCTATCCCAGTTATAGAAGTTCCTCGCGGAACAACGAAGTTGTTTTCCTTACCTAATACCCTACCTAATACTCTACAACATGACAAGGTTGGTCTTGATAGGAATTGAAATCTCGCCCACGCTATGGCCCTTTTTGAAGCTGCGCTTTACTCTTTTACTCTACACTATAGAAAGGCTTTAGCTTGCCCCGGTTTTCATGACTGGTCTATGAAGCTAAAGGACTTTAGATTAGTTGACTAGATGACAAAGCTCTTAATACCCATGTAATGTATCTTAAATGGTGACTAGATTTTCATAGCTGTATTCCGGGGTTGAGTACCGACAACCTTGCCATGCTCGAGTAGCATTCTCGCTCTTCTCCACCACACGGCGTACCATTTTATGCGCGGACCCTCGTGCAGGAACAGCCTTCAAGGGGTCTTCTATGGATGTCAAGGATGTCAAGTGACGAGGAGGAGATATGAAACCAAAGATCTCGACCAATATCAGAGACGACTCCGTCGAAGACTGCAACCTTAAACATGCATATGTACATGTAAAACATGTGAACCATGAAATGCGACGGCGGCCTTTTCGAAGGCAAAAAAGGCTTATTCGTACTTAGACTCCCTCGAAACACAGATACAAGACATATGTATTGTACTGTACCTGACCTATAGAATTCTCCAAGCGCTATCTGGGGCTCCTCGGTGGAGTTGAATTTCCAGTTGTATTTGATGTTTTTTTTTTCACCGGAATATCGCCTCCCCAGCTATCACTACTTTACCCCATGCCTTTCTGTTCTGCCCTATTTGCCCTATTTCTTTAGACTACATTTAAGTCCACATAGTTCACTGCTTGACTCCTCCCCTTCTTCCCTTCGCTGTGCGAAATCTGGGGTTAGGCACCATCTGGCTTCTCTCTTAGTGTTGTACTATTGAAAAGTTTCCAGGCACACCTTTGGCCTAGGAATTGGTAATCTAATTTCACCTTCCCTCTTTGTGATATAGATCTGAACGGGGAAGAGATTTGCGTGGGGCCTCATAACTTTCTGTTAGTGGTATCCTCCGAGTTGTGGACTGTTTATAGCTTATGACCGTCGTATTCCCTATGGTCTCTTGCTTCGTTTCTTGTCGTTCGTCAGTGTCCCTTCTTATACCATCAACGGGGTGTTTGTAGGAGCATACACCAGGAACAACACCACCCAAGCAGCCCCGAATAGGAAGCATCAAACATGGCGACCATCAATGGGATCGCGTCGGAATACTTCGAGCCGCCCAACAGCCTCTTGGATATGCCGGATAGCATTTATCACGGACTTCTCGCGATCGGCACTTTCGCTACCATATCACTAATATTTACGAGTGTGCTCCTGAGCTTCATCTCATGGCGAATGATTACGTGGAAATCCCATTATTCCCGCGCCGTCGGTCGAAACCAGTCGATCGTACTGATTTACCAAATGGTTCTGGCGGACTTCTTACAATCGCTGGGCTTTTTGATATCGTTCCACTGGGCGGCGGAGCGTCGGATTATTGGACCGAACGGAGCTTGTTTCGCGCAGGGTTGGCTCATTCAGCTTGGAGACGTCGCGAGCGCGTTCTTCGTCCTCGCCATCGCGATACACACGACGTATCAAGTCGTCATGTCCAGGAGCGTGTCATACAAAACCTTCCTTTGCTGCATATTCGGAATCTGGGGACTTGCTGTGGTCCTTACTTCTCTGGCTCCCATAATCGGCGGGCGTTTTGTGTTTTTGAGAGCTGGCGTCTGGGTAAGTACATAAAATCCAACTACTACCATGGACCCCTGAATGCGTGCCATGTCGTCTAATAAAAATTCTAGTGCTGGATATCGACAGGCAATAAAGGACTACGTCTTTCTATCCATTACATATGGATCTTCATCGTTGAATTCGGTTCTATCATCGTTTACGCCACCGGTTTCTATTATCTCTACCATGCCAAACGCTCGGACAAGGTTATAATTCCCGCACGCAGCGCCGAAACCATGCGTAAAGCCCGAACGGCTATGCTGGCATACGCGATGGTTTATACTTTCCTGAGTCTTCCGCTTGCGTAAGTAATATCTAAAATAAGACTCTATTATTGGAGACTGACGTATTTCTAGTGCCGGACGTATGGCTGCCATGTCGAACAATGAACTATCCGACGAATATTATTTGTTTGCCGGTGCGCTCTTCACTTGTTCCGGTTGGGTCGATACCCTGCTTTACACCTTTACCCGACGGGCTCTACTATTTGACGAATTGGATGTTTACGGCCGTCGCCAGACGACTCGTATTGAAGACGGCAGTCACGCCAAGGACGCGGGATTCCAGCGACAGAGCAGCACGGACAGCATACTCGCTAGTAATGGTTTCGGAGGCACCGGCGGAATTAAGATGGAGACGACCGTGAAGGTGGAATTGGATGACTTTGACAGCAGTATGAGTAATGGAGGGAAAGCGCCGAGGCAATACTACGCAACGGTCGAGGCATTCAAGCCATGAGTAAACAGATCGGATGCGGAGGAATTTCAACGAGATACTATGGATATGAATTATAGTATCGCTTGTCAAGGTGCTACATGCGTTTACGTAGTTGAACTACGTATACATAAACCATCTAAACAAGCAACCTACTAGGTATTTAATGATCTTTCTAATTATAATGAGGTACAAAGTCTTTAGCTACCTGGTACATATAAGAGAAACAGGAAATGCCCAAAGGAAAACTGTATGATCGACGACTTACATCTCCTGTCTCATAAGTATTGGCTAACCAATATAGGTTACCTGAGTACCTAAAGTAATTTGAACCAATCTTATTTATAAAGTGCAATTTCTGCTTGAGCACCAATCTTCATGCAGTGAATATACGAGCGGCTCTATTGCCCCAAACATAGATGGACTTGGTATCACTTCTAATATTGACATATATACATTAGGCACACATACAAACTTGCCGCCCCAAGCACGCGAAACATCAAAAGTTGTTTTGCCCCGTCAAGCCGTTAACCATCAACAACTTCTCAATCTGTCGTACCCTTCTTGGATTTCTTGGCTTTCTTGTGCTTCTTTTCGCCAAACGCTTCCTCGTACACCTCTGCTGCCGTCATGCCGGCTTTCCTCTTCGACTGTTTCGTCTTCACGCTGACCACAGGGTTTGCCTTGCCCTTCTGGGTGGCCCTTAGTACTTGCTTCTCTGCTTCCTCCCAGCCGGGCGCGTCGCCCTCAATCTCGTACCTATGATGCAATGTAAGTAAAACAATCTGGTTAAGCCAATGGGGGTTGGATTTATCTTACTGATCAAGGGGGAGAGAATCAATAAGCTCTCTCTGCTTCGCCCGCAATTCCTTCAATGCTTCATCCCCAGCCTCATCCAGCTCGTCGTCCAGAGTTGTTTCAAGCGGTGCAAATTTGTCATCTACTATTTCGTCGTCGTGCACTCCGGACGCGTTCTCCCTGCTAACGCCAATCGCATCCGATTTCGGCATATCGGCTTCGACAGCAGAAGAGATTAGCGTCGAGAAGTGTGACGTGATTTTTCGTATGATTTTCATAAACATAGCCAAGCCCTGCGATGATTCCAAGGATAGCTCTGTGCAGATGGCACCTACATCCTTCCGCTGCAAGCCAATGCCGAGCAGAAGGGCTCGCTGCACACCTGTAAGCTTAATACTTGGTTTTAGAGGACCTGTGAAGTAGAGATCTGCCAACTTGGGCACAAGGTCCAGAATGGCATGGTGATCCAGCACACCCCTAGCGTATGATTCCAATCTCTTGCAATCAAAAGGCGAGAAGACTCTATCTAGATCTTGTTTAGTTAGCTCCGGTAGCTGGTTTGTCGGATCTAGCTGAGCACCAGCTGTGGCAGACTGATCTATGCTCAATGCGAGGACACACGGGAAATCACTGAATTTGTATGAGAGCAGAGTCAGGAAACGGCGGTGGAAGTCAGCAGCGAAAGCTCCGAGCCACTCTTTTTCATCCTTAAGTGGCCTAAGCATAACGCAGGTGTGCTCGCCGGTTAAATCATTAGCTGTTTGTCTCTGTAGAGGAGTTAGTTTCGAAGTATAGCATATAGAAAGGATGACTTCATAACGAAGGGACCTACCAAGTACACTGGTATGAACTGGGCGCGCGACCAGAACTTGTGGAGCGCTTGAGTTAAACCATAGCTTACACCGACATATTCGAGATCCTCTGCTTTGCGCTCTGCTAGTCTTGAGAACAAGGGTTGCATCTTCTCAATATCCCGAACCTTGATGTCTTCATTAAGAAGACCGCCACTCTCGTTTTGTGTCGAGTCTATAACCATGCTGTCACCCGTATCCTTGCCCTTGGATGTGGCTTCGTTATCTTCTCCTAGGTTTATGAATTTGCCTTCGTAGTAGTCGATAAGAAGCTCGAGCGCTTTCGATCCGTATCCCATCGAAACACAGTCCGGGTGGGTTGCTATTCGAACTATGCGAGCACCGGAAAGGGAAGCAAAATCATCCTGGAATTGCTGACTGACAAGCCAAGGAATCAAGTCTCCGGCAGGCCTCTGACCTCGGTCAAGACCAGCCATAACGCTCTTCTTGCTGATATTTCCTTCTAGCGCTATTTGAATGACACACAGGGGCTCAGGTAAGCCATTTTCTTGAATTGTTGTCGAGGTTAAAACGAAAAGCTCATGCGCTGGAGCGTCGCTAAGAAGTTGAAGATCATCCGGAGAATTCTTGTAGTGACTTGTGACGAAGAGGGCGACCATTTGTCGAAGGAATCTTTCTGGTACTGGATGGAAAGAGAAAAGGGTATCGCGGTTGACGTGTAATAGCTGGCATTGTGAAGGATCTGGGAATATGTTGTTCTTCGGTTTCGAAGGAGTCACATCTAAGCATAGAAGTGCGTTCAACCACTTCTCGACTGCATCGCCTTTTCCGTATCGTATCGGTTCGGCAAGAGTGACTTCTTTCAAGGACCTCGGACTTCTGGTTTCGCCATCCTGTGCCACACTGGTTGCCGCCTGCTCCTTCAACTGCTTTATTAATTTTAATGACAGAGAACGTCCGGTACCTTCATAACCACTTATTGTGGAGGCCATGAATACCGTGTAGGGTCCCAAGAGCTTCCGCACCAGTGCTTTTTTTTCACGTTAGCATATGCTAGCCAGTTATAAAGGGTATATCTTACGTAGTGGGATGGCAGCGGCTTCATCAATGATAACCAGTTCTGCTTGGCCTAGGACATGGGCATCTTGCGGTCGGATATATTGTATAGTCTGTCGGTGATTTCGGAAAATATTGACTCTCACAATCGCCTTCTTGAAGTCGGGATTAGTAGACTGGATGATGGAATAGTCTGTGTGGTCTTGGTAGTTCAGGGCGTCAAATGCTTTGAATACAAATTCAAATAACGTGCCCAAATTTTCCGGAGAGGGAGATGTAACAAAGATATTACTATAGCCGTAAGATACAGCAGCAGCAATGGCGACGCCCACTATTTCTGGTTAGCAAGTTGCTTCGAGAGTAGACCAGGAAAAAGACTAGGAAACATACAAGCTGCTGATTTACCACGACCACGGGCTGCGGTTAATGAGACGGTATTGCGAAGCGTCTTGGCAGCAATAGCATCAACAAATGTAACCAAAGCATCTGCTTGGTCTTTCGTTCGTGCAAGCTGGACCAAAGATCCTATCGGCTGAGTATCTCGAAGAGACTCCTTGATTTGCTCTAATTCTATCTGCTCTGGGGACTTGGTCTCCTCTTTTGGTGGTAGCGGCTTCACCCCTCTACCGCCGGATATGGGCAGAACATTAAGCTCATCGTCAATGACAAGGCAGGATTCGCATCGACCTAAAGATAATAAGAATCGTTCGTTGAATCGTGCGACAACATCGTGGTGGGCTTCGGTCCTGTAGCGGGAATGTACATCCATCGAGAGGGTATAGAGTTGTCTTAAGCTATCCATTCCTTTTAATAATAGCACGACCAAGCCACCTCCCTCGACCGTTTCGATGGTACGAGCTAGAGTATTAGGGGTAAGGGCCTCGAAATCTTGTAAAATGCACTACGGAATAGGAATTAGTTCTCGCACAAGGCGTGTCGTGATAGCTTCGACCTCTTACCATGCCAAACGTCCTACCGAGAATTTTATCGGTCTCCTTATAGTACACATATCTCACATCGTGTAGGGAGACGAAGAGCTCGAAAGGATCTTCGGAATTGGCTTCTCGTATACCGCGCTTGATCTCCTTCTTAATCTTGGCTTCTCGCTTCTTCCGATGACTGGTAAAGCCGAGAAGCTTGTTCTTGTAAGCCCAGAGCACGGATTTGTTCTGGCGCAAGTCCGACTGGGACATTATGTAGTGCAGCTGGACGATGACATCTTTCGACCGGTCACCGACGACGATGAAGAAGCTGCGCTTGTGTTCGGCGAGGCCATTTCGAATTAGGGTAGGAATGCGCGAATCTCTAGAACACGATAAGATTGATTAGTTTTATGAATTTATAGTATATATTGAAGCTGGAGTATATTGTATGAAAGCACTTACACAGCCTTTCGCACCATCTTGACGTCCTGGTCCTCTGCGATTCTCTAAGACCGAAAATCGTGAACGAATTAGCTTCAGATCTCGTTCGGCGCAAAAAAAAAAAAGTTCCCAGAGAAACATTATTCATTATTCTGCCAGGCGGTGAAGGGATTCTGCCGGGCGGTTACCCCACTAAGTACCTTCGTATCGTGCACTAACTTCCAAGTACGTACCTAACCTGAGGTACAATGGTACAACCCTAGGTAGCCTATGAGGACGAGGTACCTAAGTTACCTGTACCTAATTCTCCTCGGCAAAGCAGCTTCACATGCAAACCATCGCAGCTCACTTACACAAGGTCATGATCACCAGTTAGATAAGAAATAAATCATTCAAGTTTTAAGTAACCAATCGTGTATATTAAACATAGGGTATGAACGTAGCAAAAACGTCGACATGGGCATATTGTCCTCTCATAACCAAAAGCAACCAGAACAAGGCGCAGTTAAAAGACCGTTGCCAGCCCAGCTCGGGAATACTGAGTTGTTTGTAGAAACCTCTCACATATGTAGACAACAACAACGCCTGCCCACTCAATATCGAGGTAGAGGGGATCATACCTACCTTAGGAGGTAGGTAAGAACAGAAAAAAAAAAGTAAAGTAAAGAATAACCACCCCATTCACGGTACCGCCGGCCCCCAACCTAGAAGTGATACACAACCAAGCCCGTCTAACCATCCATCCCTTCCCCTTTTTTTTAGTACTCGTCCCTTCTGTCTATCTCTCCTTCTCCCTCTCTCTTCAGTTAGCGCCGAACCTGCGCGTAATGGGCCGGATTATACGCATAGCTCCTTGACTGCGCGCCCTGGTGACGGTGTTCCTCCGTAGTCTCCTGATGCGTCGGCAACTCGGCCGCGAAGCCCTTGTGGTCCAGTCCGGGCGACGCGAAACCGGCACTGCCCGCATCCGACGAGTACGAGGTGGGCCGCGAGCTCGTGAGGGATGGGCTCGGCTGGCCCTGCGACCACCCCCAGGACTTGAGCTCGGGGGAGTGGGATTGCGTCGAGGATGGCGAGTTTCGGCCTTGGTAGTGCGCGTACGTTGGCGACGGGTAGGGCGGTTGGAGTAAGCGCGGCGACGGCTGCGGGTGCTGGAAGTCCCCGGGGAGTTCCATAAGCACGCCCTGGCTGGTGGCGTGCGCTCCCTGGTTACTTGGCAGCTCGGCGTATTGCTGTTGGTTCTTTTGCTCATTCGAGTTGAGCTGCTGTAATTGAGACTGCCAATGCGCTGGGTAGCTTAGCGAATTCGCTGTTCCTGGCCTGCTCCCTGGCTGTAGCGACATTGGCCTCGGAACTTGATATGGTATCGACGGCGACGTGGGTGGATAATATGCGCTCGCTGGCGATAATGGTGGTGATTTCATCCCCGAGCCCACGCTCAACCCGCCAGTGTAAGTGCTATTGTGCGGATTATACGTTCTGATCTTGCCGTCCTCGATCATTCCTTGCAATATTCCAGCGTCAAGTAGTTCTGCCTTTTTGATGATCCTCTCTACCATCTGTTTGCTAGCCGCCTTCATCTGCGCTTTTACTATGCCGACCATGGTGATATTACATCGTATCTCAATGTCTTCTCTCAGGTACAATCCATCCTTCGGCGCGCCGAGCGCAGCGAGTCCAATCTCTTGCTGTTCGGGTTGTTCAACCCCTGGTTGGTTTCCGCCGATGCGATATTTGTTTCGGAGGTCGACTCCCATCGGCGCGTAAATGTGCGTTTGCAGACCCCATGGCAGATCGTGAAAGCAACCGTTGAATGTAATTTTCCCAGACCCAAATCTTCCTAGACCGGGAACATATTGAATTCGCTCGTGAATTTCGTACCATGTCGAATAGAATTCGTCGGACACGGCATCGCGAGGCGCCTTAATTTGCTTATACTCGAGCACGAGGGGATTCAGAGTTATAACTTCGCCGTGGCTGTGGAGAATGTCGATTGCTAGCTGGCGGGGTATGAAGCTAGGGATGGGTGTTATCACCGTATAGACTTCTTTCTTTTTAAGTACCATCGCGGGCAAATAAAAAGAAAACTATCTAATGTATTTTTTTAATATCTCTCTCTTTTTTTCGATTTCCTTAGTTGTTAACTTGAGACAATAATAAGAAGGTAAAAAGTTGATTCTTAGAAGAACAACCTCCCTCAATTTCTTGTTACACGTAAGCGTGCTTAGCCGGATGGCACAATTCCATGTCACGGCCCGCGAAAACGATAGGTTGGCATGCTTACGCTCGTACAAGAGCCTGCTAGGGTCGTGGATGGTTAACAAGCAAAAAGACGTTAAAAAAGGTGGCGCATTATCCCGAACCACACTCCAATATATACAGCCGGAGCCGATATTGTAAAGGTAAGATGGAAAAAGAACAAAATTGTGGATGATTATTTTGATCTTTTTTACTTTATTCTCTCTCTGATGAGTTGCAAAAGAAATTGTTGAAAGATAATGCGTTTGTATAAGTTAGAACAAAGTGGTGGTGCTCAGCGTCAGCACGGCGATGGATAGAGCTGGGGATACCCAACTTTTGCCCATCCTCAGCCCCCCAGCTCCATCATCCCCTTGGGTAAATCTATTCTTAGTCTAACATAGTAGGGCAGCAGGGCAGCCGACTTTATTGACCTTGGGATTGTAGTGTTAACAACCGGCTTTTCCGAGCCACACACCGTTCGGGAACCAACAGACCAGACCAATCTTGGCAAGCCCTTTGTCAGGTCTCCGGACGAAAAAGATGACAGGGAGTACCGCATTCAGCCACTTACTCTCACCCAGTGCTGTTCGTGCTCTAATATGCTCAATTTAGCTACCTACTATGTAGTTCATAAGTGATGATGATGATGATAATGATCAGCGAGCTGAATTGTTGAGAATGCCTCCATGCTTTCGTCAGCGTAAACGTAAGTGACGGTACAATACCGATCCATACCTACCTAGGGTAATGATAGGCTAGATAGGCTATTACTCATTTGTCCAAGTGCTTACGGATTTGCAGACATTCTCAAGGTGTGCCAGTTGTACCAATCGAAAACAATTAAAAGAAGGTCGAGAGCATCTGTGAAGATAGGTAGTGGAATTGCTCTAGAATTCCCAGTTAACATGACAACATGATCGTCGACGTTTTCCATCTTAACTTCGTACGCCAAGTAACGCATCGCTAAGGATCCCAACCAAATCAAAGCATTCTAAGTAACACTCCAAGTAAATACTGAACGGTTTCCACCCTAACGTCTCTCTCTGGCTTATGCGGTGCTACATTGTTTTCGGATCCTACCAGTTACGGCATCTCTTTAAGTACCGAATCTCCTACGGAGATTTCAAGCCATCATCTGAAATAGAACCCGATAGGTATTCCAGCTCGGCTCCCCACTTTGTACGACAGCTACGGGATGCGACCAATTAAACCGCTCAGAGCTATCCTCCCTTGTCGTTTGGCTGTATCTGTGATTCTTGGTTTGTGACTTTAACTACCTACATAGAGCTTGCACAAGATGCACGAGTCTTTCAGGTTATTTGATAGAATAATCCTGAAAGGACTCCAAGACAAGAGTCAAACTCCGCATAGACCAGACAACATTCACTTAATCGCCCATCGCTGTGTCAAAAACCTAACAATTTTGGAATCGCGAAGTTATCTTCTACCAAGAGTTGCGAGGCTGTATAAGGGGGACGATTACTAGAGGTTAGTTATCACAGAGGTAGCATATAACGCAAGGGGGTGAGAACGAAAGTGTTTTTGAAGAGACAAGCCTTCAATTGTTTTCCATGTGACAATCTGAATTACCTATAGCAACTGCATCACGAAGTGCAGAAACTGTAAACTAACTAGCATACAACTATACAACACAGAGTGCAGACTCGATCTGCTTTTTTGACGAATAGGAGAAGAGCTAAGGCTGCGAACGGTGCAAAAGAAGACCAGGGAAGAGAGACTCATGAAGAATCAAGTTACCCCGTCACAGGAAGACTGCCTACGCAGTCTTATACCTAGTTCTCGGTTCGAGTGAATACCTAGGTGAGTGTTGCTTGCTCAAGATGAGCAGTCATTACAAGAAGTAAGTGATCAGCACGAGGCCGAAAAAAAAGAGTCCATAAATGGACAGCGGCGAAAGGAATTCCGAACGAGGATCTCAAAATGCCATAATTGAGACCATAGACGAAGCTGCCGAAAGGCGCATTTGTAGGGTTGGTCATACTCAAGTTGTCCCGAGTAGAAGGCTTTGGCCGGGTATCATGGCCAAGGTATCATAAACATGAATTGTTAAAGAATAAGAACTGGACGTCGTAATTGTGGGTGCGTGAGAAGAGTTGCAGATAGAGTCCATGGACGAAAGTTGCATCTTCATAGTTGGTTGGTGAGGAAGAAATAAAAAGTGCAGCCGTTGACAAAGGAAATTGAATCGTAGGTCGTGACTTGAATAAAAACGTTGCGAGGGTCGTAACGGGCGTAAAATGCCGAGTTAACATGAAATGTTGCCGTAAAGAGGCATCAATGTAACCGCCGACTGGATGAGAAATGATACTTGAAAGTTGTTGTTGGAAAGAAAGAACTGAGAAACGATGCCGAAAACCATACTGAAAGGAAAAACTATGCCGGAAATTCGTGCTGCGATCGTTCTTACGAAACGATAAACGGTAAATGAAAACTAGTAAAAACCACTGCAAAGACGTTGGTTCTGGAGGTCGTGACTCTTAACGAAGAACAGAAAATAGTAAGCTGCGAAAACTGCAGCAAGAATATACGAGGGAAAGAATCCTGTCGGGTATAAGCCGATGCTTTTAACCCATCTACTATTAATATGCTATCCAGTGGATAGATATCTACGCATCCCGTCGCACGGCCGATGCAAAGGAAATCTTGCACACCCAGGCTTCACTGCGCAAGAAAGTGGTGGAACGGTGAGTCTCTACCAACTATAATAATAGGGTTAGTTATTTCCAATGACACATCAAATAAATAGTTGAGGTTAAACAGAAGCTTTTTCTTCGGTCCCAGTTTGACCTTAAGAAGTCTGCACGGAAGGGGAAGCAAGAGGTAAAAAGAAAAAGACGCGTCACTTACGGCCTGTTCCATTCCAGAACCGATGAGGCTCGACCCTGTTGAAGATTCTCTCGTGCTCTTCAATGTCACCAGGCTCTGGCTTATTGTAAGGCAGCACTTTGACCCCGATGTTGAGATCGGCTCGGAGGCAGAGAGAGCACTGGCACTCATTACCGGGGAGAGGGGGGAAGATCCGGACAAAATGCGTCCTGCAAGTGCTGTCGACCCGATTGAGGATTTCATCCGATTGCCAAATCTCTTCAATCTTGTCGGTCCATTTCCAACACCAATCGCTCCGTAGGTTGTTGAGGTTTTTGAAGGTCGTGAGGATCTTGCGTGAGTTCTTGTAGAACAACATCTCGGGGTGCACATGGGTGTTTTTGTCAACGACAACCCGGCGGAAGCCGATTTTGCTCAGTTTCTCGATGCGTTGGTGGATCTGCTGGAGGCCCTGACCTGCAGCTCTTCTATTGTATATATCTGTGACATAGCATTTCGATCCCTTGTTGTTGTTCCAGGCGTCCCAGTCGCCGATGTTCACAATGTCGTCCTCGAACGAGATGACCGGTCCAGTGGCCTTGAAATAGCCCGGCATGATACTGCCATAGAGGAGATCTCCGTTCCTGACTCTCTTGTACTTCTTGATTGCCCAGAACAAGGCCTCCTTGCAAACAAGGAATAGGACAGGACAAGGGGCTCGAGTAACTTTGCGCAAACGGTACGTACTCTATGATAATAATAGTCAGTATGTACCTACTCCCATTTTTTGAGTGAATGATATGAAAAGGTTTGCAGTATCATGAGGAGTAGAACTCCCTAGACCAGCTGAAGGGGAAGCTTTGCCTGACAGGGCAGTCCAGGGAGAAGAACGGGAATTGTAACATACCACGACTCGATTCTGACCTGTCACCGCATACTCCCAGATCATAGCTCTGACTTCGGCGCTAAGCTGTGTAAACTGATGAAAGGTCTCTAGATGAGGTGGGCTTGGGGCCTTTCCAAACTTCCTGAGAACCAAGGGATAACGGTTATCAGGATACCACGTCGTGTTAATCCCTGCAGATATCTGAAGGGTGACTTCCACGAGCTCTTCGATCGTGCTGTGGCTGTGGAATTCAGTGTCACCGTGAAGACGATAAATAGCCGGAAAGAAGTATTTTCGAAGCTCCTGGCGTATCTTCGTTCGGAGATACGCTTCTCGATCTGGCTGGGGACTGTCCTTGTCCTCAGCTTGGGCTATGGACACATTAGCATCGCTTTTAGTGAGTAACTTAGAAATAGCAACAGCGAGAAGGAGTGGCGATTAAGATCAAAACTAGCTTCCTAGCTGCCTTTACTTTCGTCAAGCACTTTGGCTTGCCTTTAACGATTGGGATACTTACCCAAGGATTCTCGGAGAATGTCAATGTGAGTTTGGTGGTCCATATGACGCAAGATATCCACGATGTCTCTCACATCAAACGCCTCACGACTCTTGGATTGGTTGTAATGTTCCACCACGTCGAGGTCATTGACCGACTCGCACGGCTCATACAAGCAGAGATAAGCTCCTAGACACGTCTTGCCCTTGGTTGTAGCCATTCTCATAAAAGTTATTGGAATTCTGTTTCTCAGTCAATGAACGTTCTCTAGGCAATGGTCCTATCTCTGGAAAGTTTGCTGATGTTGCCTGGTCCCTGATTTGGGAACGCAAGCAAATCCAGATTGCGATATACCCATCCGGTGTGTGCTATACATTGCGTAATTACAGAGAATGACAGGACTATATGGGAAGGAGAGGGTAGTAGGAAGATACAAATCAAAAGCACTGTTCGCGACCCGAAGCAGAGAAAGTTGGAAAGCATGGGGTTGAGGTGTTGATGATGGGCGTGTGAGAAGGAACAAGCAAATGTTTACTTACTCTAGAGAATTGAATTGCTGCGATGGCTGTAGCCGGTGTTTGTAAAGTGTGAGGAAAGTAGTCAGAAAAGTTTTGGTAGAGAGTGTGTGAGGTAAAGGAAGATAAATTAAAGGTGAGTTTGGAGTTGGGGAAGAATCAAGGCGGCGAGAATATGTTTATTAGGCAGCGTCGAAGGCGGTGATTGTACAGTGTTTGCATGGAAAGGAATGGATAAAGGGAGAGAGGTAGGAGGGTCCCTTCTGTTTCAAGGAAGCCTTACGGCTCTTATTCCCCGCCGTCAACCTTGCCGTCGTCCTAGGAAACCAAGTGAATGCCTGGCTTTTAAGTGGAAACCACAGGTATTCAGGAAGGTGGCGGCGGTAGTAGAGGTAATGTACCTAAGGCACATACATGTAGAAGTTACTTACAAGGTGAGCCAACGACACCCTAGTAGACAGGTATAGTCTGGTTAAAGAGAACAAAACTAGACGCCTTGTATCGTTTGAGACTGTATATACGTCTCTACGCACCTGTTACCAACTATACTAAACTAATATCACACGTAGCCCTATGGGCCAAAACGATTGCGTTTTTCTCGCCTGTTTTACACGAAGGTGCTACGTAACTTACGCCTAACTAATATATAATTTTACTGTTCCATGCTGAACGGCACTTCTAACCTGCCCCATTGTCTAAAGTGTACCCTATAGCAAACCACCTTTCGTATATATTCACACCATGCTGTTAGAGGCATTGAGTTACTAGCTGCAAGATTTATAACTTAGCGGGGAGAATTATAGTTCTAACTCATGAATTGATTTTGGTGTTTGACTATATCTTTGCTAGAACTGTTTCTCTTTGAACAAGTATTATCTCCAGGTTTTTCATTACGCTTCGTGACAATATTAACGCGACACAGTTCTTTTACCCCCACGATAGCATTCAACTATTAAAAAAATAATCCTTAAGACTAGTAATTTCTATACCGGTTTTATCTACTAAACTTCAGTTGTCAGGTATGGTGCCCAGATACAATCAAGGCATGTGCAACTCTAAAAGGCGAATATTAAAGGCATAAAAGTATTATAAACGCCCCCGCCTACTGAACAAGAACGTTCGAACGGTATGACATTAAAAGTGATTTCTCCAGCTACGATAGTTAGGAACCTATCACCATAAATATTTGCTTCCTTCAAAGACTATGACAGTGACAGTTACATAATTTCGTTATCACGTAAGCTCGTATAGTTATTACTATAGTGGTTTTGTTTTATTTTTCGTGCCATCGGCATTCCAACTCCCATACCTAATCCGTCCGTCCGATTATGTCTTCACGTCAGGCTCATCACGTCCCACATACTCCTTGAACTTTAATAGATCTGTGGCAAATTTGATCTCATCCTTGAGGAAGTCTTGTGCGTCTAGGCTGTAAGTCGAGGGGTCGTTGCTGTACTTCTCGATGTATAGACGAATAGTTGCACCGGATGAACCAGTTCCCGAAAGTCGGACAACGATTCGGCTACCGCTGTCGAAGCGGGCGTAAAGGCCTTGGTTTGATGCAACAGAACCATCCAGATCAGTGTAAGAGAAGTTACCAGCGTCAGTTACAGTGCGTTCTGCGAATTGTTAGCCAAACGATCATCTACATTTTGGGACTTTGTTTACATACCTCCGATCTTGCTGCCCTTAAAGTTAGGATCAGCAACAAGGTCATTTAGCGTTCCGACAACCTTATTTGCGCCATCCGAGTCGACATTCTCATAATCGTAGCGGGTAAAGAATACTCGGCCGTAGGTCTTCCAGAAGTCCTGTTGAATCTGCTTGATGCTCGGCTTGGTTTCAGGGTGGGCCTCTCCTAAACCGGCAATGATATTAAGCCATGCCACAACAGCCCACAGTCCATCCTTCTCACGGACATGGTTGCTACCAGTACCGAAACTCTCCTCACCACAAATACTCAACTTATCTGCATCAAAAAGAGCGCAGAAGAATTTCCAACCCGTGGGGACCTCGTAGCAGTTCAGACCTTGAGCTTTAGCAACAAGGTCGACAGCTCCGGATGTAGGCATGCTACGGGCCAAACCATACACACCCTGCTTCTTGAAGTAGGGGATGAGCTGTGCGTGGTGGGCGATGATTGCCAGACTGTCACCGGGGGATACAAACGCTCCAGCACCGTAGATCATGTTTCGGTCACCATCTCCGTCAGATGCAGCGCCAAAGGGGATGGAATTCTTGTCAACAACTTCCACTAGGGAGTGAGCGTAGGTGAGATTAGGGTCCGGGTGTCCTCCGTTGAAATCGGGCTTGGGAATGCAGTTTTGGGTCGAGTTAGGAAGTCCTAACTCTTTCTCGAAGATTGCCTTTCCATATGGACCTGTGACACCATGTAGACCGTCGAAGAGGACCTTGAAGTCGGGGTTTTCGGTGAAGAACTTCTTAATTAGAGGGAAGTCGAAGATCTCCTTAAGCATCTGAACATAGTCTGCCGTGGCGTCCACAATTTCAACTTCCAGGTTACCGTAGGTCTTGGTTCCAATAGTAGTAATGTCTATATCGGGAATATCGGCAACTTTGTAGGAAGTAAGGGTTTTTGAAGCTTCGTAAATCTTGTTTGTGACGCTCTCCGGGGCAGGACCGCCATTGGACAGGTTGTACTTGATACCGAAATCCTGGTCGGGACCTACAAAAGGCAAAAATTAAGAATATACCTAGTTATGATTAAACATGATGGTTGAACTTACCACCAGGATTGTGACTGGCTGTCAAGAGGATGCCACCCGTAGCCTTTCGCTTTCGAATGACGTGGCTGGCAGCTGGAGTAGACAAAATGCCATCCTGACCAATTAATAGCTTCTTCACTCCGTATGCAGCACCAATCTTCGCGATTAGCTGGATAACCTCAGGGTTCCAAAATCTTCCATCACCTCCGATAACCAGGAATGCACCTAAGGTGTTGAGTGTCAGTTTTTGTTATCATATGTGTCTAGTGTAGGTTGGAAATAGTTGATACTTACCCTCGGCACCTTCAGGGATAGAGAGGAGGATACTGGTGATAAAGGACTCGCTATAGTGAGGCTGTTGGAAGACCTTTACCTTCTTTCGAAGACCTGAGCTACAGGTACGTTAGCAGCTGACATCATTCTATTGTATTTAAGGTGGAGGGTGGAGGGTAGAGAAATAGTGCCGATGATGGTGACGATAGCGACAGCGGGGATAGCTTCAAAGAGCTTAAAAAGGAGCTATTTACGTACGTCCCAGGCTTCTGATCGGTGAAAGGCTTGAATTCGACGGTTTTGACGCTCATGGTGATTTCTTCGCTAAATTAGGCTTATGTATGAGTGTAGAATAGAATCAAGTCGATTAGTTGAGTATGGGAACTATGGAAATCGTGAAGTTATAAAACGGAAACTTGTTCAGGCCTCAGGGGGTGAGGGGTTATTAATAAAAAAAACATATGACGACGTTTGTTGTTTGTTAGTGGGGTAGCTTAGTAGGTACCTAAAACTTCAATAGTCCTTAAAAGCTGCCCCTAGTACCTAGGTACCTCTCTGGCGATTGAAACTCCCGTGTGGGGCCGGCCATTCTGTCCAATCAGAGGTCTCCGCTGGGAACCTACCCTTGTAACTCCCTACCTATCGCTACTATCGCCAAGGCTCACCAGTCTTAGCTACTATAAATGCCTAGGTCATGAGGCTGGAAAGCCTCATATATTTACAGTTAGACTATAAACAACACAAGACGACCCCTCCGGGTCGGCCGCTGGAAGCGCCAAAGCTACATCTATGGCTAATATAATAGCTCTTTCAAGAAGATCCAATCGCCTGGAGGGTAACAGCCATACTCGTACACTTGGTTGGGCCTACCGGTCTCTCGTTCGGCCTTTCTCTGACCCACTCGAAGTCGCCCGTCAACTCTCATCGTTTTTTTACAATAGGTGTGGCAGCCTCTAGGCACTTTTTGCCCACGATATTTTCCGAATTTCCTTTGCCATTGGAGTGAAAAGCAGCCGCTAGTGCCTTATACATACATACATATATACCTAATATATATATGGAGGAGACATAATACTCCATTTCCCACATTGGAGGCGGACACCTTGTCGAAATCGAAGTCGTGGATGGAAGCAGTCATAGGATTCAGTATTCCACATGCTATGGCTGCCTTAAACCAACCATCACCGGTTAAAGGTAAACCTTGAAGTGTAATTCTGGATATGATGGCCAAGTTTCGCGGGAGAAATTTCTGTCAACTTGCTAGATATTACTAATCGACAAAAGCTATAGGAAAAATATAGGTATTCACTCAATTGTCACGTACTTCTTATTTGTCTTATATCTTACAGATTTCTCAGAAGTGGTGGTACGAAAGATGTGACTGCTTTAGGTACCTATACCTACCTCCTACCTAGGTAGATACCTAAGGTAACTTTATTGCTGTCATTGGCGACTGTAAATCCTCTTCGATCGTTAGTGATTCGGTTATTGTACCATTAGCAATCTATTAAGATACCTAAGAGGCATGCTGGGTACCTACCTTCGTTGATACGCCCACCCCCTTACTATGTTTATTATAGGCGCCAACAGTTCTCGTGTACTGTCCAAGGTATATCGTTATGTACCTCCTTTTCTCAGCAAGACAATGAATACCTATGGAGTAAACCGTTCCACCAACCCCAGAATCTTCCAGTCTAGTAACGCCTAGCCCTCTCAAGTCCTTCGAGGGAGATGGCTACCCTTTATATAGACAATAGACTCCTGTTGTATCCGCCTGTTCTCATATGCCTGACAAAAATACATTAAAGCAACAAAAAAGAGGACCACTGGAGCCAACTCAGTTATGTCCGTCCTTAAGGGTACTCTCAACTCGGCAGGGACTGCCGAAGAACCAAGCACCGATCCTCAAGAGGTCGTGCAAGTTCTGTGCCTCTTCCCCGTCGACATTGATAATAGGTGAAGTGCGCACAACGACGCGGCCGTCGCCGTGAACATAACCTTGAACAATTCGGAGGTCTTTGTGGGAACACGACACCAAGGTGGCCTTGAATTGCATAAGATACGAAATGAAGAGTTCCGAATATGGAGGTGGGATTTGGAAACTCACGGGAGCTATCTCATGACTGCAGAATCTTGGCTGCTTCAACTTTGCCCGGGTCATTCGTAAAATGCAGAAAATCTCACTGCGAAGAAGTTTGCCCTCCTCCAAGGGTGCCTCGTTTGCCACGTAACTGATGGTATCTGGCAGAGGACCCCTAGCGCGTGCAATGAATATAATTCACCAGTCGATCTTCCATCGGTCACAATCTACATTAATAGGACTAAGTTTTACGTTTTCCCTTTTAGCTGGTAATTCATTGCAGATTGTGAAAATACGTTCGAGTATCACTTACTGGTTGTATAACTTCCATCGAATTTGTTCGCCCGGAATTTCGATTGGCTGGCCCAGGAAGTCGGCTTCCAACAGCTCATCCTAAACTGTGCGGTAGCACGTCCCTATCATTCTTGCAGTATGCCAATTTCCATATCTACCTCCTGGAGGAAGATTCTCAAACACTTTGGTCGCTTCGGCGATAGCTCTCATCTCATCGAGTGGCCTTGGTTTGGTAAACTGAAGGCCTGCATCTTCAGGTTTTCCAGTGTCGATGTCAATCTTGTACCGCTCGATCTGAAGCGCAGCCAGGTCGTTTTCATCAAGGTATGGGGTGCTGTTGCCATTTTCGTGAAGGTACTTAATATAGTTTGTGGTGACGGCAACTAATGGATGTACTGGCTTGACATCCTTGATTTGCGGTGAAGATGACATTTTAAAAAGAGGGGTTTGTAAAATGAGTGATAGACTGTGTGTGCAGTGAATTCAGTACTGGCAATGAATAGATGTGATAAATAAGAGGAAAAGAGACCAATTCCTAGGATAATGATTCGACGTATCAAAGGACTTAAATGAAGTACAGGGCTGTCTGCCTGGAAAATTAACAGGGGGGCTGGGGGGATAATAAGCTACCTGCCTAGGTACTTAACCCAAGGTATCAACAAATCAGGGTGTAATTATTAATCACCTCTGAGAACAAAAATATAAGTAAATAAATAAAATCCATTATACAGTTGGGGATGAAAAGCATCATCAACAAAAGGATTTGCCACGCAGAAGTTCCACCCAATCTTCTTTCTATTTCCGCTGCGTGACCGCGTCCCGCCCTTTTCCGATGCCGCGCGCGATAGACGCCAATCGCGAACTTCATGCTGAAAATAAAATAGGAGGCATTTAGGTAATTCGCTATTAAACTACCTAGGTACCTGATGCAGCCTGCTCTTGACTTGTATCGTCGTTTGCTTTGTCAACACGGTCAACGGCATGTTCGAAAATCACCTCCTTATAATATCGAGCTTCGGCAATGCTCTCGAGGATATCCTCTTTAGCTTGGTGTAGTCCCTCTTTTACCGGCGCGTTCTTTATGATGCTTCTGGGACACCATCGCCGTGCGGCCTCCTTTATAGTGCTAACATCCAGAATCCGGTGGTGCAGGTAACGGGCTACCTTCTTGTACGGCTCTTTCCCAAGGAATGCCCGGTCCGCATGTACGCTGTTGCCGGCTAGCACTGCACCTCGTTCGGGCACATACTTTTTAATGTATGCCAACAGTTCATCGGCTGCTTGTTCAGGGGTGACTTTGGAAGCTACCACAGCGGCAGTCAAGCCGCTATCCCTATGCGTCCGGGTACACCATTCGTCCATCTGGTCCATTCTCTCCTGCGATTGATGGATAACAGTTCCCCAGCCGTTCTCGTCTAGAATATCCAGCGTACCAGTTGTAACGATGCAAAAGATCTCAATGATTTCGTCGTGATCGGGGTCAAGACCCGTCATCTAGTACCGGTGCGTTAGACCCCATATCCTCAAAAATGAGCCCATATGTAGTGAGATCAAAAATATATTACCTCACAGTCAATCCATACTAGCGCGCCGTTGCTTGCCATGATTATTGGAAAGGGAGAGAGCCAGCGGTTAGTGAGGGGAAAGTATGTCCGTGATGCGATGCGTTGATGCCCATCGACTTTTTATTGGGGGATAGCCAAACAGCAAACGGTTAGCCTTTTTTTGCGTGATTATATAATTCAAGAGGGATGCTAAGGCAGATTTAGAGCTATAATCCTAGTGCTAGATGGAGTCGTAGAAAGGGTGGATACCTATCCTGGTGAAGAAACACAACAATATCGAGTCGTATAAGGTAAATATTTACTTCGTAACTACAAACTTAGCATAGGGACTCGGAAGGAAGGTCTATTTATGCTAGATGGTTCGCCGTTGTTAACGATATCATGCCAATTTTATGCTACCTAGGTAGGTACCTAGGTAGTTCTAGGTAGCTAGTGAAATGACCCAAATGCCGTATACTAAACATCGCGCCCTTTGGTCAAAGCGAATGACTCACCGGTGGATGAGATATAAATTAGTAGAACTTATAAATGTTGAGATTATTATTAACCCAATACATTCATCTGTTCATCCATCAACATCCTAATAACAATGTCTACTTCTCAGAATCCGCCCTCCCAATCGGTCCGCTATCTCCCTACAAACGAGGCGTACGACCGATGGGCGGCAGTCTACGACACAGATGGCAATTTCTTACAAGCGCTAGATACTACTGAGCTCAAGACGTTGTTTCCGAAGTTCCTCCTTTCAATCACATCTCCCAAACCATGGCGCGTCGTCGACCTTGGATGTGGGACGGGTCGAAACACTTCTTTGCTTCTCAGAGTCTCCGATGTTGCGGAGGTAATCGCGTTAGACTCCAGCAAGGGGATGCTTGAGGTAGCCAGATCACGACTCCAGAAGTCGAACGATGCTACTACCGGTATAGACCTAGCACGGACGCCTCCAAAGTTGCATCTCGAAGTCTTCGATATGCTAGCTTCTCCGTCTTCACCAGCCCTTGCCCAACTAGTAGACGGAGTAATATCTACCCTGGTCGTTGAGCACGTACCCCTATCAATATTCTTCTCTCACATCTCGCAGATGTTGAGGCCAGGCGGTGTTCTCCTCCTGACTAACATGCACGATCAAATGGGCGCGATTAGCCAGGCTGGGTTCGTGGACGTTAGTACGGGGGAGAAGATACGGCCGACAAGCTACGTGCATACTGTAGCAGACGTTATTGCCGAGGCAGACAAATATGGGTTTGATATCGAAGAAACTGGGGAACAAGAAAAAGAGGGTATTAGGGAGAGAGCGGTAGAAAGCGATATGGTTGATATATTGGGACCAAGGAGTAAAAAATGGGTCGGCGTAATGTGCTGGTTCGGAGGCTTATTTAGGAAAAGGAGAGGTCAGAATACCTGATAGCAGTATAACTAAGTCACCGAGTATAGAAGCATTTAAGAGAAATATGATGTTCTGATAGAACGCACCGAGGTATGACCTTGGCATTGTTTGGCTGATATGATATGGCATAGCAAAATGTTAACATGTGGTAGGTCAAGTAGAATCCAGCTAAGGAATTATAATCAAGTCGAATAATACCTTGGTAAAAATGCTTCAAAGTATTTATGACCAACAGGATTTCTTCGAGAACTACATCAAGCTAGACCGCCGAGTTAAGGGGCTCGAAGGTGTCCCGGAATGGTTGCAACTGAAAACGATGCTCCCAGATCTTGACGGTCTTACTGTCCTCGACTTAGGTTGCGGGTTTGGTCGATTCTCTCGATTTGCAAGAGAGAACGGCTCATAGTGCGTCTGCGCGATTGATATCTCTCAGAAGATATTTGAAAGAGCTCGAGAAATGACCAGTGGTGACCAGATCAGATACGAAAGAGCTGGTTTGGAAGAACTCAGATTGGGGGACGATGAATACGACCTCGTCTTTAGCTCACTGGCCTTCCACTATGCCGCGAACATTGCTGGATTGATTAAGGAGATTGGCATCGTGCTGAAGCCATCGGGGCGCACGGTATGCTCCATCGAGCATTCGATATATACAGCGCCGTCAAGACCCAAATTTATAGTAGATGAAGAAGCAGGCGGCAAGTCATGGCTGTTAGATGGCTATGAATAACCAATTGGCTAACCACTCGGGGTTGACTGCTTGGTTTCTTTATTTGTTGTTGTTTGGGGATATTGGGATATCAGGTATGGAAACATTCTTCTCTGCCAGCTGTCAATGGGTGGCCGAGGGGAGTGTAATTAGGTGACGTCAGCCGTAATTCAAATGGGAGGAACGGTTAAAGATCGGCGATATTAAAGTTCACTCGCCTAAATGAGAAGTTTAGGCGGCGATCTGTCTAACGGAGGTACCTGCCATGTTAGGTATTTAGGTAAGTAGTGCCAGGGCTAGCCAGGGCTGCAGGGGTCATTTGGGGAGCTCACCAGCCCTTGACAGCTTATCCTGCGCTTGTCGTCATCCCTTAATGCGCAACGTCTGTCCACACTCTCTTAACTTTCATCTCTCAACGACCTGAACGATCCGAACGACCTATCCTTCTCGCATATTTCCTTACATGAAAATTTAACGCGCGCGTTTTGAATTTGAGCCAATTTCATGTGTAGTAATACGAAGAGAGCTTTTAGTCTTTTTGCCCGCTTCGTGAATTGAAAGCCTCTTGCGCCAAGCGAGAATCAACATCAGCATCAATATCAACATCAACATCAACATCAAAGTGTCTTTCGCGCTTTGTCTCCTATACCACAACTAACTTTATCTATCTCCTGGCGCAAGGCTGGGAAGGAGACATGGTTGAGAGACTCTGGTGGACGAGACGATTGCTTGAATGCAACCCCTGAATCCTTTCCTAGCCGCCTTCTTCAAGCCCGGCAGTCCCATTGTCGCCCAGTGCAGTCCCGTACATCATCATATTCTCCTAGTTCCGACAACCGAATTCTTCCTTACCTCCCGCGAAACCGAAAGCGGCCTATCTCTGTCAGACATTGTTGGGTCTGAAGATTTTCTGGGAAGCCATGTACTCCGTATTCCCAGCCCGGCCACCGCTGCGGGAGGGAAGGACTCTGTCGGAAACTTGCGTGAGCAGAGGGGCAAGGCGAAACAATACTCGACTTTGAATGGGCGAAGCGTTGTTATCAAAGATGCTTTTATCTATAGTAATAAGGGTAGGCGAAACTCCAAGTAGCTGCACCGGCTCTTCCTAAACATCTTTCTAATCGTCGTCGTGGCAGGGTTCAAAACGCTCGCCCAAGCTCAGCTGCTGAATGATACCCTCTGGTATGCCGACAGCATCGAGCCGCGACAATGGTTAATATATTATATCTCGCGGCCTCTTGTAGGCGTCTGGGTTGATAAAGAAGTGCCCCGCGCTATTTTTTACGAAGGCATGGCCAAAGTCAAGCTTGCGGAAGCTAAGCGAACTGCTGCCGTCGAGAGTGGCGAGCCGAGTACTCCACGAAAGAAGGATATAAAGAGCTTTCACGATCTTCTCAACAATTTTCCCATGATTGCAAGGCAGATGCACTCCGGCCTAGAAAAGCTCTTTCGAGAGTTTACGACAGTCTTTGAGAGGCCGTTACCCCCTCCGCCATCTGCACTACACATTCCCGATCCCGTCCCTGATGGCCCTATCGCGACAGCTATGAAGCAGGTGCGCTCTAATAGCCTTTCTGCACGAAGAGCTAGCATAAACGACGATGACAGTGCCCGAATAACTGATAGTTTCTATACTGAAGATGACGAGGACGCTATGAGAGCCTCGCTTGAGACGGCAGTCACAAGTGCTATCGATCTGTTTCAAAGTGTTGACAAGCAGCAACTTTCTATGCTTGGTGCAACAACCGATCTTACTGGGCCTGTGGTCGAACGTTTAATAGAACGGTACGTGGCCGAGAACGCCCATAATCTCATATGGCCTCGGCTTGCTGCGATGCGACGACCGGAGGACCTCGAGCTCGAGGCGAAGATCCGACAAATGGAATTCATTGATATCTCACAACTAGGCATTTTCATTGAAGGCGGCCCAAGGGCGAAACATGCGCTTACCGTTAGACTTGGTCACGCCGTCGAAGAATTTCGCAGGATGAACTTGGCAATGTGCCCACAGGAGATGATGGAAATCTTGCTATCAACAATCAAAGCTGCCACACAATTGACCGAGCAGCCTAAGCAAAGTTCCGACTCCACTACGGTAGAAAAGGCGTCCCTCACTGTCAACGCTGATACGCTGGTGTCGCTGCTCCTCTTTATTGTTATCCGGGCTGGTGTAAAGCACCTCCAAGCCAGGTTACTCTACATAAAGCATTTCGTGTTTATTGACGATGTAGACAGCGGCGAGTTAGGTTATGCCCTGAGCACATTCGAAGCGGTACTTTCATATCTCTCCATGGACTCAAGTAGCCTGCGAAGAGCAAGTCGTCGAAACAAAAGTCTCTGGGATGCGGCTGCAAAAGGTAATATGTCTGAGCTCAAAAAGATGATGGAACCAGATCCAGATGCTATTGATTTTGACTTTGGCGAAGAACCCGTAGCATCTCCGGTTTCGACTCGCTCGCCGTCAATCAGCTGGAGCATGGCCAACGGCTCCTCCAGGAGGTCTTCAACAGCATTTACACCGTCAGACTCATATTCCCGAGGATCAGGGCTGAGTCATGTATTCCCATTTCAGAGTCAGTTGAGAGAAGATCCCCCAGTGGTTCCGATTAAGAAAGTTAAGAGAGTTGCTTTGGACACCAGGAGTATGTCAAGCAGCTCCGAGTTTTCGTATCATTCTAGGGCAGGTAGCATTGCTACTTTTGGAAGTGGCCTCGAAGGCGATACGTCAATTGAAAGGCTCTGCCAAACCGAAGACTCTCGTGGGGAGTCTATCCTGATGATGGCGATTCAAAACGGGCAGCCTGAAGTGCTTAAATACCTACTTTCGCTCGAAGATTATTTCCCAGCTCGTATCGTTTTGGACGACTGCAATAACGAAGGCACTAGTCTGCTGAGTGCTGCCGTTCAGCTAGGTCACGCCGAGTTAATTGATTTTATTTTGGGCTTTGTGGTAGCTTCAGCGTCAGAGCCGGAGATTCGAAATTACTTATCCTTGCAGGACGTCAGGGGGCGAAGCGTCGCACATTACCTATTCCACGCGCCGTCTTTAATCGGTCGCATCGGCGAGCTACTCCCTTGGCGGCAAAAAGATAGAAATGGACAAACACCATTGTTCGCGCTCTGTCGGTCCTATGACCATCAGAATTACCACGATATGGTCGAGGCCGGTATCGAAGCTGCAACACTTGCACAGGGCGACGGCCAGGCACTTCATCTAGACGATCATGTTGACTTGAAGGGGAATACCCTTTTGCATATCATCAATGACCCCCAATTAGCAGTGAAAATCCTTGTACAGTGTGACGTTGATGTCAATGCCACAAATGATAGGAAATTCACTCCGCTGATGGTAGCTAGTAAGTACGGTCGGTTTGAGATGGTTAGGGTCATGTACTCGGACCCGAGGGTAGATGTAGCCGCGAAGGAACTGCGTGGGCTTACTGCAGTTGAATTGGCAAAAGATGACGACATTCGAAATAGAATCGACGATTTGACACTATTTACGATGCCGCCTGCTGAGGACGGCCGTATCACTGGTGTTGTCAGATCTTTCTTCGTGGAAGACGCTACCATTCGGTTAGTCCTCAAATCAGGAGCCCCCGCAGATAGCGAAAGCTATACGGTCACCACATGTCGTCGCTCTTTTGCAGACTTTGAACGTTTAGCACACCTACTTTCTATCGAGAACCCTGCATCGTGGATCCCAAAAGTCACGAGCCAACGATCACCATTTCAGATCCCATCGAAACCTTCGAGAGCCGTCTTGAAGGACATGCAAGTTCGAGCCGACTCATTCCTTAAGATCCTCCTGGCCCATCCTACCTTCGCGACACACGAGATGCTCTGGGAATTCTTTTTAGTGCCCGATCTACAACCGGACATGATAGAACAGCGGAGCAAGCTCAAAGCTGAGACAAGAGCTGAGAAGGTGCGAGACGAGCTGGAACCTCTTCAAGATATTCGCGAAGTAGAACAGTTTGTGGAACACGCCCGAGATATGGTTCGCAGCGTTAATTACTCGACTAAGAGCGTTGCGCGGCGGACTAATGCTATTGGCGTCGTTACGAATGGTATGAAAAATAATATTATCAAAATCACGATCTGATACTAATACATCTACAGATTTCTATGATGCAGCGAATTTGGTTTCGCGAGAGGTTAGGAACCTGGCATTTTTACCGCAAAGCCATATTTCTGCCTTCGAAGCTTACGTCCAAGCTCTTATCCCCCCTCAATCTAATCCATCGTATATATTTCACAACTCTTTTTCAGCTCTCCAATCTACTATTCAAGCTATGCTGTCGTCGTTATCCCGGCCACTACAACTCGTAACCCAAATAGTATCCTCTCGCAAGGCAATCGAACGCAATTATAATTATGTTTCGCGTTCGACGAGATGGCCATTAGGGCTGCTTGACGAAACCCGCCAACGTCTGAACGAAGAAAGAGAAGAAAAAGCAAGGCAGGCCCAAACGGAGGTAGATATTCTAAGTAAGGAGCTCCGGTATACGCAACAAACCGTAGCAAGCGAGCTAGCGGGGTGGGAAGATATGCATGAGCGTATGGGCCGCAGGGCTATAAAGGAGTTTGCTAGAGGAATGCTCATCCTCGAGCGCGAGCGACTACATGGTCTACGTAGGGCGCAAAGGAAACTGCAAGATTTAGGTTCGACTTTTAACGATCGGTCTCATGGGTCGGGAATTAATCTCAATAATGCCGCAGCAATGGAAAACGGCGTTGGCGTTGGCGTTGGCGATGGCGAAGGCGATGATACCGTAGGTAACGAATCTAGTACAATGGGCGTGGCGTTCGCGGATAGAGTAGACTAGGTATTTGGCAACGATCATGAAGCTTTTGACCCGGGACGTCCCGGATGGGTGGACTTTGAATAGCAAATCAAGCAACCAAGCAAGCACTTAATGCAGTTATCATAGCCACGTTGGCCATGCATGCATGCCATTCGGATACTCTTCTACCCGTGCGCATACATACTCCTAGTTAACTCTGATACCGGTTCAGCAGTGGTGTGGTGCCCGATGGGATAGTAAACTGACAGACAGGACAAAGAAGGGAGGCAGCCCATGGAAATTATATATACCGACCTAACTAATATATACAGCTTACGACGACATCAGACGTCCATTTAAGTTACCTGAAGGCGGCCGTGCTACTTGAAACGGACCAGGCCACCGAGGAAGCCAGCGAGCGCTTCGCCTTGGCGGCCGAGGCGGCACATCCCATCTTATATATATACGAATGTGCTTATAAGGCACGGGGCCTAAGGCCTAGTTACCTAGAGAAGAAGAATCAGGAAAGGTCTAGAGCCGCGGCCGCAGAACGGTCAGCCGCGCAAACGAAACAAAGTTTAGCATTGCCGTATACTACAGTACCTTATATATGTGTTGATATAGTCATACAAGGTATGTATACCTAACTTAACCTAACCTAACCTAACCGTAGGTAAGGAGCTGTAGTGCCGAATTACCTGATTAGTCAATTAATCGGAAGACGTGACAGGTCATGATAGCCTTGATACTGTTTCTAAATGTCTCACCTAGCAACCACTGAAGATTCGAGATTCGGCAGAATTAAGACCTCGGCGGGTTAGTTACCTACCTAGGTTAGGGAGCCTCGATATCTAAGACAAACGCATCTTTCGTAAAGGGTCGCGAGGACAGGTCACTCCCAGCCACTTGATTTTTTAAGTTCCTCCTCCGACCAGATCGCCGTGCCGCAAACATCATAGTAATTTCTTCATCATCTTGAATATCTACCTGTCACAATATACAATCTACCTCTTATCGTGCAGAAAAGCTAAGCTAGACAGCTAAACAGCTAGAGAAGACAGGACGGGATAGGACAAAACACAAATGGATTGGTCCATATCTGCATGCGAGGGCTAGGAAAGATGACTCACTCAAACTCAACTCAACTCGACTCACCTGTGAACGTTGACGTTGCAGGTGCAGATGCAGATAAGCTAGATAGATAGAGAGGGAGGGGGAAGAAGAGGCTCCGAGCGAACGAGAACGGTCCCGACAGTGTAGATCTGAAACGAAACATTTTTTCTTCTTCCTTCCCTTTTCTCCCTTTCCCTTCTTTCTGGGTTTGTTCTTTCTAGCTTACCGTTTGGGTACGGAACTTAGGTTACCTTAGGTTAGGTACCTGGGTAGGTACCTTACCATTGTACTACCTGACTTGGGCTGCCCGGCTGCTTACTTTACTTTACTTTCTGACCTGGCCAATAAACCGTCTTCAACGCGGTTCGAAAAGGTACTTTCTTGTGGGTAACAAGATGTCGTGAGCCGATTGGTCGCAACTAACACTAGCGCGTTGATGACCCGCGAATTAAGTAGCTTTGTGCGCGCCATGCTTTCTTTTCCCATCCGAGCCGCGAATCGAGTCGCGGGGGCGGGGCCGATTTTGCTGGAGGGAATGGTCCCGGAGTTTATTGTTTTTTGGGGGGAGGGGGAAAAAGCCAAAGTCCAGTCTTTGTCGTTTTGTGGCAGCCCGTGCCACTGGCAATTTACGCGCCGGGGCGGAAGAGGGGCTGTGCAAGTGCAAAGCTCGTGTAACTTCGTACCGAACACTAACGCTGCACGCAATGGATGCTTCTTGACGCCTGACGATATCGGATGATGTTTAGGCGCGCGTCGACTTTTTTTTATTTTAGGTCTGGCGCTTGCGGGTTCGCTCGGCCGTTCAAGAATTTCAAGATCATGGTTGATCAATAAATAACTAATCGATAAGAACAGGTTATCTTTTTTGGAAGTAAGGCAAATAGAAAGGCAAATAAGATAGAGGCATAAAGAAGGAGGACAATCACACGTATTGTACCTGATGGAAGTTTACACACAATAGTGACATGGCAGTTGTCTATAACCGCCGAGGCAATATAGGGAACAACTTAATACTTCGCTGAAGTTCTGGAACGCTTCTTGAAGCTGCCGTTTCAATTGATGTAGTACATCTTTCATCTAATACCGGTATTATTTAATTAAGTGAACCTATGAAGTCTATCTAACCCCGGTGTTTAAAGCCCAATAGGACCATCTTCGGCCATCATGTCGCCTCGCCCCATCTCTGCCCGTTGAAGGTTTGAATTTGGGTGCACTGCAACAACGCACACATTGCCTATCACTTACTTATACGGAACATAGGAAAACCGAACGCACGTCCCGTATCGTCACCTTGCACCACTTTCAGCTCACCTTGTTTTTTCAAATCCGGATTAAAACTCCGCAGTAATTTCTAGCTGCCGCCCAACCATCCATAGCCGCCCACACTTCTAAGTTCTTACCCAAAAAAGAAAAGCAGATAAGATCGATAATCGGTCTTGTTCTTCGGTCTGTGCTCTCTCATTTCCCACATTTCGATACCTATTTTTGTCAATGTCGGCAAAATGTTAATCTTTAGCGAGCGGCAAACAGAAATAGTTAATCTCGTCAATCAAGCGCAAGCGCGAAGTGGAAATACCCTGGGTTAGGTAGGTACCCAAGATCCCATCATCAGATCTACAATATGACATACCGTATTGCTTGCTAGGTACTTCTTATTGAAGAAAAGATTAAAAAAAAAAAAAGAGGAGTTCGGATCTTCAACATCCCAGTGGCGGAGTACGCGGTTGTGAAATTAGGTAGCAGAAATCATGCGCGCAGCCTCTTTTTTTCGCCGTATCGCATTGAGACGAATTTCCAAAGACGTCGTCTACTGGAAGCAAGAATCTAAACGCATGCATGCATCACGAGGACGTATGGTGGAAATAAGAGGTAGATAGATAGAAAATGAATAAGCGAGCTCTAAGCCGTACAGAAGAGTGATAATTATCAACCTTGGTATCAGGGCAAGAAACAAGTGGCTGTGCGTTGTGATATTGTTCGCTATAGCAACTCAGAAAGACACGGTCGCATGTAACAGTCGACATACAACCACGTCCATTCACGATCATGACGCCCTCCACGCGTCGAATGGCAGCGTGCAGACGCGTTCTATCGCCTTGCAGATACATGAGATACAAGAGATACATGCAGAAGCCTGTTCCCGGGGATGCATCTTGCTCCACACAAATTCGAGGACCACAAGCCGAACTAATGCACGATATGACATGTGTCTAGCTCTGATACTATTATGAGTCACGATGTCGGGATTCTCGGGTTGGTTTGCTCTGGATATGCCGATACCTATAGCCCTGCATTTTAAACTGCGAGTTGCAAGCGAAGAGAAGATACCAAAACTAACTACATACCATATACATACCATATACATGCCATATGAAGTAATATGGAGGACCGAAAAGAGTTAAGGATCTAGGTATAGTCTCTGGATAAGACCCCAGGCTGTCAGATCTGATAGGCCCATTCTTCTGTAGCCACGATTGAAGTCTTGGCGCTTTCTTTTTTTATTATTTATTATTTTATTATAGAAAGGGAAGAGAAAAAATAACTGAAAACTTGAATACTATGTAAAATGCACTGTACTTAGCCGCCCATTCTACGCTGATCCTAACGTGCAAATCGGATTACGTTTTTACAGTATAATATTATAATATGCTATTTTATTGCTCTGCGCTAAAAAAGATATTGAGATGGTTACTTGCTAAGCCTGTTCCGACCCTGTACGCGCTGCGCAGCGGTACAGAGAAGACGGGGCGGACTACTCGGAGACCCACCCGTTAATTGTATCCACTGTATCTGGATACACAGCACACAGCAGACATGGATGGACCTGGGCAGTGGGTACCTTACAACGTCCTCTCTCTATTTTTCGGTACGTACCACTCCAACTTCACCTCGAGTCAAATCCACTTACACGCAGCGCCCAATTCATCCAACAAACTGCACTACCTACATCCGAATCTTTCTTTTCCTTCTCCATGTTTCAGGTTGGCCATTCTTGCATTTGCAGAAAGAGAAAAAAAAATACATCATCATTTAGCCCAAGCCTAGCTCCGCCGAGCTGATTGGTATCCCGGTTCATCGTGGCCCGGCCGCATTCACTCGAGGATAAGAGGACCGGTCCTCCTCTTCATTCCGTTCTCTTTTCTGTTCTAGTTCTTCAGTATCAAAAACTATCTGATCGAATAGGGTCAGCCTTTTCTTTTTCATCCTCCTCTTCATTAGATCTTTTGTCTCGAGGCAGGCCGCTGGCTACCCGACCTGATATTTCCTCTTAACCTCGCAACATCAGCGAGATATTCACACCAGTGCTTTTTTGCCTTATACCAAATACCAAGGAGCCGGATCTCCTATCCTATCCACTCTCACTTCATAATCTATAATCATATAGTTCTTGTCTAAATAGATAAGAACACTCATATCCAACTATCAACATGGCTACGTGAGTCTAAAGGAGCCCTTGGCTCTCTCTCATTATAGAAAACGTAATAACTAATACTCTCTCCCGCAGTCTGGCAGCAGACATGTCTTTTGATTTCACATTCCCTTCATGCGAGCCAGTCACGCCGCCGAGCTTCAACTTTGACCCGTCTCTCCTTGAATTTTCATATCATCCCGGACATGCTCGCTCAAGCTCGTATGGATCCTTCTGCTCTACTGCCGAGACGTCGCCCCCCGACTCGGTCAGCACGCGGGTTTCTACCCCGTCTTGCTCACCACCTCCAATCCGACAACATGGACCCATTCTTCTGCCCAAGATCCGCTCTCAGGACCAGGCCATCGACTCGCCCGCCAAGCGCGTCAAGACGTCGCCTGCTCCTACACCTAAGCCTAGCCGCCGTGCAAGCTTCCGCCCTTCGCACACACGGAGCTACACTAACCCGGAGACCCTGCACCACTTCTCAAACGCATTCTTTACGTCCCAGGAGGATCAAAATACTTTGTCTCAATCGCTTCTATGCTCTCCCATTACCTTCCCTCAAGATAACATGAACCAGCCTCGCCGCGCCTCAGCTGTCAGCCTCGACGGTGCAACGCTTGAGAAGTTCGGCTTTCCCACTTACCGTCAGATGCCGTCGTACATCTCGGCTGTTCCCCAACCCCAGAACGATCAGTTCTTCTACAGCTACGCGCCTCGCGCCCCTTCTCCATTAAGCATCTCTTCCACACCCACACCTGATCCTACCCCATCCACCACTCTCATGAACTACCTCACAACATCCAATCCTGCCCCGTCACTGGTGCGGACCATCTCGTTCCCGATGCGAGACCCTCACACCAAGCACTTCTGGTGGGATGTTCGCCAAGTCCGATCCTGGACAAGCTTCAACTTGAATACCATTCTTTCTCTCCCCGGTGCATCTGGACTCCTAGACTGCCCGGTCCCACAACCACTCCTCCCCCAGCCCCCGACCGGTGCGCGGCACCCCGAGACGGAGGCCGCGCTCCACGCCATCTACGCCTCTTACTACATTCCCAAGCTCAACTCGGCTCTCGCGCTTTCCTCTCAGCGACCCGTGCAGCTCTCCGTCCCCTCATCCAAAGCTACCATGGTCACCGCGACGACCAGCTCGTCGTCTTCCAACGACCACGTGTTCGTGGCTAACGTCGCTGGCGAGTCCTCCACGGCGGCGGCCATCTTCGGCGGCAAGCCGACGGCGCGCGTCGTCGGCCTCGTCAAGTCGTTCGACCGCTTCAACACGGGCATGCGCGTCGAGGGCAACATCAAGCGCGTCGAGTACCTGCGCGGGCTCGCCCACCTGCACCACGCGATGCGCGAGCACGGCACCCGCTACGGCTTCATCCTCACGGAGATCGAGCTCGTCGTGTGCCGCAACGGCGCCGAGGCGACGCCGCACTTCGGCTTCCTCGAGGTCGCCAGCGTGCAGCTCGCGGCGACGGCCGATTCGTCGCCCCGCGACGAGGGCGACGAGATGCCGCTGACGGCGTGTCTTGCGCTCTGGGGCCTGTGCGTCATGGCTAGCGACGACGGCGTCAACGGGCACGGCCTGGGCCTGGGATTGGGTCTGGGACTGGGGCAAGGGCACGGCCAGGGCCAAAGCGGACAGGCGGTGGTCCCCTGGAAGGCGGGGATAGGCGCCCCCGCGGAGGGCACGAGGAGAAAGGCGCTGCCGAGGGACGACTGGATGCCGCAGCCGCAGCTGGCGGAGAAGCGGGAGGCGAAGCGCGCCCGGGGCTGGGTTTTCCCCGAGGAGCCGGTGGGGCGGAAGGAGCTTGGGAAGAGGGGGGTGCGGTACGGCGGTTGTTAATTCAGCGACCTACCTAAGTTGTAGTTTGTCCAATGGGGTTTGGCTATGTATTAAGAGCAAGTTCGGGTTTTGGGCTGGTCCTACCGAAACTTGTTGGGGTATTATGGAGACTACCTACCTAAGCTACCGGGGTATAAGTGATGAGAGATGAGGCATGATTAACGAAATATGGGATTGGGATTCGGATTCGGATTTATGCGGGGCATATTCGGGTTGGACTTGGGGACTGGGCTGGGCTGGGCCGGCCTACATACCTTGGTTGGTTGGTTGGTTAGATGACCAATCTTGCCTGTCTCACTAGATATCCAGGTGATAAACGAGAATTAGTACTTCTAATATTGAAGCAAGTATTTAAATTATAAACAAGTTAAATTATTTGTCCATGATCTATATACTGTATAAAGTGTAATGGTTGGTTGATGGTTAAGATGATAAGTCGGTAGGAGGGATGCGATTGGTCTGGTATAGAAGCCAGGTGTTTCTGTTTCCTCTTGTCCGATTAGAATATTTTCTGAGAAGGATATCTCCTAGTTTGTCTCCTAAGTTATTGACTCTGATTTTAGTCCAGCTTCAATGACATCGGCATAAAAGACAGCTCCTCGTATTCTCAAAGTTGGTACCGTTGAGTTAGAGACAGGACTTGAATTGGGACAGCACATAGAAGACATAATGAACTAACTACTAGTTGATATATACCTCATGCCAATCCAGATTCATAGGGGATATAATCCAAATCTTCACATTAAATATGCCCTCTACATATGTAGTTAAGTCGTTAAACTACACCTAGTTACCAACTTCTCACGGAAGTCTATTTTCTCTTGAATATTGGCCACTTTCACTTTTATAACATGAAACCGCCGGGAATTTTGGAAATAATAGTATGCCAACGACCCAGGTCTCAGTATAACCATTCCAGTGACCACGATACATTCCACTTAAACCGGCCTTTTTAAACCGGCCTTTGAAATATAGACAGACAGAAATTCTCGACACATATCCCTTACGAAGAAGACAAATACAGTACATACATCCCAACGGTATCGTCGACCCCGACCCGGAAGTCGGGGCACAATCCTGTAGCTGCAATATATTCGAGTGATCCACCGGTTTGTATAGGTAGGCATGCATGTCTTGTTTTATATTACCCGGCACCCCCACTCAGCCACCCACCCGCCCCCTCGCACACATTCGTCGTAGATAACATTCTCCATCTTTACACTATGTTCTCTCGGCACCACGTACCCGCGTTTAACACCTGCCTTATGTATCCAAGGCAGGTATCTGCAAGGAGTCTCGCTTGAGACTCCTTGGGAACAAAGGAGTTGCTTTGTACATAAGTATCCAGTCAGCGTTTTGGTCTGGTAATGTGACGTCTCCCCCCTTTCCTACCTCCTCGCGCCCCCACCAACCCCCCAACCCCCCACTTTTTTTTTAAAAAAAAAAAAAAAAAAAAGGTCCCTTCCGGGGGTAGCTTGGCGTCCCATAACCCGGTTCTCGTCACCTATAAATAAGGTATCCAGGTAAGGTGATTACCGGGCCGCATGGCATTCTGGGAATAGCCGTTGGGCTTGTTGTATTGGGGGTAGGCGGCGGAAGGGGTCTAGACTTCTGATCTTGATATATTGCTGCCGCATGATGCACACCTCAATGGATACAGGATTGTGTATTTGATTTTATCGTAGAAGAAAAGTGTCTGGAATTGGAGTTAAGTAAGAGGTATAGTATATAGTTGTTTGATACACACTCCTAGAGATTATGTAAATGGCACTATGTGGTTTGTCAGGTAGGTGCCTAACCTAAGGTATTTTGAGTAGATGTTACCCAGGGAAATCATCGATAAATCTTGAGCTGAACCCGTGGACTATATACCTTATATACATTAATTATATCTTTTATCGAGGTAGTAGCGATAGCCAAACATCCCCTGCCTGTTTTCCGTTCCACTTCCCAACACCCCCAAGTCTCTTCACTGTAGCTGGCGAACCGTGATGCCTGGAATATATGTATCTGCCCGCTAGTGCCCTGAATCTCGAACGTCCCCGCCCTCACCGGTCCCACCGTAGCCCCGTCCGCGAGAGTCGCGCTGCTCCTCGTGAAAGCGATCGTGCCGAAACGCGGCACGCGGACGAGCTCCCCGGCATTCTGGTACGCCTGGACGAACCAGTCCGCCGCGAGCGATGTTAACTTGCTCGGGTCTCCCACTTTGGCCGGAAGGGGAAGGGTCTGGGTCGACTTCCCGTTCTGCGTCGTGTTCTCGACGACAACGGTGCCGGTCGACTTATCCGTCTCGGACACGGACACGGACAACGTGACGATGATCGAGTCGCCGGCCTTGATAGGCACAGCGCTGGTGATGTCCGTTTCGTTGGCGGGGAACCACCCGGCGAAGGACGTCAGGCCGTTGGAATAGGTGATGCCGCCATTGAGCACTACGTCTTGCGCGAGCGTGTCCCCGATCGCAACCCATATGGAAAGCTTGTTGGGGCCGCTCAGGTTAGGAACGGTGAAGGTCCCGGTGGCGGAGGTAAAAGATTGGCCCTCGGGGGCTTTGAGAACGGCGCCTCCGCGGTTTTGGTCGAAGGCTGCAAAGGTAGTGGAGGCTAATAGACCTGCGATGAGGGTATTGGAAGTAGAGAACCTCATGGTTGGTAGAGTGATTTGGATATAACTGGTATTGTTTTTTTTATCGTGTATGTTCTTGATGAGTCTGCGGAGGAAATACATGTATTGCCAGGCAATCCAGCGGATAGACTGCGATTCCGGACACAGCAGGCCCCGTCCCCTGATTATGCGATCGACGTGCTCAAGACCAAGACATAGGTATACGAATTGGCCACGTTCGACAGTCTATTCTGTTCTACAAGATACCATGGGAATCATTTTCGATCCCTTGCTACGCTCACCATGACAAGATGATATACACTGGTTGGCGACAATATCTCGTGGGTATGGCTAGGCTCGGTTTAGGCGTTGGAACCGGATAGCCCTTTTGGGAAACTGTTGTCCTCAACGAGCGAATCAGGATGCGGTGCCTATCGCGAAGGGGATTTGTCATTGGCTGGGTATATTGTCGACTTTTGCCGCAGTAAACCGTTGTCATATTTCCGGCGTATATAGAGCCAAGGTCCATGATAGTGTTATTAATAGATTGTTGCCGTGTGTAATTACGAGTCTACTAAAATTGCACGAGGTCGAAAGCCTCAATTCAAGGTTCGTAAAATTCTCTGGACATCTGAGGAAAAGATTTGCTCCCATTTTCACATGCCTCAGAAGTTGGGAGAACCTTCGATGGTGAAAGATTAATTAGATTGATTATCATTGTAGATTATACCAGGAGTCTGGAAGGATACCATATGCGGCTGAGACAGCGCATTATCTAAGACTTTCAACTTGATATCGTGCAGTTCAGTGTATATCGTAGCAGGTGATAACTCGGGCCACTGATGACAGATTTCATAGTCATAAATGTCAACAGCCTTGGTTATCTCCCCAAAGAGGGTACTTGTTATTGCTAGGCATTCATGACCCAGTCTCTGGAAGCCCAATTCAGGGAAATGGAACTCGGCACTTGTATAGCCTTGTCATCGTCCGGTTCTATTCAGCACTTATAAAAGATGCTTGATCAACGCCTATCCCCGTGCTGCCTCGACTACCTCCTTCCTGCAACCAACAGAAACCTCATCTTTAGTTCCTTAGTTGAAGCGTTAAAATGAAGTGGCTTTCTCTTACCACACTGGCGCTCTTTGCGCTTAGCTATGCTCTCATCTGATTCCCTTGTGCCTAACTCGTAGTTGACCGTCTTGATCCGTTGGTGAACCCTGGCCTCATTCCTTCACCACATCTTCACCAGATAATGGGAGACATAAGTACCAGAATATCCAGGCGATGAACTCGTGTAGCAAGGAGAGGGTTGTTGCCGAAGACAACATTGACGACTGTAAGTGCTTTAGATGCGGCTGCTCAATAATCTATCTGACCTAGCTAACTTTGTCTAAGGGGTTGAAACTCTGCCTGGTGGAATGGTTGCGGGTATGTAATAGAAAAGTCTACCGTTCCAAGATACCTACTCCCGGAGGTGAGTGGGAGCGTTGTGATAAAGGTCTACTCAGAGTACCGTTAATGATGATAAAGTGGTCTGGAGTTGCGTCAGATGGCTCTAATGTGTTTGAATTTTCTTTAATAATCCAACTAGGTCCTTAGACATAGCACAATTACACCTAATATGCTCTGTGATTGAGTACTGCTTTTCTGCTAGTAAAAATAATGAGACAGTGCTACTATAAAGACTATATGGTACTATATAATACTATGACCACCTAACAAGGGCCTTTTGTGTGGATTGTGCTTAGCATTGTTCATTGGCATAACTGTCTTAAGGTAGAAAATCGCAAACGAGCTTAAACAATGATAGGGATGAAAACTTTAAGGACGAAGAAAACTGTACAATATAAGGTAGAAGTCTAAAACAACGCATTATTACATGTGTAATCTACCTACATTGAAAATAATATAGCTCCTATAATGGCAATTTGGCATGATAGGGGATGACGCCTTGGTGTTTTTAAAAAAGGGGGCGACGGAAAGTTTATCAATCAGAAAACATGGAGATTCGATTAATATACCACGCGATATTTGATACTAGAATGCACTAAAAATAGGTCCATCTGCGTAATTCGAAGAAAGAAAGAATGCACCATAGCCAATAGCAAATGAAGTGAGGTAAGGGGTATGTAGACCAAGACATTCCATCTTCAAAAGCAATGCGTAAGACGCCGCCACATTCCTATAAGAACATGGCCCATGTTCTTTTGATTGCGTCTCCTACTCTGCATATACCTTAGGTAGCTCCTAGAGCAAACGTGACTGAACAAGGAAATCGTTCGGTGATCTACCTTAGGTGCCTTTAAGTATATGTATATCACAATGCCTACGGAAGACTACGGAAAGTCCCCACCGTTAGGTGAAGATCGCAGCACTGCATGCTCAAAGAACATGTCCGCTTTCAGACAAAGAATTGTACGCTGTCACTCACGTATATATCAGCACCGTGCCGGACCTCTCAACTGAGAGGTATACTTTTTAGAAAGTCGTAACAAAGAAATTCAGTTTTTACCCCCTCTCAACAACCTAGACCCATCTCATCTCATCTTCCCCTTCCTACTCTAGCCGTGACAGGAGGGGAAAATAAATAAATAAATAAAAATCTAATCCCTAGTCGTCACTACTCTCCTGTAGTTGTAGCAACGAGCCCACCATGTCCCTATCCCGTAAATTCCACAAGCGCATCCGCATCGGCGCCGACGGCGTGGCCAGAAGCGCCTGGGGACCAAGCGGGAACCCGGTCCCGTCGATCGAAGAAGCCGACGACGACGAACCGCCATCACAACCACCACCACCTCCCCAGCTGGAAGAAGACAACGAGAGAGCATACACGCCCGACTACGACCCCTACGACGACTACGACTACTACCACGGGAGCCCGCCCCTCAAGGTGCCCCGGTACGTCCCCAACCAGCCCGTCGACTCGATCCCGGACTTCTCCGACGACGAGGAGGAGGCCGAGTTCCGCGCCAAGGTCGCCGCCACCTACAAGTGGATGGAGGAGGAGGGCGTGCGGTCTGCGGCCGCGTACCTGACGCCGGCGGCCGCGGCGCTGAAGCGGAAGCACAGCAGAATGGCCAACGGGACCAGTAACGGCAATAACAACAACAATGGTGATGACCTCGAAATAGTATCATTGTCGGAAGAATCGTCGGGGGACGGAAATGACCAAGACGGAGAAGAAGCAAAAGACGAAGGCGAGACCTCCGAGTCCGCCGCGCGCGTCGGCATGATCGACAACATGGTCGAACTGCTGGAAACGGTCGGGGTGACGCTGAACTTCCTCGTCAACGTGCAGGGGGCCGACATCGACCCGACGGACCTGCAGCAGGTCCGGGAGACCCTGGGCAAGTACGCCGAGGACGAGAATCAGCAGCAGAAGCCGTGGCACACCTCGGCCGAGGAGGCGCCAGACCGTGCCGAGGCCATGGTCGAGCGCTTGTTCGACATGCCGCTCCGCGAGTTCTTGCCCCTCGCGTATGATATCGCTGAATTTAGGGACGAGTTGGAAGCACGAGGAATTAATCTTTAAGATAGTTAGTGGAAGTCGAGACAGGCTCGTATTTGGGAGCGTAGCTAGATTTGCTACTTAAGAAAAGTTGTAGTAACTTTCAAGATTGTCCTATTAGCTTAATAGATTTAGGGGAAAGAGGCAAAACAAAGTAATCATCTCAGACATGGTATCATCTGCTCTTTATTTTTGCATTCGTTGTTTGGTGGCAGTAAACTAGACTTTATACTTATTGGACATATCTCGGTATATTCGCTCTCTAACCTTTGGCAGCACCGGCCTTGATCAATAAGATATCGCCGTCTTCTACTACGTAGTCCTTGCCCTTGGTCATAACCTTACCCTTAGCCTTGACTTCGGCCTCGTCACCCAATTCCTTGAGCGTACTGAAATTGTATACTACGGCTTGAATAAATGTCTTTTCGAAATCCGTGTGGATAACACCAGCAGCTTGTGGTGCTTTGGTACCAAGCCGGATGGTCCATTGCCTTACCTCGTCGGTACCGGTTGTGAAGAAACTACCAAGGTGTAATGCCTTTCGCATCGTTGTGATGATTTTAGGTAGAGCTGACTCGATCCCGAGCTTTTTGCATTCTTCAGCAGCTTCTTCATCAGTGGCGAAGTGCGTGAGACGCTCCTCGAATGATACGGAGATGGGTAGAATAGGATCACCCGCTGCGTTCTCCTTCATCCACTCAGCAATCTTGGCGAGATGCTTGTTCTTCTTGCGAGTATAGTCTTTCTCTGACAAGTTGACCAAGTACACCACCGGCTTTGCGGAAAGGAGGAAAAGAGTGTTGATGGTTTCGACCTATTAACTTATGTCAGCTGCGTTCTCTCGCAGGTGTAATGATGAAATTTGGAAAGAGATGGGTTATCAGAATAATCTTTTATCACAGTATGCACTCTGCGTTGAATTATTGAGGCATTCGAAGAGCTGGGATTAGATCAGGCGCTATGGCCCTTGTTCATCATGGTAAGAGAGAAAGGGAAAAAAAAAAAAAAAAAAAAAAAAAAAGCTCTTACCTCCTTCGGGGTCCATGTGCCTTTTCGCACATCTTTTCCGTCATTCAGCCATGCGAGGACTTTTTCTATCGTGGCTTCTTCCTCTTTGGCCTTCTTTAATTCCAAGCTTTGACCGCCTACGCGAGTCTTCTTCTTGGAGTTCTCTAGAGCTTTCTCAACGAACTCGATATCCTTCAGTCGCAGCTCCTCTGCGATGATATCCAAATCTCTGACGGGGTTAACGTCTCCCTCGACGTGGATAATCTCGGCATCATCGAAGCATCGTACGACTTGGAAGATAGCATCGACGGCTCGAATGTGTGACAAGAAAGCATTACCCAGACCTGCACCGGTTGACGCACCTCTCGTCAGACCAGCAATGTCGTAGATAGTTAAGTGAGCAGGAACTCGCGACTTAGGGTTGTACTTATTGCACAGCCAGTCATATCGCTCATCTGGAACTATGACACGGGATTCCTCCGGGTCAATAGTAGCGTAAGGGAAGTTCTACTCGTACTCGGTTAGCTGGATAATGGGAAAGTAGGATGAGCCCAAACTTACGGCAGGGTTACCAAGACTGCACTTGGTGATAGCCTGGAACAGGGTCGACTTGCCGACGTTGGCAAGACCGACGATACCACTTTTCAAGTTGTTTCCCGGACGACCGAGGAGGACCTTCTCCTCTACAGCTTGCTTCTTGGGAGGCATTGCTTTTCGTCGCTTGGCGTATGTACGAGTGGAGATGTATACTGTGGTGCAACTAGGCACGCGGGAGGGAAGAAAGGCAGAGCTAGCTGCGACAGATCGAAAAGTATGGAGTAGAGAAGTGAAGGGAAGTGTAAAGGAAATGGTGGAAGACACGGTGATAGATTTTCGGCTGAAAGATTCAGCCTCAGTATCAGGTTAAACAAATATTATAATATTTGTTTAACTCCTGACAACCATCTATTTAAGGTATTACTGGCGCTGGACGGCTGACCTCGTCAGTGATTATTTTTTTTTGTCGCGCGGTTTGGCACAGCTTGTCCTGTCCTTTTTTTTCCTCTCCTCTTTTGGAGGGGCAGTTGGAGAGGAAAAGGGTTGAGAAGAAAAAAAAGCTTTGCTCTTGTGGATTCCCAATCAAAATTGAAATTTGAATATTACATCGGAATCCGGAAGTCGTGTTATACCGGAACTTGGGTTTAAACCCCACCTTCCGTATAAGTAAAAATACCTAGGTACATAATCCGAGGTACCTTTTCGCCTGACGGCTGCGAACAGTAGACTGCCACTTGTGCCGTCAGCTTGCCTTCGACAAGCGCTCGTCGTAGCGAGAATCGGGCGGTTGAGCAATGGTTTCCCGGCCGGATTCGTCACACTATTGGTCTAAGTGTCAGCTGGATGTGGCTTAAAGGGCTTAAAGCTCTCAGCCCCCGTTGGCTACTCCCTCACCTAAATTCATGCATGTCTGGTACATTAGCTGTATCAATTGCATTGTCTTTCGCGGTTGCCTCGAGGGTAAACGTAATCTGCTTATTTGTACCGTAACTTTTATTTGTGAACCTTTTCTTTTTTGTTTTATTCACGATGATTCTCCGAACCTCCGTCATATAGTAAACGTAGGAATATTCTCGTTCGATTCACTTTACTTGACTAGTAGAAAACGTCTAGAAAAACCAATAACTACAGCAAACTATCTTTGGATGTAGATCATCCTCCCCGCCAACATTATAAGATACCCTACCCTAAGACTTAAGTACCTCCTCCTCCTCTCCAATACGTTAGGTACTCGACCACGCTATACTTCCGTTTGTCGACACTCAAACCAAACATACAAAATATGTCTTCCAAGAAGTCATCGTCCCACAGGACATCAAGGCAATCCCATCGTTCAACTCTGTCGTTATCGAGGACAGAAATCGTGATCAATGTATATGATCTATTACCTGTAAGCAATTACCCCAGATAAAAATAATACTGTGGAGTAACTACTGACAAAATATCCACCATCAACAGCCTAGCCGTCTCTCTTCAGTCCTCTGGACAGTTGGCGCCTCTCTACTACATTCGGGCGTCGTGATAAATGGGAAGGAGTATGCTTACGGTGGTCACGACCAACCCGGCTTAACCGGTGTTTACTGGACACAGCCCAAGACCGAACCGCCTGGGGGTACTTTTAGGACCGAAATCCTGCACGGGTTCTCTTTCGCAACTCAAGCCGAAATCGACGCCATCATTCGCCATGCTTCCGACGAGTTCCTAGGCACCTCTTATAATCTACTCACGAGAAATTGCAATCACTTCACCAGTTACCTCTGCAAGAAGCTCACTGGTCGGCCTGGGCCTGGATGGCTTAACCGCGCGGCAAGTATCGGTGTCGCTTTTCCCTGCGTAGTGCCCCGAGACTGGATCGAACCGCCTGATTTCGAGACGGCAGATGGTGAGCTGTTGGATGAAGAGGGCCTTGACGACCACGAAAGAACAAGAATGCTTCGGGAAGAGAGTGCAAGAAGACTAGCAACGCAAGAGAGCGATGACGATGGAGGATATTCGAGCCGGGCTAGCGAAGAATTGAGTCGTCATAGCAAGAGCGGCAAAGGAAAAGGTCGAGCAAAGGATTCGAGCGGACGAATATTACCACCTGCCGAGCGAGCTCCGTCATCTGGTAGACCGAGCATCTCTTGAATAGGGGAGGTGACAGAGGTGACAGAGGTGACAAAACACTGGATTACACTGGTCTGCATTCCGAGGCGTTAGGTTGGGGTGCCACGGCAATTTGGTAGGGCGGCGTTACATGAATTTTGATTGATACCAAAGGCACACTCCGTCGTTTACATAGGGCGCATTTCGCGCTCTTTTAAACCATTCATATACTCAATGAAATTTGCTGGATGATATTGTACACAAATGCACATTGGCACTGACGTGATGATAAACTGATCTGGCCCCATAGTTTTAACTTGTCCACTCCTACTTTTTTTTTTTGTTTCGTTATTTTGTTTTAGCCTAATCTTCTTGGTTTGGGGCTCCTCGTGCCACCGAACTTGAGCCTCGTAGCATCTGACACTTTCACTATCTTATCTCTCAACATGCGACCTTCAGTGCCTAGGAGGACTTTGGTAGCAGCCTCCCGCCCTTGACCAAAACCCCGTAGAACAACCTCCATGGCCGTAATGTTCTTGTGCCAATTCCCCTGGTGAAGTTTATCTATAACGTATGCCGTGAGCTGGTAGGCAGCGTCGTAAGTGCCACGCTTAGCCTTCTTGAAGGCAAGATTACCAGTCGACATGCTGATAATGGCACCGCGGTTCGGCTTCGTTACGGTGATGTGGCAATTGTGTTTGTGCGAGTATATGTGGAAGTGAAAGGGCTCATTCGGTGGTCCCCAATCCTCCTTTTTCTCGTCCTCGTTGCTTAGGATCTGTTCGGTCGACGTAGGCTGGTTTCGCGCTTTCGCGATGGAGTCTTGCGCCAATATTCTCTGTAGCGCGCTCATATCGCCGCCGCCCGATGCTCCCAGACGAGGAGGGCCTCTCGGTTGTGTTGACTGGATACTTCGCGGCAGCATACTAAGGAGCGAAGGGGTTCGTTTGGGTTCGTCCCGCTTCGAACATGTTTGGGAGAATGAGCGTACATATTGGTGGGTAGGTGGGGAGTAGGATACGGGAGTGCGGGTGGCCGCCAAAAGGCGACATTGTAATCGGCTCATCGCAGAAGCATTAAGTTAAATAGACCGGCTACGTAATGTCTAGAAGCCCTCAAGTATTGCTTCAGGGGGCAAGACCGGCGTCAATTGACCAACGTTGAGATTGTCGCCGTATGCGTGTGCCGTGGCTCGCGGCTAATAGAAATCTAGAAATTTTGACGGCACGGGATAAGAGAATTGAATTGCATCTCGGACCGGGCGAATCGAATTCTCAAAACTGTGGGACTTGGTCATAATTGGGCTTGGAATATGATTGGTCATGTTACCTAAATTGCTAGGTACCTCTTCGTACCTTAGGTGATGTACAATTTGGAAGTACCCAAGTACCTCAGGTCCCTTAGTTTTACCTAAGGTAATTTTTCTATTTGCCGGCTTCGCCCGCCTTCATATACATCAGCTGCGAAGAAATTCCTAGCTGGTTTTTTTATACTCTTCCACTTTTCCTCAGATTGGAGGTTCCTTTTTTTTTTGTGACGCCTTCTAATAGTGCGAAATGAGTTCGCTAAGACAAATTACAAGGAGCGCACCCCCGCCGGCCTTCCTGAGGGCGCCTTCGTTCGCTGCACACTCTTGTAATAGAGCTCCAGCGTATAAGCGGTTACTGTCGAGCGCCGACACCTTCAAATCCGCAAGCAATAATGTAACACCACTCACCTCTTCTCGATTACTTTTTTCGCCTCTTTCTCAGCTACAATCGCCCTTCATCCCCGAAACTATAGCTACCTTACAGTCCCGTTCTTTCCACCAAACGTCGAAATGGTCCCAGGGACAGGCGCAAGAAGCCCCGCAATCCACAAAATCAGACCCCAAGTCTGCAGAATCTAAGGAAGAAGCCGAGCAGAAAGCTTCAGACGCCGAATCGGAAGCAAAGGCCAACTCAGAAGAGAAGAAGGACGAACAGAAGGAGAATGACAAAAAGGAGGAGAAAAAAGAAGATCTGCCGCCGCCACCTCCCCACGGTGATAAGACGCCATGGCAAGTGTTCATGGAAACAATGCAAAGCGAGTTTAAGGCTTCGAAAGAATGGAACGAGTCAACTAAGCAGCTAGCTGACTCGGCTCACTCCTTCACCGAAAGCGAATCCGTCCGGCGCGCTAGACAGGCTTACGAAAGTACCACAGGTGCTGTTACATCAACGGCAGGAAAAGTGCTAAAGACTTCGGCTACAGTGGTTGGAAAGGGTGCTGCGTGGACATGGGAGACGCCGGTCATGAAAGGCGTTCGGAAAGGTGCTAACATAACTGGCGATATATTGGACAAAGCAACCAAGCCGATAAGAGAGACCGAGGCATACAAGAATGTCAAGGATGTTATCGACGACGGTAGTAGTTCAAGATATGGTGGCTGGGTCGAAAAGGAGGAGAGGAGAAAAGCCAGGGAACTACGAGAGAAGCAGGCTCGTTCCATCCATGGCAAAGCCGAAGAAATGGTCGAAGATCCCAAGTAAGTCTAATAACTAAGGTAATTAATCAATTGCAATTGATACTAACGACGTCTAGTGCCGGTACAAATATTACACTGCATAAAGATGCAGCTTGGAAGGAGGCGTGGCGAGATTTCCGAGACCAGAATAAGTTTGTTCAAGGACTTTTCAACATGAAGAGCGTCTACAACGAATCTGAAAACCCCCTAATATCAACGGCGCGGAGCATCACTGATCGTGTCGCTGGATTCTTTGCGGAGAACGAAACAGCTATGGTCATTCGAAAATTCCGTTCTATGGACCCTAATTTCCAGATCGAGCCGTTCCTTCAGGAGTTGAGAGAGTACATCTTACCTGAGGTGCTCGATGCTTACGTCAAAGGTGATACCGAGACGCTGAAGATTTGGCTCTCGGCTGCCCAGTATTCAGTGTACGAAGCTTTGACCAAGCAGTACCTCCAAGCTGGCTTGAAATCAGATGGTCGGATTCTTGATATCAGGCATGTCGATATCCTAAAGGCCCGTATGCTCGAGCCGGGTGAGATACCTGTCTTTATCATTACCTGCCGGACACAGGAGGTCCACGTCTATCGAAACGCCAAGACGAATGAGCTTGCTGCAGGCATGGAAGACAAGGTACAACTCGTTACCTATGCGATTGGCATTACCAGGACACCCGAGGATGTCAACAACCCAGAGACCAGGGGCTGGAGATTGATTGAAATGCAAAAGAGCGGAAGGGACTACATATAAAACCATATATTTTGTCTTATCTACACGCAGATACCCCTCAACTCTGTGATATAATATTGTACAATATCCATTAGAGACGACGGAATAGAGGCCGTAAAAGGCGGTCTCATCACACCACTCCAAGTTGGCGGCCTTGGAATAAGGCGGGCAAGGCGTTCGGGGACAGCACGATCAAATGTATGATAGACAAAAAGGTGCATATACGGACGCGCATGGAAAACTGCAATACACTAACTATAAAGCAGTAATCATGCAACGATACATACATTAAAAAAAAAAACCAGTCAAGCCCTAACTTGAGTATTCTCGGTCCTAACCCGATCTATTTACCTCGCAACCACCCCTCTCCCCCCATTAAGCCAGAATTCTAATTAAACACGATGTCGCCAGCCTAACTTAAATCGAATGGAAGCCTTCTTGCGGGCCTTCAAGGACTCCTAGTCTTTGTCCTCTTCGATCGCTATTGCCTTTCTCAGTTTCTCCTCATCCCGGATACGTTGTCGCACCTTCATGAGGATCACCCCTAGAAGATTGAGACCCCATCTCTGGCGGTTCTGGCACGATGACCCCATATAATACCCGTTGCCCCAGAAGAAATCAACCGGTGACGCTTCGACAATCTGCCTGTCACCCGTCTCCAGTAGAGCCTGTCTCAACCGTGTCTCGTGCCGCAACGCCTCGTCCGAGATGGATAGCCACACCTTGCAGGCCTGCCCAAGTCTGTCCCGCTGCAGGTGCGGCGCCGTGAACTTGTGCCAGTTGGCGTCGTACACGATGCGCTCGCGGTGCTCCGCCCACACGGCCTGGTCGAAATTCTCAAGCTTCTCATTTATGAGCTGTCGCGCCTCATGCGGGCTGTTGATCTCAAGGACCTCGTCGGCGACTGCCTGGTTCCCGAACACCAGCGCCTTGTGGTGCAGCAGGTAGTGCTCGGCCGTCGGGTACACCTTGTTCGGGAAGTAGCTGTCGCGGAACGGCGACGGGTACCACATCGACAGGAATCCGTAGTCCTGCTCCGTCGGCCTCCAGAAGTAGACAATGTCTGCAGGTAGCCTTTCCTTGAGAATGGAGTCACACGAAAGCTAGTCGTGTTGCCCAGACCTGTCCAGGATCCGTTCGAGTAAGTCCGACGCCTTTCTTTTGTTCGACGCCATTTTTCAAAGATGTATTCTTGAGTATGCTGGTATGTTTGATGTAATGACTGGGTACTCTGATACTCTAAGTTGATGAACAAAAACCGACGGGACCTTTGAAGCTGTAGTAAATGGTTTGAGTAAGAGGTCTGCAAAGTAATTTCAAGAAAATACTCGGGATGCCCGCTGACTCGAAATATTATTTTTTTTTGTTTCGACTGGGCATGTCCAATCTTTCATACCAGGTCGTTCTTGTTGTGCCAGTGGGGACTATGAGCTGTATGTCAGCCGCGACCAACTATATTCTGTCGTCGCAGCTTTCTGACTTTGATCTATACCCTCGAACTTACCTAGGTACACTCTATCCACGAGATGCTCTCCGTGTGATTAGACTTCGGCGATTTAAGGGAACGTAATAACTTCGCCCTTGCCAAATAAGGGGTTGGGAGGCTTTAGCTAGCATGGTAAGACCGTCCGCGAGCCACTTCAACAAATTTTCTGAAACTTAGGATGATGAAAGGAGGGCTTCCCTATGTCTTCTATAAGCGTGGAAAACGTACTAGATCTCCGGTAGTTAAGTACGTGAAACAGGTAGGGAGGCATATAATAGGATTAAGAAGACTTGTTTCGGTGGCCTCGGCGGCTTCGCCGGTTTCCTCTATACCAACGCAACGCTCCAGGAGATTACTAAACGAAACCATCTCCTAGAATATTTGCCTTAGTACTACGCTAATAGTTTATAAGCATCGGGTCTAGTGCTACTGATGTAGTGAATCTGCTGAGGACGAGAACTACTATGCTATCGCTAATACTGATGATGGTTTGCCTAACGGATCAGATAACCCCTTATGCCAATCCCAACTCAAACGCTTTCGAAAAAGCCATGTTATTGAGCTCGACATAGGAAGTTGTCTAACACGTCCAAGCCAACGCTACGATATCTGACGTAGGCACGATTGAACGATTCCCTTCCTAAACCCCATGCCCCATGCCATATGCGTTCAACCCATCGCCACCCTGGATTTCCGGGGTGCGTTCATATGAAAGAGTCGAAATAATTGAGGTGTAAATGTAAAGGTATGTCCTCAAGTGCGAACCAAGCACGGGTACATACTCCATTTATATCAGCACACCAAACCAGCAATGTATTGTGCCTAGTTCGCACTTGAGGAAGTAATTACAGGTAGGTAGGGAATAATACGAGTACGCGCAACTTATAGAGTACCTAGGTACCTATGGCATAACGTGTACCTATTCCCATCTCTAAGGCTCTAGATTTGCAGGGATCTGCGAGGTTATGCAAGCTGGCTGGCTGGCGGTCACGAAAATGATACGAGCAGCTGACCCAACGAAAACCAACACCACATACAATAGGTATTGGCCAATTTGAATTCAAAAATTGTAAAAGTTGGTAGAAAAGTAAGAAAAGAATAAGAAATATCAATTAAGTAGTATAGACTTTTAAAATTATTTTGATATATTTTGTATTATCTACCTACTGTTGTTTTGGTTGTAGAATTACTGACTGACTGAAGTAGGGTTATTGGTTTTGGTATAATTGTATTGTATTGTATTGTACCTAGGTAGGTTAATTTTAGTGCTGCTCATACCTAGAATAGCACCTAGAATAGCACCTAACAGCTAAGGTAGCAGTAATCATCTCGTTAAAACACGACGGTTTAGAGCGTCCGTTTAAAACTAAAAACATAAACAATGCATTTACAAACTTCACATCGTAAGCGACCATCACCATCGCCAAGCCAACCGTCTTAAAATATCGAATTCAATTTTATATTTACCTAATATAAAAGCGAGATGATTGAAGCATCAAGGTAAGCAGCAAGGTGTGTCTTGCTCAATGATCTGTCGACCTCGTATCGCGAGCGATGCTCTCGGCCAGCCTGGCATTCGCGCCTTGCTTCTGCTCCTAACCATCGCTTCGCTATACTCGATATACGGTTCGCTCTACTTTTACCGCGATCCCCTCTCCATATTCTTCTCGGAAAGGCATGGATTCGACCGCTTCTACTCGGCCACGCGCCAGGCCGAAGCCGAGCAATTCCTCGACGCCGTCATGGCCGACCCCGACTTGGCGCAATCCGAACTAGGCAATTCCGGTCCCACCCCCAAGATTTGTGCCGTCTTCATAACCGTGGGAAGAATTATGGATGGTCGGCAGTACATCGATAGCGCTGTGGGCTCGTTCTTGGCCAACATGTCCCGTGCCGAGAGGGAGACCGTTCACCTGAAGATCTTCTTTGCCGACGTGCCGGACCCCAACACCCAACACAAGAGCTACGCCTCTCTATCGGCAGCTGGCATCGCCGACGAAATATTCACTTATAACTCCACCTTACCCCCGGAAGAAAAAGACGCCAAGATTCGCGAGTTTATGGAGTATACAAAGGATCGTCAGAATAAGCATAAGCTCGAGAAGAAAACGGTATATGACTACGCCTACGCACTCGATCGTTGTCTTCTGACTACCGAAGCCCCTTACATTGCGCTATTCGAGGAAGATATTCTCCTCGCAGACGGTTGGGCAGCGAGGACCCTACGGAACCTACAAATTATTGAGGAGATGATGAAGGACCCAAGGCGACGCGAACCTAAGAAGGGCAAAATCGATCCAGGCGTGCCAAATACGTGGCTATACCTACGTCTTTTTAACCAAGAACGAAGCTTTGGATGGTCGGGCGGGCCTGGATTCAGAAGCAATAAGCTTCACATTATATCCATCGCCGTGTCCATTCCGCTCCTCCTAGTTCTACTACTAGTACGTAGAAAGATGCCCCGTCACTTGGCTCGACACCTGGATGGGTGGACGTTACTAGTGATATGCGGCCTCGCCGTACCGCTAATATTATGGCTATTCTACGCCTCCGGTAAAGCCTCTCTCATTGGTTCGCCACCAGGGGTTCGCGAGGAGTTTTTCGGTTGTTGCAACCAGGCGTTGGTCTACAACCGGGAGCACGTCGAAGAGTTATCGGACTTCTTGATGACGGCTTCCGGACGCGCAGTCCCCGGTAGGAGCGACATGCTTCCGAAGAAGTTCGCTTACAACCACGGCTTCGCGAGAATTAGTGCGTATCCGATGTTGGCGCAGCACGCGGGTAGAGTGAGCGCCATCGACACGAGTAACGACGAGGCCAAGCGCGTATGGAGCATGGCTTTCGAGGACTTGAAGCCGGCCAAGTTGGCGAAGGAGCATGTCAGAGATGTGCAGGCTCTGTTCGGAGACGAGGCGGTCGAGCAGATGAGAAGACAGCGGATTCGAACACCAGGTATAGCGTGAAGTAATTTTCAGAACGATTTATGACATTACTCAAGTTACCTCTCTCGTTGCTCTTGGATCATATCTCAGTACACTATTTTACACATATTGTAGACGCATATCACGGGCTCGAGACCGTTAGTCAATTCGCCGCAGGTACCTTACCGATTCGAATCAAAGCCAGACGTCTTCATCTATAAACTCTATTCAAGCCATTCCGGACGTCAAGTCAAACCTACTCCAAATGTACGGCATTCGTATCCTCAAGCGGATGTCTAACACGGAGTATATGAAATTGGCACTCTAAAATTAACATCACGTCAGAAACAGTAGGTAGTGGGAGGTCTAACGCCTGGAGATGACTCTAGTAGTGATAACAGCGCTTTTAGATCTATAGTCAACCTTCCCCTGGAACTTCGAAATGAAACCCATGCGCACCTGTTTGCCTAGACAATACCCATTTACTGTGCGCATGTATGGTCCATGACAGCGGCTGGGCATCTTCGGCGGCTTGCAAAGGAAACGGCGCCCGGTTGATGCGGCAAGATTTACGCATGCGCGCACTACGACAAGCAACTCTGCCCGCTAACAGGTATCTTGCAGACGTGCCGCTAGCTGAGCGACGAGGCGCTCGAGGTGCTGTACGCCCGCAACTTGTTCCACGTCAGCTTCGAGAGCCGGTCCAAGTTTCTGCGGTCCTTCGACGCCGTCGGCGAGGCGAATCTGCGCCTTACCTTCCTGACTGCGTACTACTCCTACTACTTCGCCTAGCCCGACGACGACAAGCCTTGGCACTTCTTCCGCGCGGCGGCGCTCGACACGGCGTCCTGGCGCGTGCTGCTCAACGGCCTGCGAGCCCTCGAGGTCTTTGTGAGAGCGCCGATCTGGAGCCATCATGGGGGCTGGTCCGCGTGGGTCGAGCAACTCGTGCCCGCTGGCTTTTGGGCTTCGGGATTAAGGACATTTTATTTGATACCTACCTACGCTGCGTTCACAACGGTTTATGACGGCTGGGTTACCGAGGAAATTCTTGGAAGCATTTGTTACGGTGTTTGGCCACTTTGAAATTTCTTACCGTGGTGATTGGGGTTTTCAGGGTCGTCACGTTTGGCTTGCTTCTAAACTATTAGAACTGCATGGCATCCGTTTGAATATCTACCTACAATCAGACCAACACTAAAATGACTTTGAGTTGGTATATCAGACTGCGCTTTGATGCCTTTCCGAAATCAGTCTTAATATGATTTTAGAATGATCATGTCATCTGATCATAAATCAGGCAGCGGCGCTAAGTCGGGTCCTGTCATCCGTGTCTTAGCGGCGCGACACAAGGTTAATGAATAAGGTATATACGCCGAATCGGATATTCTTGTCCAGTAGCACGTGCACGACGCCGTAGTGACGCTTATCGCATCACCGTGCTGGGACTTGGGTTCTTAGAAGCTTCACTCATGATCAGGAATTAAGGCTACAACGCCAATATCACCACTTGCAATAGCTTTCTAGCCTCGGCGCCCTGCGGCAGTTACCGCAGATCTGAGCTAAGCTTTTTAGTCCGAAGCTGCAGATCCGGGATCCTTCGGCCTTTCTGTGGCACTTAAGCATATTAAGCCAGCGTACAGAACTAGGACATTTGAGTTTTAAGGAAGGATTATAGTTGAAGATACCTAATGTATATGTTTGGAAAAGACATTTCACATACTAGTACCGGATTTTTCTCGCCGAACTTCCTTGTTAAGATACTCTCGTCCATATAACCCCTGATTATGTATCCACGTGCCAAAGATCCACCGTATGCGCGCTATTCGTGTAAGTCAATCGTGATAATCTCATATAACTACGTTACATCTCTTCAACTTATTGAAATAGATTTATACCAAATCTTTATACTTATAAGAATCGTGTTTACATGTAAAGATACAATTGGATGCCAAGTCGGTATATCCGACCAATACGCATGCGCCCATCTCGAATCTCAGTTATGGACGTGTATGTGTATGTGTATGTGGGGGGAAGGCTGACCGGGGAGGAACACGCGGTAATCTACTTTTAGAAGGTGTTATTTTTTACTAGGATCTCCTAATGGCCACACGGGCTGAAGATCCGCCCCTTTATTGGTTCCTATGGCATGGAAAAGAATGAATCTATTTAGCTGTCCCCCGGAGGTTTCTCCGTAGCTGAGGTTAGGTATTATATAAAACCACATGCTAGACCATTAGGTAGACTTTTACGAAGTTTGCAGCGGACTCTGAGATTTTTGCTTTCCCAAAGCATCTTCATATTTTGACCGTCTCGCTTTCTTCCAAAGTCGCTGCGATATGGAGCTCAAATTGCTTGCTATTGCAGTCGCTGGATTAGCCGTTAAGTTCTCGATGGCTCCGTTTCACGATTATAACTAACAAAGACACAGTCTATCCCGCTTGCCCAGGGTGAGAAGCAGGTTAAAGATGGGATATCTAGCTGTGGGAATGCGTGGATACCCAGGGATGATGTCTCGATCGCGCAAGGAACGGACAAGCGCAGGGGATACAGCACTGCGGTGCAGACCTTTTGTAGCGCAGCGAATGGGCAGACGGTGAAGCCTGGTGGATACCTCTCCCTCGCGACGGAGGTCTTCCTAAACGACGGGAAGAGTCCCGCTACTTACGGTGTCCTGGGATTTGTTTACTGTAAGTTCATCGAATAGCTGTGTACATTGGAATCTAAAGCTTATCTATTCGTGTGTAGTCGAGGTTCACAACAAAGAGAGCTCGGATCATACTATTTCAAGTTAGTAATACAACGGAAGTATGCGGGATGAGGTCGAATACTAACACTAGCTTAGCTGAGGATTGTAAGAAGTATCTCTTGGCACTTAGCGCCGACGGCGGCCAATGTTCCGGAGAGCAGAACCACGATACGAAAGGTGGCACCTGGCAGGTTGGGAACAATGGCGTCTCTTACCACGCTCTGGGTAATGAGATACCGCCGAAACAAGACGCCATCAACAAATTGTTTGCTGGCTCTGCTTTGGAAACGCAGACGGTGAACAAAGGATCTGGCCCACCCCTGAACCCCTGGCCACTAGACTCGATAAACAGCGTCAAGCCTACGAACTGCCACAGCCATAACGACTATACCCAGGAAATCCCCGTTTACTCGGCTTTGAGTGCGGGCTGCATCGGAATCGAGGCCGACGTGTTCTACGCCAGTGGGGATGTTATCATTGGCCATATTCTTCCAACTCCTGGAAGAACTCTGTCAGTGCAGTATGTCCAGCCGCTGAAAGCGATCTTGGACCACAACAACGGCGGTTCGCCTGGAAATGTTGGCCTGTACAAGGCCAAACCTGAACAGAGCGTCACGCTGCTTATCGATTTCAAAACCACCGATTCCAGGACCCTAGACGCGGTCGTCCAGGCACTCCAACCCCTCCGAGAGGGCGGCTATCTCAGCCATCTTGACGGCGACAGGTTCGTCGAGAGACAGATCACAGTCGTTGCGAGCGGGAGCGCTCCGTTCGACCGGATTAACTCAGGCGACGGCGTTCCCAACCGAGACGTCTTCTTCGACGCCTACGTAGACCACTGGGACAGCAAGTATACCACCAAGAATTCGTACTACGCCTCGGCCGATTTCCAAGACGCCGTCGGGAACCCGGGGAGCGTGAACGATTTCAGCCAGGACCAGAAGAGCGCTGTCTCGTCGCAGGTCCAGAATGCTCACTCTGCGGGGCTTAAAGTTCGATACTGTAAGTTTTCCACTCTACTACGCTTCGGATTAGGATTATAAACTGACATATCTCGTAGATAACTTACCGGGCGATTATCTCTGGGAATCTCTCGCCGCTCTGGGTGTAGACCGGTTGAACGCCGATGACTTGTATGCCACAGCTAGGCTTCCGCGGGTATAGTGTGATTTAAGAATTGTAGATCTCTGTAAGCTATCTTTAGTATATGGTCTTGGATAAAAGAAATCTTCAGGAGTACATAGGAGGTAGACAAGACAAATGCATGGATATATCCAAGTCAGTTCCGCTTAAATAAAACCGGATCCGAAATCAGGTAACATTAGGCTTTTTTCCAGTTGACCAATCTTTCTTTAGAGGATGGCTTCCTGATACGTAGCCGACGACGGTTGATTCATTATGAATATAAGACAAGACATTGCAACTAACTAGGGACCTAAATAGCAAACTGGCGACGTTTTAAGCTAGCTAAAGTTCACGATATGATCGGCATTGCTGAATGGCTATGCAATCGGAGGCCCTTATAGGCCAGGACGCACGCGCCTCACAACAAACACCACGAACCAACCGGATTCGGGGGTTCCATTCCAAGGCAACCCCACGACACAAGAACGGCCTGCAGCAGCTGGCCTATCAAAGAAAGCCGCCTCCCCCAGATCGAACGAATAGATAGCTCTGGGATCCCTGAATGATGGATTCTGTTCTTTCTGCCGCCCGAGAAACTCGCCTCTTCATCAGGAGATTCCCGAACAACCGTATCCTGTCGTATCGGGCTCTACTGATAGGCAACCCCAAATCCTTAGCTTTCTTCTAGATAGATAATTCCCAAACCCGAAATCATTCCTCCTCCCCCAAAAACGTTCCCCTATAGGTAGCTAGTGAGCTAGCTAGTAATCAGCAAGCTCACTTACCCATTCGCTTAATGCCTTCTCACCGGCTTATATTGGTGCCTTCACGCCGTCGCGCACGTCGGCCCGAGACCCCACCACCGGCTTATTCTGAATACGACGACATGCACGAAGCCAGTCAGCTAGCTCTAGCTCTAGCTCTGGCTCCTTACGAGCAGCAGCACCAGCACCAGCAGTACCAATATATCCCGGGCCCGCTTGAGCGCGAGCTAGAGTACCACGCACCGGATTCACCACCGCAGCCCACTGCCACTGCCACTGCCACTGCCACCGCAACCGAGACCGCGACTGCATCTGGTCCCCGCTGCCAATCGACCTTCTGCTACAGGGCAGCAACAGGGACGACAAGCCACTTCTGCCGGAAGCACCAATGCAGTGCCCCCAGCTGCGCCGGCCGCCGGGAAAAGGGGCGCGGGAGGCGGTACTGCACCGCGCACGAGTGTTTCCTGCGGGGGTGCTACAGCCCCCGAGTCGGCCTGTCGAACTACTGCAACCACCACACCTGCCAGACGGACGGGTGCCACGAGCCCAGCCCGGAGGAGTCGTACCGCTACTGCGCCGCGCACACGTGCCGCGCGCAGCGCTGCGCCGGCAGACGCGACGCCCCCTCGCGGTACTGCCCCAAGCACCGGTGCCGCGCGGGCAACTGCGCGCGCGCGTTCTCCAAGTCGAGCGAGTACTGCGCGGACCACCGGTGCGAGGTGGAGCGGTGCGGCGCGGCGCGGCGCAGCGGGAGCGGGAGCGGCTTGTGCGCGCGGCACGAGTGCGCGGTCGAAGACTGCCCCGGGCGACGGTTCGAGAAGAGCCCGTTCTGCGCGGCGCACAAGTGCGTGACGAAAGGGTGCGCGGCGGTCCCGATCTCCGGCTTCCGGCACTGCGCGCGCCACAAGTGCCGCGAGCGCGAGTGCGAGCGCCCGTGCATCATCATCGTCCCCCCCGACAGCGGCTACTGCCGGCGGCACAAGTGCCGGGAGCCGCGGTGCGCGCAGGCGCGGGCGGCGGGCGGGTCGACGTGGTGCGCGCGGCACGTGTGCCAGTGGGCCGGGTGCGCGGAGCCCGCGTTCCAGCGCGACGGGTACTGCGGCGACCACACGTGCTCGACAGGGGACTGCGCGGGGGGCGTGGTCCGCGGGGAGCAGGGCGTCGGGCTGCGGTGTCGGAGCCACACCTGCGCGCAGCAGGGGTGTCTGCAGGAGGTTTCGAGGGTCGCGTACTGCGCCCGACACGAGTGTCCGCGGCGCGGGTGTGCCAAGTCGCGGTTCTGGGGGGACGAGAGCGACGAGGGCGAGCACGAGTGCTGCAGGAACCACACGTGCGCCCGGGAGACTTGCTACGCGTCTACGATGCGGAACAGGGTGTTCTGCGAGCGGCATGTGTGCTCGTACGCGGCGGGCTGCATGCTGCCTAGAGTTCTCGACCTGGAGTGCTGCGAGGGGCATAGATGCCGCGAGGATTCGTGCCGGAACCCGTGTATCCCGAGTAGTTCTTTCTGCAGCGACCACGTGTGTGCGTGGGAAGCGGGCTGTCTGCGCGGTCGTGGAGGTCCGGAACAGGATTACTGCGAATCGCACACGTGCACACAACAGGGCTGCCAACAGAAATGCAAAGGGGCTCAGGGTCTTTGCTCCATACATGCGTGTCGGTGGAGTGCGTCGTGTGTGAACGAACCCATACTCTCCGGTGAATACTGCCACGATCACTCATGTATCCACAAAGGGTGTAGCAGGGCGAGTTTGGTCGAGGGGAGTCTGTGCCGCCACCACGCTTGTTCGTGGAATTCATCCGTCTGCCTCAAGCCTCGCTGGAAGAGAAGTAGTTACTGCGAAGACCACACTTGCGGGGAGATGGGCTGTGGCTTTTCGCGAGTCCCAGGAGGGTCGTACTGCTCCGACCATTCCTGCCAGGCATCTAAGTCCTGTACCGGGCAAGCAGAAATCGGAAGTGACTATTGCATCGAGCATAAATGCGGTAGACCGAATTGTAGGTTGAAGAGCGTAGGGGGTACGCGGTTTTGCAAGAATCACAAGTCTCTATATCACCCGATAGGGACTCATGAATTAACGAGTCTCCAGAGGTCAGTAACTAACTCATTCAAATCATCTCTCCCAAAGCACGACGATAACTTACCTTATACAAATGATAGTTTCCGGTCGCGCGCGGGCTATGGTGTAATCGACCCCTTACTCGCAGCATCACTTACGCGCGTAGACTTAGACTCACCCAGGAAGAAAACCCCGAAAGGACTTCGTAGGCAACGCCAATGGGTATGAAGTAGAGGTACCTAACCGATATTTTTTTTTGTTAATAGCTTATGTACTAGCTTTGCGTTTTAAGGTAACTACCAAGATTGTATTCATATATAAGCACTACGATCGGATTAATTGGGTTAATCCCAGGAACTATTATGAGATATTGATTGTACGATTTACTTTACGAGGCATTATATAGATAGCAAGCCGCTGTTATTGACATATGGATAAAGCATGCAGCCAAATTTGATTGTTATAAACTATCTCAACTTGCTCACTGTCAAGTTACACCCCCTTACCTCACGTCACGTTTCTCAAGTTCCCAAAGTCGATCCAGCTTTGTCCGAAACATACCTCCCAACCATCTACCTAGCACCAGGGGCTTGACCAAGCGTTTTAAGGGTAAACGATAGCCAAAGTCACCTTCGTCCATGGACGATCAGGGTCATAAGCTTGAGATCATTAGCACGAATAACTTAGATTAGGTAGGTTAGGTTGTTAAGCGTTCAGAAACCTACCAGTGGTCCCCGCAGGCGTCCATCGGAAGTCGTAATTGCCATTAAACGGCCTGACGCCGATATCCCCCCCGGCCTCTATGTCTCCGCGAGACTTGAACGATAGCTCGGTCTGCAAGGCATCCGTGTCCGGATTGCAGCCGTACACGACGTCAAAGATAGCGCGCGGATCTCCGCGTTCGGTCATGAACATCTTGGTTGTGTTGTCTTTCACCTCGTACTATATAGGTACGTTTGCAGTTCGTTAGTTACCTGATGCCTGATACATAACCTAGGTAGGTAGGTAGGCCAAGAAGAAAAGATTTTGGGTTCTGTTCAACTTACCTCGCCATTTATGACCGCGCGACGAGGCGGGTCCCAAAGTAAAGTGATCACGCCGTCGACGAGCGTGAGCTCGCTTGTAGAATTTCCGGCGGGGCTGACGAAGAGGTGTTGGTCGCCGCCGCCCCAGTCCCAGATATTCAAGAAGTGGTTATGGATGTTTGGAAACGACGCATTCTGTACCTGGATTGAGAAGCCCTCGGCGATGTTGTTCGAAAGTGGGCTTGTAGGGATGGTGCATGCCATAATGGTGGCAGCAGATGTCAGAATAAGAGTAAGCCGCATCATCTTGAATTTTGAGCCAAGCAGACCGCGGGTTAATTACTATATCCCAATCTTCTCTCCTTGCTTCGTTCGGGTCGTGGTATAGTATAATATATAGACGAGTTCCAAATCCCAGGAAAGCAGCTGAAGCTGAGAATATACCATTTAAGTCCGCCAAGCCTTTTTACGAGAGCGTACATAAGGAAGGTTGTATTATTTATATGTTGCATTATAGGGGTATTGAGTCTAGACTCTCAATAAAACTTACTTGCAGAAGGTAAGGTGATACAAACCACTGTTCCTGGCTACCTCCCTTCGTTATGTACGCTCTCTCAATTTGTTAACCACCTGAGTTGAAACTGTAATGCTTATTCGCTACGGGGATGAAGTTTATGCCGTATTACGTTCGCTATATGACGATAGATTAAATTGAACATGGCTTCAATTGAAGCTTTTATTTCATCCTAGTGCTATCTATATAATCTCGACGACGCACCCTTAAAGGGGTGCTGCGCTTTAATTTAAGGAAATGGCAAGATAGGTAAGCACACGATTCGAAGTACTCCGAAATAGATGTTATTCTACGCGTTTTAAAGTATCTTCCAACATTCATGATATTTCATCATTTCTTTTCCTTTTCTAGCATGCGACAAGTGTCGGAATAACCTCCTATTTGCATTTCAAACTTGGTAGACTATAGGAGGTAGCTTATTACTGCTCGTTTTCCTCATTAAAGCGCATCATCCCTTTAGGGGTGCAGCGTCGAGTTTACATACCTAAGACAGCACTGGTACTCAAAAATCCACGTTTCCAGCGACTTACAACATATAAGCTTAACTCTATACTTTGTATATCCTACTCAATGTGCTTATATTCAGCTCATATCCCTCCGCTGCTTTTCAAAACAACCTTTTAACACTCAAAAAGGACTTGGTGGAATAGTTGGACTAAATGAAGAGGGCAACTTTTGGCCAATACGTTGTAATATGTAATACCATAAATACAATTCCCCTTGTCTTACCTATGGAATACATTCTCCAATTCTGCACCCCATCCCATTGTGACTCACCGGCGTCTCCAAGGCCGAGCTGTACTATTGTAACATCCATAACTTCAAAATTTGGAGTTTCAAGTTTGAACAGCTCTTCAAGTATTAAGAAAAGAATCTTACTCAAATCCAAAACATGAGCCCAACAACCATCCCCAAAGACGTCAAAGAACGCATCAAAGCGTCTTACGACGCCATCGCACAGAAATACAATCGATGGACACAGCTACACACCCCTCTACGGCTAGAGTACGTAGAAAAGCTCTTTGAACTTCTATCCACTACCCCTACCCCAGGTCCAGGTCCAAGTCCCGTTCCTGCATCACAACCCCACTTCCTTGAGCTCGGCTGCGGCGCCGGGCTCCCCATCACGCAGAAGCTACTCTTGTCATCTCCCTACCCGGAAGCCCGCGTCACCGCGAACGACATATCCGGCACGCAGATCGAGCTCGCCCGGAGCAATCTCCTCCTCGGAGTAACCGAGGGAGGAGGGGATGCCGATGCCGATGCCGGAACCTCAGAGCGGTTGACGCTTGTCGAGGGTGACATGACGGAGCTGGTGTTTCCCGCCGCGTCCTTCGACGCCGTGCTCGCATTGTACAGCTTGATACACCTGCCGCGCGCCGAGCAGACGGACATGCTTGGGAAGATCGCGCGGTGGTTGAAGCCCGGCGGGTACCTGGTGGCCAATTTTGCCGAACGCGGGGAAGAAGCGATCGTCAAGGAGAAGTGGCTGGGTGAGAATGACTGGATGTTTTGGAGCGGCTGGGGTAAAGACGAGACTTTGAAGATAATAGCTGAGAGTGGATTGGAGGCCGTAGTTAGTGACGTAAGGACCGATGTGGTTGACGCCTCGTTTCTTTGGGTCATAGCGAGGAGATGATGCGGTTTAGCGATATGATCGCTGCTCCTTTCTATTGACATAGGTATCAAGTGCTAGTACGTGTATGATTATCTTCTAGTATCTTATCGCGTAGAGGAAAATAGCGGTAAATATATAAAGGTACACAACACACTTCAACATTAAACCTCCGACATTCGAAGAATACAACTGTAAGGACCTAGGCAGTTGGCTTCTGTCTTTATCTATACCTAGATATGACTACGGCTTGATGTCCAATGAAAAACATCTCAGTTCCTCCGCTGAGAACCTTTCATATGGAGGTTGAGCACATATGTGCTTCATGAGGTCTTTTTGGCCAGACCAGCAACCAATACTAGTTAATAAAGGTTCCACAAATGGAGTCTCTCCGGACGGGAGGTAGCTCCAGTCTATTCCTAGGTGATTGCCGTTAGCCATGATCGACGACTGCTGTTTTGGTGTGTGAACTTACATTTCTCCGGTGTTGTGGATGCGGTTGAAGAGGTTTGGGAGGACCCAAACCCCGACGTGTTCTTGGAGCCGAACAATGGTGATGTCGTGCTTGCAGGGCTGAACAATGAGGTTATCGAAGTTAACCCGTTGGTCGTGCCGAATGCCGGGCTTTGAGACGTAGACGAGGATGGGTTCGCGAGCGTAGATGATCCTGGGGAAACGGCTGTTGTGGAACTGTTTCCGAATAGACTAGTACCAAAAGCACCCCCAAAGGTCATGGATGACGGGAAAGAACTTTGGGGTTGGCTGGCAAGATTCTGTTCCCCAAATCCCCTAAATAATACTGGGGGGGTTTGCTGTGGGTAGCTAGCTGGTGCCGCTTGAGGATTAGAGGGAGTATTCGGTGCATTGGTGGTTTTCGCAGGCACCTCCGATTTGACTAATATCGAATGCATAGCTGAAGACCAAAATATTAGAGGGGTTCATGTTGAAGGCAAGATCATTAGGTACTCACCCGTTGTTTTCCGCTCCTTGAACTTGTTGCAGATCCGCAATCCCTTTTGGAGAGCTTCATATTCCGATTGTAGCTCATTACGCTCGGTCTCAACTTCCGGCGACTCTGAGGCAAGTCGCTCAAGTTCGCTGTCTTCCATTTCATTTATCTTTGCTGTAGTCAAGATCGAAGGAAGATCACTAATAAGACAGTTCTCAACGGCCAAAACGACTACATTATCGACGAAGGTACGAAGCGACATCTAGATATAAGTGAGTATAGGTACCTTACCTAAGGTAGGTATGCCAGATGCGCATAGACTTTGGCCTCAAATGAATGGCTTACCTCATAATAAGTTTCGGACTTGTCAATCAAGCTGTCCACTCCAAATTCACTGGTATTTTTAAACGGGCTTAGCTTTGCGAGTTCCTTCCGTGCTGCTTCCGTAAAGAACTCGGGTCGGCTTGCCATCAGATCTCGGACGACATCAACCCCAACGTCCTTCTGGCGCCTCTTGGCAAGGAGCATCCTAAACTCTGCGTCTAAAGGCTGGGGATTCCCGCTCTTGTAGTGACGGAGAAGCTCTTGGAGTTTGTTTTCAAGTATGGTGGACTTTTCTTCGAAGAATGGATCTACTATCTCAACGAGGATTGCCGAGAAGGTCCTTTTGTCTGGATTGACGAGATGGCCAATGAGCTTTTCAACGAATGCCTTTGTTATCCCTAATACAAGTTGTAAATGGCGACGTGTAATATTTTCCCAAGGTTTAGCTTGGTCTTGAAAAAGCTTCACGGCTAAGCGGTCGTTTGAGGTACCAGGAAACTCATTGCCCTGGTTGGCGGAGGAGAGAGCTTCTAGCTCGGAGGCTATCTTTTGGAATGTGACCTTTTCTGGATCCACGAAGTGGTATTGATCAGCCAATGCCTGAAGAAACGTCGGCAATGTGAACTTTTCAGTGATTTTTCCAAATAACCCATCTGGGGTCGAATCGTCGGGTTTCGATGAATTGTCCCGGTTCGTAAGATCCTTGGGGAGGATGATGCGCCTCGAGCCTTTGGTTTCTAATACGTAGGCAAACGCGCGGTTTAAATCACGTACAAGTCCCCGAAGCTTTCTAATCCTGTTCTTATTTATTTTTCCCGAACTAGTTACGGAGTATAAGCCGCCGAAGAACTCATCCGCATAGTTTCCTTCTACTGCGTTTAAACACAGGACATGGAATTGAGAGGCGATTTTGTCTAGGTGCCTCCTTAGCTCCCTTGGAGTAGACCTTGGCTCGCCTAGGCGCTGGAGTTGAGCTTTACGATCGTTGAGATTCTCTTCGATACTATCGATCAACCCTTGCAAATTCTTCTTGATGTGCTGAAGAAGGATGCCACTGAGTTTCTTTCGAAGAGCTGCCACGCCCCTATTCTTCGAAGGGACACTAGACCAAAGACCCGTCTCGAAGAACTTAGCCTCTTTCTCGTCTCTCTCTTCGTCAGTGTCAGAGGCTTCCATTTCGCCTCGGTTCCGGAGAACGTGCCATCCTAATGACAGCTTATGCGAATTATCAAGATTTTTGGCCAACCTGACGAAGTTTGCTTCGTCTTGAGTATCAGGTATAAGAATATCTGGTTTCGTGATAATGCCAAGGGTACGCTCCTTATCTTTGTCGTGCTCCTTGACTTTGGATAAAACTTTCTGCAATATGACCTGATTGCGCGCTGAGATGACGGCAAGAATAATGCTGTTCTTGCGATGCATATACCTCTCCGCTAAGCGATCGACAATCTCTCGACCGGCGGCAGATTGATTTTCGTCCTCCGAGTGATAAAAGCCGGGGAGATCAACCATGGTCAGATGAGGGACGTCGGGGCTGCTTATTTCAATTCTAAGAACATCTTCGGAGAAGCCAGCATCGCCCGAGACCATATTTTTCTTAGCCTCTTCCACAATACGAGGTAGATCCTCTTTGTTGAAGGACTTCTCATCGAATTGTTTGGTTTCCCCATTGGAACCCGAAATTGGCAGTATGCGCACATCGACTTTGGTTTGGCTGTCGGTACGAAGAACGAGTTCTGTTGCAAACCTTGTGCATAGGCCGTCTTTGACGGGGAAGCGTACTCTAGAAATAGCTTCAAGCACAGAGCTTTTCCCTGATGACTGGTCTCCAACCACGATGATCTGGGGAAGGTCAACGAAGCGACCGATGCCATGCTTGCGAAGGTCATCGATAGCATCTAGGAGAGCTTTTTGTTCGCCGTGAAGCTGCTCGAGGGCAGCCGAATCTAAAGAAATGGTTTCCATCGCAAGAATTAAGCTGTTGAAGAACCGACAACCATTACAGACGAGAAAAGAAAGGTTATATCATGTTTTGGAGGGAAAACGACAGTATGTTCGCACTATGAGCAACTACGTGGGCCTCTTAGATTCGGGTGTGCTACTTTGCTTTTATATCTACTGACTTGGCAAGCCATCATAGCTCAATTTGGACAGCTGAAAAGATGATAGGCGGCTTTGTTGTAAAAATGTTGTATACCAAAGTACCCAGGTAAGTATTCCGATATGCCGGTAAAGCGGGAAAACTATAGACTACAGCGTCTAAGATATCTCAGATGGGTTACCGCGATGCATTTAAAAGAAAGACAAAAAAAACCAACAGTGTTTCAGTTCGATTCAACTGGTCGCCAATCACATTTATGTTTCTTGGGCCGCAGCTCGGACCGGACGTTGGTCAAGCTCGGGCGCTTGAAGAGACATTTCATTGGTCAAGTAATCGACCAACTTTCCTATTCGCCTTACAGAAATGTGACCAATATCCCAGCACTAGCTTAGTAGGATTCTACAGCCATTGCATGTTCGCGTTTAAATAGTTGTGTTTATAATTAGAATGTGACGTTGCGAACGTGAAGTAGGTACGCGATTTCGACTAACGAGGTACCTATCTAAGGCAGTAAATCACGACAATTGCATGAATCGTATTAGACATAAGGAATACCAATCTGTTGACAAATCAATGTAGATAGGATGAAATAGATGACATTAATGGGAATCGTATATAGAATAAACGTCAATAGGGCATGAGATAGACACTCTAGTAAGGCCCGGCCTTCTATTCTCCTCCAAGGAGTTCAGGCTATCTTCTCGAGGCAGTATATTCCGTATACCTACCTCCCACACATCCTGACACCTCACAAGAAAATAACACTTGTGTTTTATAAGTCAACTTGATAATTAACAAGCAACTGTTAGGTATACTCGGCGATGAATGTCATATACAGAGTGAGTATCAGTGCATACTATTATGCAGTCTACTGTAGAGATCTAGTAACGCCTCGCCTTCTAACTTCCCTCCCTCGAGGGAGCTGACTACCCTTTATATAGACAGTAGGCCCCATGTATAGCACCTGTACCTAACGGCCACCTGAACATTTATTGGCTGTAGAGAATAAGAAAGCACCTGCCTAGAACATCGGATGCATAGACCGTTGACATACATCCTTGTAAGTCCATAGTTTCCCATGGTACTTTTGCTATAGCCACGAATGAACGTACTTTTTCTTACATATCTATAACAGTGGACTCCAAATACTTCGTCCCTATTAGAGGTAGGTTGGGGAAGGGTCAATAAAGGAATTGAATATGTTTCCAAGAAGACTTAGATGCAAAACTGACTGCTCAACCCCGTGAATATACCCTACAATGATCTTCTGCCTACGGTATTCTTAAGTGACTAGCCGTGTGGACTTTCGACCTTGCTCCAGTTCCGCTACTTTCTCTTAGTGGTGTGTAATAAGTCAATTAACTCGGGTATCGCTACCTACCTAGGTACCAGGTAAGGTAAGGTAAGATAAATGGTTTCTAAGACTTATGACCTATTGTATAAAGTGGAACTTTCAAAGCGGAAATGAGACTTTGCAGCGGTATATTCTTTGTACTAAATCTCAAAGAGGTTTTCTTCCCAGACCATCACGTATGATTTATGACCAAGTATCCAAAACCGAATGATATATTAAACTGGTTCCCTATCCAATAACCAATCGCCATAGGTAATGCAGACCAATGTCGACCTCACCCCTGGATTTTCCTAGTGCTGGAATGGGAGCGGCGGTGGGTACGTACCCAAGGCAGGAATTTACCGAACTCGAATACGAGAATTTCTTGGCATTATATTACTACTGCTGTTGACTTACACCGAGATAACAGGTATATGGAGAAAGTAAGATGTGGGATATATATAGCAATTCCATTGTCCTTGCTTAAGTTAATCATTTCTCATTATTGACTTTAGATCAACTGTCGTTGAATTCGATACCCTTTACGCCATGATAGATCCCAACACCCCTATACGTAACGTGGTTGTCTATGCCATCACCGTCTTGATACTTACATTCGCCATAAACGTGCTCTGGCAATTACTGCCTCGCAAAAAATCTGAGCCGCCGTTGGTATTCCACTGGATCCCATTCATCGGCAGTGCTATCTCATACGGGCTGAATCCTTTCGAATTCTTCACGAATTGTCGGAAACAACATGGCGACATCTTTACCTTCGTACTCCTTGGGAAGAAAGTCACAGTCTACCTTGGTATCGACGGCAACGAATTTATCCTCAATGGAAAGCTACGAGATGTTAACGCCGAAGATGTCTACGGCGCGCTCACCACGCCTGTGTTCGGAAAAGACATCATCTACGACTGCCCTAACGAAAAGCTGATGGAACAAAAGAAGTTTATCAAGTTCGGTCTTACTCAGAAAGCCCTCGAGTCATACGTACCGTTGATCGAACAGGAGGTTCTCGAATACATCAAAACCTCCCCGAAGTTCAAAGGATCTTCCGGCACAGTCGATATACCAGCCGCCATGGCAGAGATCACCCTTTTTACAGCTAGCCGCGCCCTTCAGGGAGCCGAAGTACGAAAGAAGTTGACGGCTGAATTCGCCGAACTATATCACGACCTTGACCTAGGTTTTCAGCCGATTAATTTCATCATGCCGTGGGCGCCTCTTCCGCAGAATCGACGCAGAGATGCGGCACATGCCAAGATGACGGAAACCTATTTGGAACTTATAAACAAGCGTCGTGCCACTAAGGACAGTAAAGAGACCGGCACCCAGAACGATGGTACAGACATGATCCTCAACCTCATGGGTTCCGTCTACAAAGATGGCCAGGTTCTTTCCGACACGAATATCGCCCATCTGATGATCACCCTTCTGATGGCTGGACAACACTCATCTTCATCCTCGAGCGCATGGATCATGCTTCGGCTAGCATCACGACCGGACATCGTCGAGGAGCTATATCAGGAGCAAATCAACAATATCGGCTCTCCTAGCCAGCCGCTCCAATACTCCGACCTAAACAAGCTCCCCTTACTACAGAACGTCGTCAAGGAAACACTTCGCGTCCACTCCTCCATCCACTCGCTCATGCGGAAAGTCAAGAACCCGATGCCGGTCCCCAACACCGAATTCGTGATAACTCCCGACAAGGTGCTTCTCGCCTCGCCCATCATGACGCACCTGAACGAAGAGCACTTCGCCAACCCGCTGGTCTGGGACCCGCACCGCTGGGACGACGTGGTCGAGGTGGAAAACAAAGAAGACATGGTCGACTACGGATACGGCGCGATATCGAAGGGGACAAGGAGCCCGTATTTGCCCTTTGGCGCGGGAAGACATCGGTGCATTGGGGAGAAGTTCGCGTTTCTGAACCTAGTGACGATAGTCTCTACGCTTGTTCGGAACTTCAAGTTCACGACTGTCGACGGCAAGTCCTGGGTGCCCCCGACGGATTACACGTCTATGTTCTCGCGCCCCGTTCAACCGGCGAATATTCGCTGGGAACGTCGTTTCCCCGAATCTGCCTAGGAGGTATACATTTCACATTGTTTTTGCGTCTGTATATACCTAGGTACCGGACATATTTATGATAATGTTAGCTTTAAAATTATTAATCTTGAGTATTGCGACTACGGAAAAGATAGAACAACTAATTTCTCTCTTAAATGTCAATTCATTTTTTATACCATCGGATCGGACGTGATGTGGTAACGTAGAGCTGCCCGGTGGAAAAGTGCTACCCCTTTCCCATCACAAAGCTCCACTCTAACCCTCCAGGGTCTCGGAGCGTTGCGCTCCGCAGCTCGTGCAACACCTTCCATCGTCCGATGGATCTAGATGCTTTAATAAAGATAAGCAGGTAGCAACGAAACCTTCGGAGCGCTCGCCGTCGTGGGATATAAATAGCTCGAAATGCTCATACCGCATACGTTGATAGGTATCTAATGTCTTGTGCTCTACCTACCTATCGTTCTCTGAGGCATCATCCCATGCCGCTATGAGAAGAACACCATGCACTTCCCACTACGCCCGGCCCTAAACTGGCTCCTAGCTTCCGCCCCCATATTCTCCCATTGCGCGTCCCTCCAGAAAATCACGTCCGACTTCGGCCCCAACCCGCGGAACGTCGGCTTCTTCCTCTTCGTGCCGGACAAACTAGCCGCGCGGCCGCCGATCCTCGTCAACCCGCACTGGTGCCACGGCGACGCGCAGGCGAGCTACGCGGGGTCGCGCTACGCGTCGCTGGCCCGCCGATACGGGTTCATCGTGATCTACCCGGACAGCCCGAACGCGGCGGACAAGTGCTGGGACGTGTCGTCGAACGCGACGCTGACGCACGGCGGCGGGGGCGACAGCCTGGGCGTCGTGAGCATGGTGCGGTGGACGCTCGAGAAGTACGGCGGCGACCCGAGCCGGGTGTTCGCCACGGGGATCTCGTCGGGCGCCATGATGACGAGCGTGCTGCTGGGCGCGTACCCGGACGTGTTCGCGGCGGGGTCGGCGTTCGCGGGCGTGCCGTACGGGTGCTTCGCCGGCGACGGGTACGGGGTGTGGAGCGAGGCCTGCGCGGCGGGCAAGGTGCGGAAGACGGGCGCCGAGTGGGCCGCGCTGGTGAAGGCCGGGTACCCCGGGTACGCGAGGTGGCGGCCCCGGGTGCAGATCTTCCACGGGACCGGCGACGAGGTGCTCAGCTACGCGAACTTCGAGGAGGAGATCAAGGAGTGGGCTGCGGTGTTGGGGATTAGCGACGCGCCCGCGAGCGCGACGCCGGACACGCCCGTTAGGGGGTGGACGAAGTACGTGTATGGGCGCAATGATTGGTTGGAAGCGTATAGCGCTGCGGGCGTGTCGCATAATATTCAGAATCAAGAGGCTACCGTTATGGAATGGTTTGATCTCGCTTGTACTGGCGATAAATGCTTTAAATGGGGGCAAGGAGGTCCAAAGGCTCGGTAGATCTTGTTAAAGAGTATGGTACTTGGTGGGAATATTTGGGAAAGTCCGAATATAATGAATACCGGAAGGTAAAACTCATTTAATTGTCATGGTTGACTTAGCCATTCTCTGTTCGTCAGTGGCTGCATCGAAAGCTTGTCAGAGTTGAATCCGATTATATGTTACCAAACCAAGCCGTTCTATAATAATACATATACACAAATGTGTCATCCTTCATCTAATTACTCCTCCCCTTTTGACCCCCGAGATTTGATTGCACAGTTCCACCAATACTTCCCTCCGGAGTAAATTGCTTCCCAACCATGCCCTCTTTATCCAAAGGGCCACCGATCTTCTGTGCAGCACCACCGAGCGCTCCGTTTTCTACGCAACAAGGGTTAGTCTTCGGCGACAGAGAAAATAGAAAATAGAATAACAGTCCTTACCGGTAAACTGCTTGCCAATGGAGCCTTGGGAGTCGAACGCCTTTGGCTTATTTTCGCCAATTCCAGCATTGGCGGGTGTCTCGACTTGTGAAGCCGTCCCCGTGGATGTCTTTGAGCCGGTGTTGGAGCTTTCGTGTGATGACATTTTATATAAGGTATGCCTTTTCTTCTTCTTGTTCTTTTTCTAGGAGGGTAGATCCTAAGATGTGTAAATTGAGTCTTTCGGTATTGTTGAAGATGAGATGAATAACAAGCAAATAATTATGTCAACGTCTCTTATTAGAATTATGATAGTTGGGGTTTAACTATGTTTTTAAAGGAGGCAAAATGTGACTAGAATCTAGTCGGACCCCTGACGCGACGAAGGTTGATCTATGAGGTCATAATTTCGTACTCCAGAATCAGCTATGTCATGTCACCGCTCACAGCATTACATACAGGGCAATCCACCGCCTGAATCTGCATTGTTATCTATGCCCACACTTCAGCATCACAAAAGCCGGGCTATACGCTCCGGAGCAATGAAGTAAGTACGGGATGTCTTCCGACTAGAAAAGGAATCAACTTGTATGGTATTGCTACTCTCAATGATCCTATTAAGCTTCCTATTAAGCTTCCTAAGAAACTTATAATGCCGCGAAATAAAATCTACCTACTTAGTATGACCCCAGGTGATGATTGCACTAAATAGACATATGATGGTTAGTTGATTCTGACGACTTATTATACTTTGTTATCTACCTACCTGGTATCCAAACATAACATCGAGTGAATCGTCTTCACTACCTGGTTTCACGGTCGGTATTATATTGCGAATATTTGATATATGTCAATTTCACTTGACGCTGCCTAGCAAGACATATATCTATGTCTGATTCATAACAGTCGATTTATAATGGTTATAGCTTTCGCACTCGAGGCATGCTGTATCTCCTTTAACTCCGAGCTCATCGTATTCCGATCCCGCTCGTAACCCCGATTATAACCAGGTTGTTTCCTATCGTGTAATCGAACACCAACATCTCGATTTATTGCATTGATCTATTGGTCGAATAGTTTGAAAAGTGTCGGCTCTCAATCCAGCAGTCTACTGAATTAGCATATCTAACCTAAAGAAGATAAACGCCGATAGTAATCGCCGCGACGTAATAAGTCTGATTTCAAAGCATCGAAGTATTATATTAGGCAGGTAGCAGGTAGCTAGGTAGCTAGGTAGGTGAGAGTCTCCTTCGTGTTCGACAGCAGCGAGTCGACTTACATTCTCAAGTCTACCTCCGGCGTCTACCCGATAAGCATTTTGACATTTTTCTTCCCCTTAAAAGAAGCAAAATAGGTATAAAATAAAGATGCCTCCTCCAAAAGGAACTCCAAACCCTCTGGAGGGTCCAGGTAAGTGAGGGGTTGCATTGTCATGGTGAGTGCTAATTGTAGCTTTAGGTGACTATGACGTGACCTCCGTCGTGCACAGTGACACGTATCCCGCAATTGATCCCACTAAAGCGGATTTCAGCGGGAAAGCGGTTCTTATCACCGGCGCTTCCAGAGGCTTGGGCAGGGCAATCGCCATCTCGTTCGCCAAGGCCGGGGCGTCGATGATCGCGGTCGGGGCTCGGTCCGATCTCTCCGCTACGGTCGACGAGGTTAAAGCGGCGGCTCAGAGGGTGGGAAAACCGGAGCCGAAAGTTTTAGCTCTCGAGCTCGACGTGGCCGACCCGAAGAACGTCGACGATGCGGCCACCAAAGTCAAAGAGAGCTTTGGACGCTTAGACGTCGTGATTAACAACGCTGGCATTTTCGACGCATCCAAGATCCTAGATACTGATCCCGAAGCGTGGTGGAATATATGGAGGGTAAACGTTATGGGCCCGTTTAACACCACGCGCTCGTTCCTCCCGCTGCTATCCCAGAGCAGCATCAGGACGATAGTCACGTTTAGCAGCGTCGGAGCTCATTTGGTAGGACCGGGGCTTAGCGCATACCAGTCCTCCAAGCTAGCGGTGCTGCGTCTTTCCGAATTTATCTCGGCGGAGTACGGCGACAGGGGTATAGTGGCGTACGCCATACACCCGGGAAATATTTTAACGGATATGGTCGCCGGCGTCATGACTCCCGAGCTTAAGAAAGGTAAGTCATAACACTTCAATACCTAGGTGGGAATTCTGAGCTAATGCATGTTTTCCCTTGGTAGTGTTTACCGAAACGCCAGAATTAAGCGCGGATTCTTTGGTGTATCTGACATCGGAAAGGCGAGATTGGCTTGCTGGTAGATATATCAACGTTACTTGGGATTTGCCGGAGTTGGTGGAAAAGAAAGACGAGATTGTCAAAGGCGACAAATTGAAAGTGCGACTAATTGTATAAGAAGTAGATTGCACAATCATAAGTACATAGGTATCTTATATATCAGCACAAGTTACAGGGATAAAATGTTTGCTACTTCTGTGTAACCTGTGTAACTCGAGATGCTTTATGTCTTCTATACCTACATGCAAAGGGCAGGTACCTTTTAGTGTATTGTACGTGTAAGTCCCCTGCTCCACAAGTCGTAGGGCTGAGACATGAGACAAGGGGTTCGCTGATCTCAGCTGAACTTGTCAAACCCCCAAATCTCAAAGTTACGTAAGCTCATCCTTTCCCCTACAAGGGCAAATAATTCAGAAGCCGTTCTGCCGTCTTTTCCGTCTTCGTCTCCTCTTCCTCAGATATCCTAATCCAAGATACTTCTTTTCACGCCGGTCCTATCACCCTTAGGTAAATAAATATCTTTCCAAAATGGCTGATTTTCTCGTATCCAAACTCGCCAAGTTAACCCCCCTCTCCAAATTTTCCGCCGGGGTATACGACGAGGACGTGGGAGAAGAAATTGACGAAACCACCATCGCGGGAGGAGGCCACGGTGCGCGACAGACGGCTATTACCAAATCCCAGTTGCGAGTCAGCCACGCGCTAAAATCATTTCTCGTTAAGAATAATGTACTCTCCGAGGAAGGAGTAGGCCTGGAGTCGGAACAGCCTGGTGCTGCGCTGCTAGAACTACTTGACAAGCCACACATCCACGTGCCTCCCGCAGTGACGGACAGGTCTCATCCGCTCCCAGAGTATTTCATAAGCTCTAGCCATAATACATATCTTCTAGGTCACCAGCTCATTGGCAAGTCTTCCGCTGTCGCCTATGAGACCGCACTCAACGCCGGATCTCGGTGTGTCGAGATCGACGCCTGGGATAACGAGGACGATAAAGAAGAGCCTAAAGTCACTCACGGGTATACCCTCGTTTCCAATATTCCATTTCGCCAAGTATGTGAGACAATTCGTAGTGTCGTTGACCGGGAAGCGATGCAGTCCAGTAATACGGATGGGTATCGGGCGGCACCAATCATGCTCTCCCTAGAGAATCACTGTAGCGCGTATGGACAGCAGAGACTCGTTGAAATCATGAAAGAAATATTCGGCCATCGTCTGCTGGACAAAGCTATCCGAATAAAAGGCCATCGGGAGCAGGAAGGGAACAGTGATCCAGTTACCCTGGCGGAACTAGGATCTAAAATAGTTCTCATCGTCGAATATCATTTACCCGAGGAAGCAGACTCCAGTGATGATGACAGCAACCCCGACGCTAACGATGATGAGGAGAGACGGGCACAAGAGGCTTACCGTGCCAAGAAGAAAGAAACAGACTCCAAGATCATTGTTCCAGAACTCGCAGAGCTGGGTGTTTACGCCCAATCCGTGAAACCGAGAGATAACTCTTGGTTTGAAGGTGTCCTCAAGGATGGTCCTCGTAACCATTTGATCAACGTATCAGAAACCGGACTGGCGTCACACATGCCGGAAGCAAATCAACTGATTGCGCGACATAATTCTAAGCATCTAATGCGTGTCTTTCCAAAGGGTACGCGCATTACCTCAAAGAATTTAAAACAAGTCCCATTCTGGGGCGTTGGCGCACAGATCTGCGCGATGAACTGGCAAACTTTCAACGCCAGCATGCAGATCAACGAGGCCTTATTCAGCGGTACCGACGGTTATGTCCTAAAGCCAGCAGCTCTGCGCGCAGGCGGTAGTATGAACCTCAACACTGGCAGGAGGAAGAGGCTAGTTCTGCACGTCGCGGGAGCATCAGATATACCCCTACTAGAAGACATGGAAGAAGATGATGTGAAGCCATATGTGACCTGCACGCTCGTGCACACAGATGAATTAGAAGACAACCATCCCAAGCGTAAGACGAGACCGTACAAGCACCACAGGTTAGGATTCCTGCACAGGGGCGAGAACCCGCCGCCAACAGATCCGATCTGGGACGAGACGCTCGAGTGGGAATACGAAGACAACGAGCTCGTCTTCCTGCGCATCCTAATCAAGAACGACGCCAGCTTTGCGGAAAACCCCGTCTTCGCAGTGGCGGCGCTAAGACTCATGTACGCGGTCCCCGGCTGGAGCTTCATTCGTATGCTGGATCTGAAGGGCCGAGAGACCAAGTGTGCGTTGTTGGTCAGGTTTGAGTTCAGCGATATATAAAAGTCTGATCGAGAAGGGAACGGTTCGCGACAAGCACATAGTTAGTTCCAAGGTTCGATGATGAAATGTGAAAAAAAGAAATTAGGCCCGGCGTTACGTTCTCAAGCCCCTATTACAGTACCTCGTTCATGGGGTTCCCCGACATAATAGTCTAAACAGTATGATACCAGAAAGATAAATTCTATGCCTGGGAGGGTATTCAACTTGCTTATCATTTCCAAGTCTACGTGCGTTGGCGTTTGTGGCTCCGGTCGGTTGCATTACCTGCATGCAGCAGGCTTGGTGATAGAACGCGGCTGCAGAAAGTCACGTCACAGACAGTAATATATTGACGTAATACCTCCATCTTGCCATGCACAGGTAGATGCACTAAACTCCCACGAGGCTTTGTCCCTTATGCGTATACCGGTTTCCTTTGATTACCTGGTATCAAGGCTTGTATTGTGTTCATCGTCACTATAGATACAGATACCTACCAGTAGCTACCTAACGACTGAATTCTTCCTATTTAACTACTGTAGTTCCGCAAAGGTTCGGAAATGCTCAAATCGATTTAATGAGCCACATGCCATGGACCCGCACTTATCTGTCCTGCATTGGATCTTGCTGCGCTGTCGTGGAACACGAACTGCATGTGCAATACAACCTTAGGTAGAGTTTGTTAATATAATCAATCCCATCTTTTCTGGCGCATGGTTTGAGGGAATAAGTTTAGGCTGGTAGATGGCAACACTTGAGATTGCAGACGTGCAAGTGGGCAATTTTATGTGAAAGATTCGAAATCCGCCCCTTAATCACCCATTGCGCTGCTGTTTCCTGATAATTGGGCTAGCATCTGCTTCGTCGTTGCCAAGCGCTGTATTATAACTCTCGGGCCACTTGTCGAAAATATACGATCTAGACGGTCTATCATCTATAAGTCTGAAAGTCAGTTCCTGTTCTTCATAAGGAGGCGGCTATCGTACTATAGTTTTTTTTTTCTTTTTGTGGGAGGGGGTTGGGGGTAGAGAGATATGGTTATATCTTTGAGTTGGGAGAACGGCATTTGAAGACTTTTTCAAGATACTCACACTCTGAATACTTTGGATCTGTAACCTTAGTAGCCCCTTTACCAGTGTTTCGAATTCATCTGGGGAATCTACAACATAGCTTCCTAACCCTAGCTTTGGAACTGTTGTCTGGGAATTACCCCTGAAACCCAACGTCGAAGGCAGCTGTGAATAGGCGCCTGAGATATCTTGACATTTCTTCCCCGGTTTCCCTATCAGGTATGTGAGGATGGTCATGTCCTCGAAGTTAGCCATGCAGACTTTGCAATTGATCATATCATTTCCATGGTGAATGGCCGTTTTACTGGCGTTGAGGGCATTGTCCACGTTCTCGCACCCCGTAGCGACGTCATCAAGATCACAAATAAGGAGTATCGTCCTATAGAGGTGAAAGCACTGGTCATAGCACGTAGCCCGATTCGTGTCAATGCCCATAACGCATTGAAATTCTCCGGGAGGCCGTGTAGATTCTGAGTATCCAATAAATTCTCTTCCTGCTTCTATGTTCAAGTTACAAGTATTCGGTTCGGTGTTGGGAACTAGTAAGGATCCAACGCCTTATACTGGTCCGAACCTGTTGTTTGGGCCAACTCCGGTATGGTATCGTGTAAATCTTGATCTCCTAAACTTGAAGTGATAGAACGACTCGTCTCCCTTGGTACAAAATTCATGTGGTTAAACACATAACGCCCCTCCAATCGGTCTGGTGCATTCGTTTTTGTAGATGGACAAGTCGCCTGCTCCCGTGGTGACATTATTTCCAGAGCTATCTTCGTCTTATCCGGTATCTTTTGATAGATGCATTGCCTCGAGGATTTCTGGCATCTCTTGCAACCTGTTTTTTCTTTTGTGCATTTAAGCTCCAGCTTTCTGTAGTAGTTACAAGTACTCAATCTAATTTAGGCACTTTAGTAGTCGCAGGGTCGAATGCATATGATTGCTTTAATTTGTCATGGTTGTTGCTCTTCAACCCAAGTTTCCAGCTGGACAGCATGGAGAAGTCGAAGGGATACGAGTATAGGTGATTAAAGTAGTTAGATGGGACTTTCGCCATCACACAATGTGATATACGCAGTCCCGTATTTCTTGCTATCTTCTTTAGAGGGGTACTTATACCGAATACCTAATGCATCGCGGAAATGATCACTCCAAGCCTTGACGTTCTGATGGCGTTCCAAATTCCATACCGGTCTGATGCACTCGATGAGCATGGCGCTCAGAAAGCTTCCCACCTTGGCTATTATTAGGTCTCGCAAAGTCAAGGTATCTTATATGCACTACCCTTAAGAAGAGTCTTCTATCCTAGGTCTATCACCTGACATCTAATAGCCACATCTGTGTTAAAAATGGTTTATTTAAAACACTGTACGCCGCATCAAGCGGCGGGCACTTATTGAAAACGATAATCCCATACCTACCTAGACCTACTGCTCTAAAATCAGGATTTTATGCAAGCCAGTCCCATTTAGGCAATTCGAGGCCACCGCTTGGAGCATCCGGGCTTCATGTCTTCCTTCACCCGCTCCAGTATTAGCAGACACTGCTCGTCGGACCAGTCGTGGAAGATGTGGTGGTAGAAGTATGCCCTCGCACTTAGTCTAGTGTGCGAGTCATAGGCTTATTTCTCAGCTTCTAACTTTGGTGGAATAAGGTGTTCGGCCATGTTAATAGCGCCCTCCATGTCATTCTTGTTGAAGAGGAAGAGGCCTTGGATGGCAGCAGTGCTAGTTCGAGGGTGAGACTCGTTATCCTTCGCCTCTCGAAAGAGCCCCAAGTCGTCAAGTCGCTTCAAGAACCTTTCCCGGTGGGTACCATCGACATCCACGTCCCCATAAAATCTATCCCACATCTGGGCGGCCTGGTATCTGGTGGCTTCGCCTATTCGGACCATCATGTCTACTCGACCCGGCCTAATCAGCGCTGGATCCAAGAGTTCGACATGATTGGTAGTAAGGAACGCAATCCGCTCCTCCCCTGCTGAAAGCCCATCTAGAGCATTCAATAACCCGGAGAATGTCACCGTGCCGCCACTATACCCATCCGCATCCCGCTTCCTACGGTTGAGAAATGCGGAATCAGCATCCTCGAGCAAGAGAATCGTTCGCTCGGGAAGCTTGGTAAGGAGAAAAGCGAGCTTGTCATCCGTCACACCGATTTCGCTAAGATTAACCATGGCCACGCTGAAGTCGAGTTCACCAGCCAGAGCCTGGATAAACGAGCTTTTCCCGCTTCCCGGAGGGCCGTATAAGAGATATCCCCTACGATACGGGATTCCGCGGTCCACGTACCATTGCCGTCTCGCGAGAAAGTCCTTAGCATCATTGACAATATCTTCCTTAATGCCTTTATCCAAGATGACGCTGCCCAAGGGTCGCTTTCTCCGAGGCTCGCCAAGTGGGACCCAGTCAAAGCTCCGTACCGAATACACTACAGTTTTTCCTTCATTTGCCTGGAGAGCAAGAGCCCGAGCCTCCGAGAAAACATCTTCAAAAATGTGCCGATGTGCATACAGAGTAGTAAGTTCCACTGTTTCGTGAGGTTCACCGGTATTTGTCCTCGCCGTTGCCTGTTTCTCTCTGTTTACGGCAATATACGCATGCTTGTATTTCACAATATGGCGGCCATATCCAGGCTGTAGAAAGAAGCTGGCTCTAGTGGCGCCGTTGGGAGTAGAGCTAGTAGACGTAGTGACAGACAATTTGTTAATGCGCGTCAACTTCTTTGCCAAGAAAGAAGTTTGTTCGCGAGGCTGCGATAACCAGGCAAGAATCCAAGGGTAGGACGGGTCTTGCCTACTAATTTCGACGTTTACAAGCATACGACGTCGAATCATGCCGGCTGTAGCCAATGCGCCTCGGCGGGCGAAGGCCAAAACAGCGCCAAGAGAGGCGAGGCCGAAGCCTCCGGCGAAAACGGGGTTGTCAAGCAGCGCATTGAGGTTTATAAATGAGTGCGGTGCTGCAGGATCCGACATGACGCTGCTGGGAAGCTCAAGATGAACTTGGCGACATTTTCCTTGGTGAGATTATTTTCTTATAGAAATCCCGTGCTGGCTAAGAAAATATTGCATGCGACAACATTGCCGTTGTTTTTCCGGGTTATACATAACCTAATTCCACTTTACCCTTTTAAAATCATATTAACTCCTCCGCTAACACCGTATTGATAGATATTAACGAATTACCGGGGCACTCTACGGAATATGTATTTGAAGCCGCTCTCTTTTGATTTCTTCATAGTGAAATTATTGACGTTGCATTGATCTTTTCTGATCCATCACTATGCAGCATAATAGACGGCATGTGAAACTTTGGTTAGTCCAGGGTTAACGATGATATCATCGACGTTAAAGCGTCAGCATGACGACTTAGAGGAACACAGCTACCCCTATAATAAGAGTCGAAATACAGGTTGTTAAAAGACATTTTCAACCTGGACAAATCATACACTTAAAGAATATTATTCCAGTTGAAGGGCAGGTAGTTACCAACAATAAGAACTCAATATGCCTTCTGGTACCGAATCCGCAAAGCAGAAATTCATGGGCGGTGTTGAGAAAACCAGAGCTGCTGTTGACGGTATAGTATTTCCCAATCTCTTACTGAACCTACAATATTTACTAATAATAATGAAGACACTACAAAGCAGAATACCCTCAACAGTAAGCCGCCTGCAGGCGGCGACAACCCGAAGGCCGGAGGGTCTTCATTCAGATCAATCGCCAAGGGCGACACTAGTTCGTCGAACTACGATCCCTCAAAGGGTCCATCTACCTAAAGATGCTATCGCGGTTATTTGGTTTCATATTATGTACATAGACGGATGAACCAGCAATGTCACACCCGTAGTAATACATTTTACCTCACCCAGCCTATCGCATTTATATAGGGGTTCATCCCAGTTAACTACTAAGTCCATGCCTATGTACTTTGAGTATTACTTACCGAGTCTCGTGTCCCATGTGTCCCATATGCTATGCGAATACTCACTCAAGTTTGACCACGTCTCCGTAAAGATCCTAGAGCTCTATACGGTGTATTGATATACTATATATCATCACACCATCCGTGGCAGGATCACGGCGGCTCTTCGGAAGCATATATGTGGTATAAATGTACTCCTTTAGCTTTCATATAAAGTGTGGTGCCTTCTTCGCTTGCGTAGTGTCCGAGATGCATGTAATATTATTCCTTACGCATGCTAAGAGGGATTTGGAATTCTTAACCAGGTCTCTGTTTGAAAGTTTTCACTTCCCTCATAGCCCAAACGACATCAATTCAATTTCTTCCTTCGGAAAATGGTGGTGGGTAAAATTTCCGGCTGGATGTGACCTTTGTAGACAATCCCGTGTTTCTGTCTCTGGACCTATTGTCACATGGACACAACCAACGCCGAAGTTCATCTACCGGGATCAAATGGTGCAGCTACCAATTATATACTACCAAGGCAACTTATACTGATTCTGTACTGCTCCCCTACCAGATGCTACATTTGAACGTTCCTGCTTGAAATGGCAGCCAATCAACCATAAGCTTCGGAGTTGGATTGATACTATTTAGGAAAGGCATTCTCGGGTCAGGTTATGTTAGGTAGTATTGAACTTAAAAGCAGCAATACAGTATAGCTTAGATAGGTACATAGGTAGTAAACAGTTCCGTATAGAAGTATTTTGGCATCAACGACTTCGCTAATCGTACCTGGTATTCCAGAATCTCCCCCTCGACGTTTCTCAAGTCTTTTCCACCTAGGTAGGTACCAGCAGCGAAGGTGGAAAGCATTAGGGAAATCAATCTACCGTGATCCCAATACGATCGTTCCCAGCTTCCTAAAACCTCTACGCGGACCAGGAAACGGCCAACCTCCCGGCAAAATTCAATCTGGCTAAATAGCCAGCTAACCTACCTACGTTCCACACTTAATCTTGGAATTGTTAACCATTCGACAACATATTTATAACTGAGTCGGGCTAGAGGACTTATTTATTCCCCCTGCCCATGCACCCCAGAGGCCGAGCGAGCACATAGCTGGGAGACATACGCGATCGTCGGCAATTGTGTGGCTTGCGGTGTTCAGAAGGCGAGCCCGTCGACTTGGGATGCGACATAAATCTCCCCCATTATCCTCCTTAGTTTAAGCCTCCCAGAGTCGTTCCGGTTTCGATCGAGGCGTTTTCTAAGTAAACTTGGGATCGAAAGTCGCCGTATTCCTTCATCAGACAAGGTCAAAAATGCAGCTAACAAATCTGGTGCTCCTTGCCGCCGCGGGCATCGCGCCCAGCGTCAACGCAGCTGCAACTCTGCGTTTCTCATGCTCGCAACTTGTTGTGGAACGTCTTGATCCGTAAGCATGCTAGCCCTCAGACCTGAAATTTATTAGAACCACTGAGTAGCGAGTACCTAACAACCTTCTTCTTAGCCTCGTCAACCCTGGAGAGAACCCATCTCCTCATCTTCACCAGGTTGTCGGAGGAAATGCCTTTAACGTCAGCATGGACCCCAACGTGCATGACTTGCCTTCGACGGCGACATGTACTTCCTGCACACCGGTGGAGGACTTCTCCAACTACTGGACTGCCGTTCTCTTCTTCAAGTATGATGAACCCTTTCATTTTTTATTTTTTATTTTCTTGTGTGGCGTAAATTCGGACTGTCGTAATCTCATACTAACCCTTTTCCCCTCTCATCTCAGGGCAAGGAACGGAACACTCCACCGAGTCAACACTTTCGGCAACGAGCTCGGCTTTACGGGCGCCAAGGGTGGCCAGACGGTGTACTACCTCTCGTCGGGCAAGGTAACGGCGTTCAAGCCCGGCTTCCGCATGACAGTCGGTGACCCTAACATCCGCACGGCCGAGGAGCTCAACCGCAGGTACAAGTATATGGACTTCACCTGCCTCGCCTCGTCCATGACCCGAGGCGGCCAGACCTTGTACTTCCCTAAGAAGCCATGTGCAGCCGGCATCATGGTCAGCATCCGCTTCCCGACGTAAGTACATACCTTACCTACCTTGCTTAATAATTCCTTCTCCTGCATGTAGCGATAGCCACTTGTTAACCAACAACTCCCCCCCTTTCACAGCTGCTGGGATGGCAAGAACCTCGACAGCCCCGACCACCAGAGCCACGTAGCCTACCCGAACGGGAACGCGTGTCCGTCGACGCACCCAGTCACGATCCCGCAGGTCTTCTACGAGACTTACTGGGACACGCGGCCGTTCAACAACCAGGCCGAGTGGCCTGCAGACGGCTCGCAGCCTTTCGTCTGGTCCTTCGGCGACAAGACGGGCTACGGCATCCACGGAGACTACGTCTTCGGCTGGAAGGGGGACGCCCTCCAGCGCGCCATGGACGCCAATTGCAACAGCGACCTCTTCGCCAACAAGATCAACTGCCCCACCCTCCAGACCCAGTCCCTCGACCAGGCCAACAAGTGCACGAAGCCCAGGACCGTCACCGAGAACCTCGACGGCTGGCTCAAGGAGCTTCCCGGAGGGATGCCCATCAACTAAAGGGGGTTTATGGTTCTGATGAATTGATTAGAGTGTTGCTCAAGGGGACGTGAAGGCAGTTTCGAGGGAGTTAGAGCTTTCAGCATCACCACCAATTTTTCACACCCCCCTTTTGACGCATGATAGCCCCATCCCTCCTAAGCATTATACCTAATAGCCAATATTACTTCGCATACTTAGCTGAATAGAATAAAGTTCTTGTACAATGAATTGATTAAAGTTCAGTAAATATCATCTTTCACTTCACGGAGTAATTAGGTGATCCAGTGAACTTATATCGTGAAATGTCACCAAAGAAAAAAAAATACTCATCTCGCTCGCTACTCCAGCTTGAGCTATTCTAGCTTGAACTCCCGCACGAGAAACGAGCAAAAAAAGTTAACGATGCATCAGCCGCGAATCGAACGCGGGGCCCATCGATGGCAACGATGGATTTTACCACTAAACCACTGATGCTGTGTATTCCAGACCGTTCCTGGATGAAAATCTGAATTCTCAAAATTTTCCTATATTTCGAGTGTACTATGTAGTGTGCTCCACCACCGTAGGACCCCCTTATTGAGTCTCACCCCATTCTTCGCCCTAGTAGTAGTGTAGGTAGGTACCTAATGTATACTATCGTGGACCGGAAACTAACCTAAACGTAACCTAACCTAGCGACTTTCCAAGCCAAGCCAGGACCAGGACCCATTCCAGCCCGTTCTAGACCGTCGAGATTCAAAACCTCATCCGGAAGATCCCAAATCTAGTTTGAAGGATGAATTAGTTAAGTTAATCAATCCGTTTCATATTATTTTAGTCTACGTACAAGAGGGTATTATACAATATACTAGTAGTATGTAATATTCAATCCCTCAATCAAAAGACAGGATGTGCGCGGAGACTCTTTTTTCTCTAGATAACTTCACGACGAAGCCAACCATTTAGTTCCTCAACGAGTACCTATTTCAAGTATCTACCTAGGTAGGTACCCAGCTACCAACTTGTGAGGTCAACGCGTAGTTGAAGTTGATGAAATTTGAAAATGGCACTGTCATCTCAAGTACATGTTAAAGAAGTACCTAAGGGCCACACAACGACGCCGTTATATCTCGTGCCTCGTGTTTAAGCAAATGCCTTGTGTGCTCCTTGTTACTTGCCTGCGCTATGCCCATAATTTCATCAATCTTGTTGTATAGCAGCGCCACGCCGGTGTTGTCCTTTTGAAGTATGTTACCAATTGTCTGTATTTTCGCTTGGAGTCCTGTTGCAATGTTAATAACATTTTCTGCCCAGTCCCCATTTTGTCACGTCGCAGAACATGAGATAGGGTAACAACTTCGTTGTTCCGCAAGGAACTCTGATTACGATAGCTTTGAAGCCAAAGCTATATGCAAAACAACTCCTTTATTCCCAAGGAGTCTCAAGTGAGATTCCTGACATATTTCATTCCACGATGTTGCCACAATCTGTAATGTCTCGCCAATGTCATGGAATATGATATCCAAGTAGTCCACTATCTACTTGTTTCCGCAAGAGATCGATCGGACTACCTACCTAGGTAGGTACAGAGGCTAGGGTAGAGGCTGGGCGAGACGGTCGTCACGATTTCTGCCTCTCGAAACTTGGTAGCATCTAAGATGAATGAATTTTGATTAATAAAGAATGTCGAAACTTCTGCTGACTAGATAGGTGCATCGCCACCAATGTATCACAGATTATATGTAATGCATCCAGGTTGTATTCTGTGGGGAAGAATTTCGCGATTCGGTCACATCTTTGGATGTCCCTTTCGTTTGTCTGCCCAAAAACATAGATATCCACCGGCGTCTTTCTGACCATACTGTTGGTAGGTACGTACGTAGGAATAAATAACAGTAAAACAAATAACAAGTAAACAAAGTAGGTGAGACTGGTGTATTGATGATGTCTGAGTCGCGGTGTAATGATAGGGATTCGAAGGGGTTGGGTGACGGTGTGAAATGATAATCCGTCATAGACAATAGATATGTCTTTTGTGAAAGACGGGGTGCTGGTGTCGCGGGTATTGCTACGATGAGGTCTTTCGGATTGTCGTAGCAGTGACTCTTCTGACCTTGCTAATCTGTGTTGCTAAATCTGTGTACGGTTGGGCTGACCAGTCTTGCGTATAAATCTTTGCGGTCATCAAGTGTCAGATGTGCCCAGTGATGGATGTCATATACAGAGTGAGTGTCAGAGCCTAGTATGCAGTCTAGATCTAGTAACGCCTACACTTCATCCTCTTGCGAGGGAGCTGGCAGCCTTTTGTATAAATAGTAGAGCTCCATACTAGCCAGTGTATACCCACATATGCTCATATCCCTATCATCAAGCTCCTGTTGACGGTTCCAGTAGTTGTTGTATCTGTATCGCCCTTTGCCATACCATGGGAGACGATAGTATGGGTGGTTGTTCCAACGACGACAATGTGTCACATCGCAGAGCATGCAGTAGGTAAAACAACTTCGTTGTTCCGCAAGGAACTCTAACTACAGTTGCTTTGAAGCCAAAGCTATATACAGAATAAGTCCTTTGTTCCAAGGAGTCTCAAGTGAGACTCCTGACGCAATGTCCGTGTTGAGCATATTGATTTTTATCAGTTTGTTGATTCTGAGCGTCGTTTTGGATTGCTTGCCATGGTGTAAGGGTATATTTGTATGAATCAATCTCATTGTTGGATTAGAGAATGTTACGAATGTCCTTAGGGGTGGCCGGGTACATCGCGAGGTCTAGATCAATTAAGAACGAAGAGAAACTAGACTCCTTGTTTAACGGAAACTATAACTCCCCTTACAAATTCTTCGATTCGCTATTTCTGGGTCATCTCGGCCCGCGTGTCACCAATGACTGGCCCAAAAACTGACCTATGGTTGTCGCGATTGTGGGTCGTTGCAAGTGTAATTGAATATGGGCATCAAATGCGTTGAAGGCGTGTAGTAACTGGTTAAACAGAGGAAGATCACAAGCTTTGGTATCTCTAACGACGAAGAGCTTTTGCCATGCTGGCCTTGTTGGTGACCTTGTTGATTATTGTCATATGTAGCGTTCGCTGGCCTTTGTCCGACGGCTGTCCGGCCGTCCAGTAATTCCAGCCATCAACTCATAGGCTTCAAACTCGAGTTAAGTTAGGTTAGGGAGGAAACACCTTGTGAAAAAAAGATATCCGCCAACCCTTGGGCCGCAAGGTCCTTGGTTGTTAGAATATAATAGGCATATTTGGAAAACCTATCCACTACGACCAATATGCTATCAACTTGTCTGTTAGAAGGAGTTCTAGCCTTAGGCAGCCCAGTAATAAAATCCATAAACAATTGTGAACCTGGACCTTGTGGCACTGGCAACGAAGCTAGTTCACCATAAGATAGGTGATGTCTTGGCTTCGTTTTCCGACAAACCGTGCAGGTACTGACGTAAGCCTTGACATCTCGGCGAAGACTATTCCAAAAGAAAGCTTGCTTTATACGATGTATGGTCTTATAAACGCCATGGTGCCCTGCAGTGACACCATCGTGATACTCTCGCAGAATCTCTGTGCATATCGGATGCTCAGCGGGAATATAAATCCGATAGGTAGGTATAGGCACCGGACTAGGGGTGGCCGCGTGATGATGATGTTTACTCTCAATGTTCAGACGTCGGGGTTTTGTGTTTGGGTCCGAAATCAAAAACGAAAAAAACGACTGTAAAAACGGAGTGGAGCTACTAATTATTATGGAATCTTCATATGATCATCTTGATGTTGTATTACTTGGGTTCTAATATAACATCAAGATGATCATATGAAGATTCCATAATAGTTAGTGGTCTGAGTGGGTGGGGGTAGGAATGAGATTTCCAGTTTGTGGCTGCTGTACAGGCAAAAACTGGGTCTGACTCTTTCCTATCGAGCTACCCTTGTAGCGGCGTTCGATCATCTCCACCGTCGCGACAAACGTAATGTCCAGTCCGGTACCGTCAAAGGCTCGACCGAGCTGGTCTACGCGAGTGGGCGTAGAGGGCTTCGCGGGCGAAGACATGATGGAAGGCGGTATTTGGTAAAGTAATTGATGTTAAGAAACGAAGCCTCCCAATGCCTGCGATAAGGAAAGGAATATGAAATTCCTATTGGGTGGTGGATGGGTGAGAGGTTCAGGTTGTTTTTTTTTTTTTAATTTGGGGCAGCCATCCGTAGGGATTTCCTTGCCTCGGTTTGACAGTAGTATGTACTATTGCTCATTTCGAGCCATACCCGTGATCTAGCACATATGCCATCAATTGGCATTCTTGTGGGCCCGCTGATTCAGACTATTGTCTCTATATATCACCTTGAAGTGATAGTATATCCGTTGTTCGTACTTCGAGTATATAACTCGTTGTCAGGACAGTAATAATTTTGCATCGCCGGGTCGTTCTGGTGGAGTCATACGAAACACCGGTCTCATGATTTCTTTTTTCAATAATACGGAGGACGAAGCTACAGCATGGACCCTAGTAGTATTTAAAGAAACAGGTACCATTTATACTTGACGTCGAGGTTGTCATCAATGCTATTAGTGTAGCATATGTAAATATAATGGAGGTCTGGAGTGGTTGAGATCCAGATAGGAATCGGATCCGTCAATGTCGCATAGTTTGTAAATGAAGTAAGGGGTCAGCTTTTGAGGTAATAGGTTATTGTAAGTATGATGATAGTGCAAAGTTCCGTTTGTTTAGAGGACATAACCTCGATAAAAGTCAGAAATAATCAGTTTATTGTCATGATAGTTTCTTTTGTCTGCCAATTCAACATCAACATCTTGTGCTAGCGTCTGTCGGCCCAGCCTAGCACCCGCAAGCCTAGCATGCTATTTTCGTCAATTACCATGTAATAAACGCCGTTAACCTGCCACTGTACTGGACCGAGCATCGCGGGGCTCTCAGATAGCAGTTTGTACACCTTGTCTATAGGGGGCGAAGAAGGGGGTGAAGCGTTTGACTGCAGATCAACCCAAGACAGGTACGTCATGCATCCTCCTATTCCTCTCAAGTCCGCATATTTTCTATGCCTGTGTCTCCAGAGCTATATGGCGGGGGTTGCAGCAGAACGCGACGTGGCAAAGGTGCGGCTCCTGCAGCTCGTCCTCGTACACCTTTCTCATCAGCTCCGGCGTGTTGATCTTCATGAGCTTCCCGAGCGAATACCTTCGGCAACACTTCGAGCATCCTACAGTAAACGTCCCTAGGTGCACATGGTATTTCCAACTTTGGTGTGCCGCTCCCTGAGGGTCGCGTACCGACAACTCCACGGGTCTGACCTGGGTTGCAGAAACAGGACCGAGAGATCCATGCCGGAAATGTGCGATCATGTTCGCCATTGCTGCCTATACAACTAGCTTTTTCTAGCGTTGCTCATCTTGGCTAGATCCTGATTGAACTTTTTGGCCGGCGTGTCCTTACTCCTATGTGTTATTGAGACAACTACTTGAGAAGCTAGACCGATCTTCTCTAATAGTTTCCTCACGTGGAACTTCTGATTTCCATCTAGTACTGGATCGTCATGACGTTGTCTGATGAGCTAGGTAGTCAGATTATTCTGTGGAGTATAAGGTTTCAACGTGCAGCAGAGAGACTCCTCCACCCGAAGATGGAGGGACTCGGCGACGTGCTATGTTCCTTCGCCTCGTTTGCGGAGGCGTGTATAAGTAGGATCCGGTCAACACAGGCGTGAATGTGTTCTGCTTCAATAGAATACGCTGGCAGAACTTGGATTCTTTCAAGTCGCCCTCGAAATCCACAAAAAAGTTTTCCCATTTTTTTAGGTGTCGATTCGATAAAGGGCCAAGATATTTTTTACTGTTAAGCAGAGATTAAGTAAGTGATCCTTAAACCGCTTGATTGGATGGCCGGTGTGCACCCAGCTGACTAGGGTAGGGGTTAGCCGGAGGTCTTGATTGATGAGCGCATGAGAGAACCCGAGTTTTTCAACCCACATGTTAGGTTCTAGTTTTGAGTCGATTGGGGTTAGGATGGGTTGGGTTTCTGGTTAGGCGGGTAGCTCATGTAGGGATCTGAGTAAGGTATGACCTATGTTCAGAACGGGTACGTGTGTGGATTCGGTAACTTGTACGTGCCGAAATGTACGTCCAACCACTATGATCTGGAAGATAGCACGTCGATGAATAATTTCGGCCGTACACCTATGAAGGATAGAGACGTCCTTGGTCACTAGTGAGGTTCTTTGCCGCCACTAGACTCCTCGGAGGCTAGCTTTCGAAGATATGGCCATCTTCGATAAGCCGCCCAGAATATAGTATTCGTGCATAGCCAGCTCCAATTGCTAACTGACGAATATTTCGTATCATATCCGAGATGACTGACTCCATCTCGCTTATGGATTAAAATAAATATTTCCCATTGGCGACGACTGGAGGCCAGGAGTTTAGACACCAGAATACTAGTGCATCCGATTGGGTGGTGGCATGAAGGGGAGGTTGAGTTGAGTAGAAATAAGTGGTTGTGTTGTGTCTGATAAAAATTGGGAAGAATAAAAAGTTGAAATAATAATTTGGGATTTATTGTTTGGGATCTATTGAGGGGACGAAGTTTGATGGGAAGAATAAAAAGAAGAAGTCTGCAGATGGGAAAGCAAGATGAACTTTAAAATTTTAATGTTGACTCACATTTAGGTTTTTCGCTCTTTCTCTCAAAAGTTTGGTTGCCTTAGCACGTTCTTGTATTCTTTGGAAGCTGCCATTTGTACATTGGTGCCTACCACCTAAGGCTATCTCGCAGTTGCACAAAATTGCTAGCCATCACGCCTGCTCAAAGTGACATAACCATTGCTGTTCCCTTTCCCAAAGCTGCAGCCTAAAACTTATTCAAATCCTTAGTAGCATATTATATTGTATTGTACTACCTTAAGGAGTTTCCCTTGAAGTACTTATCATAGGCGATTTACTTTAGGTACCTACCTACCTAGGTACTTAAGGTAAACCGCTGTCAAACCAGCTCCACATAGCCATATATATTATGGCTTCTAATAGTTGACTACTTCTATTTGCCCTTGCAGGTAGGCTTAGCTTTTGAAACTCTCGTCAAACTCTTAGAAATCATACAAGTATCAAACCAATATTGCTCAAACGTAAGAGAATTTATTCTCTTACATATGCTCTCGATAATATCAAAGTACCTGAAAGCAGATGAGAGGCGTATATGTGAAGTGGACGTAGTATATCTGGGATAGTAACAGTAGGTAATAATAAACAATAGCCAAATAGTGATTCTCCCCTTAATTAACAACTATAAGATACCTAGCTTAAGCAGACAGCTAACACATAATCCCCATGAATATGCGCATTACAGTATATACATATAAACGTAACTATCTTGGGAGGAATAAATCATGTAAAAAGGCAATATTCAAAACGGTCGATATCTCGAGAAACTTAATGCTAATGAATGCCCGATCTGATGCTAAGATACGATATACAATACGCCCAAAACCGAAGACGTTCAAGTTTTACATCGAACGTGATCCCAACCGTACGCCTTGCATGCCTGTTGATGTGACCCTCCCTAACCCAAATTTGCCATGCATTTTGCACCTGCAATGAATCCCCCTACTATGTTTGTTACAATCATCTAACCAACCGGTATTGTCCGGCCGACGAGATGTCGACTTACCAGCACCGTGTAGCTCGCGACGCGTATACCACCGCGCCGCTGTCTGATTCAACTAGCTGTCTGTTCCAACGACTCTATGAAGCGGCCTCCAGCGGCGGTCCTAGCGCCATCGACGAAGGCTTCTCTGGCGTATCTTTTTGTACAGTCCTTTCACTGGGCTTAGAAGTCGACGAGACCCGGTTCAGTTGCGACGCGCTAGTTACAGTAGCAAGTGCAGAGCTTGCGGACCGGGTGAGCTTCTGATCGCCTTTAGTTTTCGTTGACACGTTCTCTTTCGAGTTCTTCTCGTTTTCCTGCGTGCTCGGTATGGATCGTAGTGTTGGTCGTCGAGCGGCTCTCTTCCCACGTCCAAAAGAATTCGAGCTCCTCAAGAAAAATTCTTCGTCGTCCGAAGAAGAGGACTCGGAGGAATCAACGATGGCTATTGGGCGCACTCGGTGCTTTCTCCGCGGTGTGGCTTCGTCCGAAGTGTCGGTTGATTCTATTGATAAGCTCCTACTCCTTGTGCTTCGACGGCTGCGTTGTCTTCGGCTCGATGTATTTTTCCTCGAAACGGTCTTTTGAAGTGTCGAGGTAGATTCGAAATCCGTCGGCAACTCACCGCTCTTGAGTTTAGCTTCTACCGTCCTTTCGTGAACCAGCCGGCTCAAGCTAGCTGACTCGCTTGCCGCCGTCGTCTTACGACTGAGGTGACTAGCCATGCTTCCACTCCTACTAACTGGCACCTTGCCCTCCATGACCTTTGCAGGCGGCGGTGGCTGCAACATCCACATGTTGGCGGTTCTGTGCGTGGGCTTCTGACACACAATCGGGGGGTGATACTCGTTAACGGGAGGATTCCTCGGCGCGAAATAGAAGTTATGTCTGTCTTCCTCAGTAACAGGCTTCGGCTCCATCCCCAATCTTGTTTCTAAAAGTCGACCAGCTGATGAACCCGCGTGCTTAATCGCGTCCATCAGTTTATGACCTGTACGAGACAGTTCATGACCCCATAACTCTTCATCCTCCCTCTGGTAACGTTTTCGGTTCCAATCGTCGGACAAAGTTGTTGAGAAACTAAGCTTGCCATCTTCTGCCACGGCGGTGTGGCTGCTCACCGGACTCATGCTGTCGACTTGCGTGGTGCTTTCGGCAACGCTTGCACTTTCCTTGCCAGAACTATTCAGGCGCTTCTGGCTATTATTCTTATTACCACCTGCATACTTTTTTGACTGTAGGCTGGGTCCCATCATTATCTCCTCCGACCAGTACGGGTTTGTATTGAAGGGGTCCGGGTGGCGGTATGACCCGGGGTTCTCGGCCTGGATGCGTGCTTTTATCTCACGCTCCTTCTTGGCCAGCGCCTTGGATTGTTGGTGATGTCTTGCCTGAAGACATGGCGCACAAGATACGACATAGAATATGGCGGATTGAACTGCGACGCCGAACGACATGATAAGTACGAGATGTCTCCTCGATAAGACTCGAACGTGCGGATGCCCGTAGAGGCTTATATCGAAAACAAGAAATCGACCCTTCGTAGCGGCATTGGCGAGAGTAATTTAAGGTTACTTTGTCGGTGTAATTCAGATTCGTCTCGAAAGTTTAAGTTTAATAAACGGGAGAAGGTTTCGCAGAGGAAGCGACGCTACACCAATCTGAGTTGGGCCGAGAAGACCAGACGAAAATAAGACTTTTGTATGTATCGTCGAGCCTAAACTAATCAGAACACAAACTCGACTATGTTGATATGCCGAGCTGAGGAGTATTGGTATGTGTATGGACTAAACATGTACGTGGTCGTGTCGACTTCCAAGATGCGGTAACTCGTAAAGATAACTTGTACAAGGGGAAAGGGGGCAGAGATGATTGCTAAAGGGTTCCGTAAGATCTAAAAATCGCTCAATTGGACCATGAGGTTTCAAAATCGCAGGTTAGACAAGTTGACACTTGAGTTACTCAAGTAGAAACGAATGTGGGAACTAGTTGAGTGAAATAATAACAGAGCAAACAGGTGATCTGTCGGTAGAAAAAGTTGTGATTTTGTCAGTAAAAAGGACCAACAATGATAATGAATAATAATAAGCTCGGTCGGCACACGAAAGATCTTGATTTTTTTTCAACAATAATGTCAATAGAGAAACAAGACTTGAAGCCGCCGCCGGCAACGAACGGGAATAACTAACGAAAAAAAAAATGAAGTAAATGAGTGGAGAGAATTTGGGAAGGTGAATTCAGGATTCGATGTAAACTGAGTAAACTGCAGTTGGCGATGGGAGATGGTGTGGACGATCCCACGCTCTACTGCATTTACCTGCATCCTATGTACCTCTGTAAAAGGTACAGCAGATTAAAACTGACCAATCGTATGAGTTTTGAAAATGGGGGTTTGCTTAATTACGCTCATCTGTTTCAACGCCACAGCTTTGGCTCCGTACCAAGGATCGTGGTGATACCTTTCCTATTGTGTAAATGCCACTCTATTAAGTGTACCTAGCATATCCAGGTAATGTAGTGTAACCCGTGTAACCCCCTCCATCCCTTGTATTACCTATCTTTTGCCTCTGCATTGTATTGCATTGTAAGTGTTGTATTGTACAATACAATAGGTACAATTCATATCTAAGGTAAGCATACATAAGCATCCATGATACTACCTATGGGCATACCGCTAAACTCAAAACCCCTACCAACCACGTTGAACCACAGAAGGTGGGGTTTCTATGGTCTAATAAGTCTCCGCATCATCCGCTGATCCACGTTAATCCATGCAGCCAACGATCCACCAGCGTGGGCACATTCATTTGCGCATACGCTGGATAACGTCGCGCATTCGTCCCTGCTTAGTGGCTGACGCTTCGCTTTCCCTTTTAAAAAGTTCAGAGCCCCCCAGAGCCCCAGAGCCCCTTTCAGGCCAAGGCGTTCAGCCCCTCGTTTTTCTTTTGATCTTCGAATTAGAATTGGCATTAATCTCTCGCCTAATGTACAATACCTTAATGCCTGCACAATCTCACGTTTTACCCTTGGTCCTTGGCAGCTTATATAGGTAGTATGTACTTCGCTTGCCCTGTGCTCTCCCCCTCGGGTTCTCTACCTGTGCATAAAAAAGAATAAAAAAAAATAATAAAATAACTCTCCCCGCACAAAAGCTGATAACCCATCTCCAGGAATGATGCAACTCCCGCAAACTCCCGCATCTGATAATCAACCGAAATGCATGATCTAAAAATGCATCTCGATTCTGTCTACCTCAACTTCGTGGCTCTTTATTTTTTTCTCCTTACATAATAACTTAGGCTGTCTGTTGCGGGGAGGGTGTGGAGTGAGAGTATTCACCTATCCTTGACTTACACGTACACACGTGCAAAGTGAAATTGGCTGTCTGTCTGGTTGAATAATCTCGGCATAGCCACGATATAGCGAGCTATGATGACCGCACATCGAAAACTAATAAGAGGTGTGATCCGGGATTGCCGCTCTCTACAACCGATGTGAAGATTGTCTAACCTACTTCGATGGGTGGCCATCTTTGTAAATTACCAGATATGTGACGATGCGCTTTCCCGCGGGACGCCGAGACATATACTCATATATCAAACATTTTCTCTCAGTGCCACGTAGCAGGAGATCGTACATTTGAGCCATATGACTAAACAGAACAGAATAGTTCAAGTACATAATGTTAAACACTGTCTACCCACCTACGGTGGCAGAGTAAAGTATAAGAGCACACGTACATCGAATAGCTTAATCTTATTGGCTAAATACAACATTTATACTTACCTACTGACTGTCACAAGGTAGGGAAAGAGTAAGGCAATAACTTCGTTGTTCCGCATGGAACTCTAACTAATAGTCCCTTTGAACTGCCTCGATAATCATAATCATCGTTCAGAGAAATTAAAGTCAAGTATGTACAGTTTTTAGACAACCACGTGTACTAGCTACGTAACAAGCGCAAAACAAAGGTCGGCTATGTGTACAACTACATCGAAATAGTTATCTCACAATGTAAGTTTTGAAATAGTAAATAGTACCTGGAATAAATACCAACCTGATAATAGCAAGGGCAACGAGAAAGATACAGTTGGGCCTTACTTCGAGAGGTTTCCTGGCAGAACATCATGTATACCCAAAATGTTATCCTTTTGTATTTCGATGAGAAAGGTATAAATCCAACTCCCGTCCCTATGAATAACTTAAAGCAGGTAAACTACCTACCTGCCTAGAGGTATAACAATCCATGTTGGAATAAAACCACAAACAGACATCTAGCAAACCCTACATCCATCTTCAGGAAGTATCATTGGTCCAAACGAGCAAAGCAAGGGACTAGAAAACTCTTGGGGTTTTCTACTTCAGATGCCAACTTGTCCATATTATCATGAAATGCCATGCTTTCAATGGAATATTCAGCATCCGAGGCTATGTTAGTTGGTAGAAAGATAGGTGGACGAACCTATGATGACCAGTGAGTGTATCTGGGGTAGATAGCTTACATGTCCGTCTACCTTGGCTAACTTATTTTTATCACAAACTGAGGTTAACAGTCAATACCCCCTTGGAGAAGAAATGTCAAGCTGGCTTTTAACTGCATTCATGTTTATAAAAGCTAATCATTAACGGGACAGGTACGAACAACCCTTGGGAAAGCCCATTGATATGTGGTTGTGATTACTTGATGCTTGCTTGCTATAGCCTCAACTTATCGATAGTCTATAATACACACAATCTCAAGATACAATTCACACTTGTTGATAAAGCCTCTAAGAAGATAACATGCTAATTACAGAACTCAGTCATCACATCGACCAGTAAGACAACATAGGCGCGGAGAAAAAGGAAAAGAAAAGATGTGCATTCATTGAGCTACTTGGGTCTATAGCTATTACAACTAAGAAATAACCACGCACAGTATATGTCCTCCCTCCTATAACCGGGCTTGAAAAAAATACTTTGGTACAGTCTCTCCGGCTTACCAGTCGTCGTCGTTGTTGTCGTCGTCAGGTAGCGGGGTTAATGCTGTACTTCTTTCTGCATGGTGAATCAGCTGCAAATTTGCAGTAAAAAGAGAAAATCATAAGTCACTCATACAAAGCAAGGACGGCCAATCCTGCGTCTCTCAGGGGAAACGGCAGGAGGAAACGTCCATTCGTGCAATCCAAGTCCAAGCCCATTTTTTTAGAAGCAATGCTCGATGTCCATGTAGGGGATTTGATACGGTTTGATGATGTGTCGAGAATACTGTACAACAAGAATGTTGACGGTCAGCGTGGAAGAAGGGTGGATGATGTTGGCCGAGTCTATGCAATATTCACAGCAGACAAAATGTATAAAGAAGTGAAGAATGACGCCCCTGAGACGCCAATGACGTGATTCTGATATTTCATACATCCCACTCTTTCTCTTCTTCCTCATTATCATCCGTCTCCTCGGGAGTCAAGGCAGCAAAAGAAGAGTTGCTGCTGGTAAGAAGTGGCTTCTTGGTACCATTGACCGGAGCCTTAACGGTAGGGGTGCTTGTTGCACTACCGCCGTTGGTGGCCGGACCAGAGGGAGCCGACGCCTCAGCGGAGGCATCCTTCTTCTTTCCCTTCTTTTTGGTCTTGACCTCGCTCCATGAATCTTCTTGGAGAAGTAGCTCCATTTGTTCTTCCTCAGAAGGCATGCCAGACAGCCAGGGGTCGGACTTTTCCTTAGTGGTTCCGGCACTCACAGCGCTCGTCTTTGTGGGTTGAGCCTTGGCAGGTTGCTCAAATGTGTCAAGGGGCTGGACCGTGCTGCTGTTGCTGGTGGATTTTTCATTCCACGCGTTTTGGGCATTAGCTGTGAAGCTCGAGCCGTCCTTAGCGGGTCGTCCCTCAGCAATGCGAGCAGTTCGTCTTTGTTGCTCCAGCTTAACCTTTCGCTCTTTTTCTTCTGCTTCACGAGCAGCCTTCGCAGCCTCAGCCTTCTTTCGGTTCTGGCGTTGCTTCTTGGTCTCCACAACTTCGGGTGCCTTTTGCTTTCGCTCCTTAGGTTTCACAGCATCGACATTGGTAAGACGGAGGACGGAAGGGCCAGGTGCGGCAGGCTCAAGCATGTCGGATACATCACGGCTGTCAACAGCTCCAACGACAGGAGAGGCTTGAGACGATAGGTCATCATCAGCATCACCTGCGTGGGAGGAAGGGGCAGACGCCTTTCCAGCCGATGCATCCGGGATTTCTTGAGCTTTGGACTGTTTGACAGACTTCTGCTTCTTCTCATCAGACTTCTTGTTGTTGAATTTGGTTCCTGCATGAGCATTGGACAATTGACGAGCAAATTCCCGATCAGCTTTCTTTCCGGCAACTTCATCCTCTTCTCGGTTGAAATCTACGGCAGGTGTAGTGGTCTCGTTCGACGTGGTTGCGGGAGCTTTCAGCTTTGGTTTGGGTTTCGCAGCTTTCTCGGCCTTCTTCTTGGTCTCGCTAATCGAGTCGGCATCGTTTTGCTTTCCCGATTGTTTGGTAAAGGAGCCACGACGATCGGTCCTCTGGGCCTTCTTTTGCTGGTTGCGGTACCAGATAACTCCGCTGATCGCCAAAATGACCGCCCATCCACCAATAGTGGTGAGGGTCGAGTGGCTACTGGAAATATCCATCTTTAAAACAGTGAACCGTGAACCGAAAATATAGCAGGCGTCTCTATGTAAGATTGGCCGGCTATGTTGAAGAAACAATGGCAATAAAGGGGAGTTTATGGCAGCACCAAGTGCCTCGATGCGAAAGGTGTCTCAATGATGCTCAATTGTACACAGTTGTGCTTCGTAAAACACTCATTGGACGTAGATCTCAGAAGGTAATGCGCCGATTATGTCGAGTGGCGCCACCATATATTTATAATACCAATTAAGAAAGAGTGTTGAAATAACGTAACTGAGGACAGAGGAACATTGAACGACGCGTGCAAGCTGAACTCAATCAGGGAAATGACAAGTTTGGAGCTGTGCTTATTGGACAACAAGATTTATCTTTCCTCAATGCGAAAAACAAAAACTTGTTACGGAATTTGACACAATAAGAAAGGGCACGAAGTGAAGGTGAATTGTACGGAAGAGGCCCGAGAGGTTGTCTGCTCCGGTTTCATTCAATGGGTTGGGAAGAACTGATGATAGACGGCAGATGGTAGATGGTGGATGGCTGATGGCTGATGGAGTAAGGGATTTTGGGATTTGGGGATAAGCTGTCATTAACGACTGTTGACCAATCGGCGTAAAGCACCTTCAAAGGTACCGATCTGTACGTACATACGTACCTAAGTATATATTTCCTATGAGGAAGCAGCCCTGGAGATATCCAATGGCAACCTAGAAGATGTTACGTACTAGGTACGTAGGTTAGGTCAGGTATGTAGGACGTTTAGATCTGTAAATTCAGTGTTGAACAGCTGTCCAATACCAAGTACCTAGGTACACTGGATAGTAGAGAACTGGGACAGTGGGTCCCCCGCCTAAAGCATCGAACCTCATAGGTACGCTAGAGGTAGGTATCTGAGCTTTGCGCCTGTATCGTGGTATCGCCTTTGTCCCATTACTGTATTAGCGTCTCACCAAATTCGACTTGTAGACTTGGAGAGCCCCTTAAAAATTGGCGAATTGGACCTTCTAATTTGCTTAAATCTCGAAAGTTGCTGAGCGAACTTACAACTTTGGGTTAGCCAAGTTAGCGCAATTCTACAACTTCGTAATGAGCGCAGTGACGAATTCCATACGAGCCAAACGAAGTGAAGTGTGAGAGTTCGGTTACTCAAAAAACTCCGGTGATGCAGCTGCCAATATTTAAAATTTAAAAAATTTGCCTACCTGTCAGTCAGTCACAAGCTTTTCGTAACTTCCATAGGTATTATGAAAAATGTACGTACCTTAGGTAGGTACTTAGGTGGTTTATGCACTCTTAGCTCTATTCTTATTTAATATTTCCCGACGTCGGTTTTGGTATTTAAGCCTCATCAATATTGTATTCAGATGTGATCTCCAATCTAAATAAGTGAATTGGACAGCTATTTGCCTAAATTGACCTTTAGGTGGTCTACTTCCCGTGAGCACTTATCTCCGAACGGGATATTTAGGTAGGTTTTTGCGATGTCAATCAAGTAGTTTTTTAAGAGAACAAAAGTCCGTAGGAACTCATAAGATAGTGACGCCAGATGATGCGTGGTAGCGATGTATTTATATAAGTTTTCAATGCACCGTATTTACTATATAGTTACGTAGGTAGCTAAAGGAATTAATCAATTCTCATTAGAAGTTGTTATAAGAGGTATATATAATATAGTTAGCCATTCCCTTCCAATTCACTCTGACCCCAAATAACAAAAGGTTAAACATATCAAGCAGTTTGTGGCACACTGCAAACAATTTTGACATCATTAGCAACTTCGCACGGTATAGGAGTGCGCGGGAGCTCACGGGGTGAATATATATGTGATCTCCGCTTTCCGGTAGCCGGAGACTAGCGGGATCGGCTTCCCCGCAGGTCACCGACGGTAGGAACGTTGGGGGAGGGGGGTCACGTCACACAGCGGGCTTTAGGTATTCTGAGTATCTGAGGTACGGTGCCCAACTTCCCACTTATAGCCACATCTTATCGATAAATAGAAGAAATGACCTCCTCTCTCTTAAGTCACATGCACGGTATCTTATAGATATTTTTAGATTGTATTCACTAGAGTCTTGCTTCAAAATTACATAGTCTTGCATTAGAGCTTTTGGTTTTCATCCTTCATTATAGCAATCATGGCCCCGAGAAAAATCATCATAGACACCGATCCAGGTAAGTGAGAGAGCAAAGATGAAAAACGAACTTAGATCCTAACGAATTACGTAGGCGCCGACGATGTCATAGCCATGCTTCTCGCTCTAGCTTCCTCTCCCGAGGAGCTAGAGGTGCTGATGATCTCAGTGACTTACGGAAACGTGGCCCTAGAGGCCTGCTTGCGAAATGTAGTCGGAATGTTCCACGTTCTCGACCAGGAGATGGAGTGGCGCAAGTCCCAAGGGAAACCGCTAGGTTACGAGGTCTTGCGGACTTACAAGCCGATTGTTGCTGTCGGCCCCGAGCATGCTCTGGAAGACGAGATGCTAATGGCAGATAATTTTCGTAAGTCGAGAGAGGTGGATGTGTGTTGAGTCTGCACTAGATGAAAAATGCTGACAAGTCAACTCGTGGCAGATGGAGCTGATGGCTTACACGGCGTTCATGAAGCTGTATGTAGGAGAAAAAACAACACAGGACTCATAGGTGCAAGATTTCAACTAACGTATTCTTAACAGCACCCTCACTTATCACCGGCTGATACTTGGAAAGCCCTCTTTAAAGACGGAGTTCCGGTGGATACTGAGGAGCCCTCATACCTAAAATATTTCACGCCGTCAAAGACGCCCGCTCACAAAGAAATCCTGCGGATCCTGAGGGAGGAGCCAGCTGATACGGTTTCAATCTGTGCACTGGGTCCATTAACTAATCTAGCTCTAGCTGCTTCGGAAGACCCCGAAACGTTCCTCAAGGTTAAGGAGATAGCTGTCATGGGTGGAGCTGTCGAGTGCGTGGGTAATGTGACGCCAGTTGCGGAATTCAACACCTACGCTGATGCCGTCGCCGCCGCTCGAGTGTTCGCTCTGACGTCGCCAAACCCGGCTTCCACCATGCCCCCCATACCCAAGGACAAGGCGACCCTGCCTCCCTACCCTGAAAAACTCTCGCGAACGCTGAATTTGAGTCTGTTCCCACTTGATATTACTACGCCGCATCTCCTAAACCTAGGCTTCTTTCTGGAGAACATTGAGCCGCAACTCGCCAGTGGTAGTCCATTAGGGGTATGGGTTAACACCTTTATGGCCGGTATATTCCGTCAAATCACATCTATGATCGGTAACGAGGTAGAGCCAGGCCTATCGCTTCATGATCCTCTCACCATCTGGTACATGCTCACGGGATCTGACCCAGCATGGAAGCTGGCCCAGAACGCGCCAGAAGATATCCGTATCGAGACATCAGGACAATGGACTCACGGAATGCATGTTTCGGACCGCCGCGGCAGAACACGACCCGACGGTGTGAATACCTTCGAGGTCCCTGGGGATGATGACGGTTGGCTTAGCTTGCTGAGGGGTAATAGGATAAACAGATATGTTAGCAGTCCAGGTGAGATGACATTTGCGCCGTACCTAATGGAGCGCCTGTTCGGATGAAAAGGGCAGTCAATATAAAAGAATTGAGCATGTTGGTCACATGTATATCCTGACGAGGCGAGGACAATAGAGATGTCAGTAGGACGCCAGTGTGGGTATCATTAGACAAGAGCGTACCCCGTACCCTGTGAATAAAACTTCCAGATTCCTTTCTCTCTCGTAAATGCAATTGTTATTTCTCCCCAAACGCCAGAAATGAAATCTCAAGGTATCAAGAGCATTGTGTTTCAGGTCATGCTCCGTTTCTGCTGCTGCTGCTGCTGTTGCTTTCCGCCGCCGCCGCCGCCTCCTTCTATATGTGTTTAATCCCACCAATAGCCGAACCCTTCACCTGCTGCCAATTGATACTATCGTCAAGGGCCTCGTCTACCAAGCCCACTGCGCAAACATTGTCTCCCCTTACCAGGTAGAGACCCAGGGGAACCTCAGTAGAGAGCTCCGTATCGTCGGGTGTTCGGATTACTCGTTCGATCGTTTGCCCAAGAACCTGGATACGTAGGATCAGATCAGCCGCAGGTCCGACATCTAAAAATACTAGTAATGCGATCCGCCCTTACCAAGTTGGTCATCTGGTCACAACTCAAGAGGTTCCCCACCAAAGTTCGGGAATCGGCTGTAATTATCAGGACCTTCTCTGCGCGACTGTTAGATTCCTCGGGCTGTAAGCTTTGCTCGATGCTCGAGAACATAAACAAGGCTAACAGGGGGTGTATCTATATGGGTTAGGTATGATCTTACTATTGATATAACCGCCGAGGTTGGACATGGTGAAGATATTACAACAGCTGGTAGGATCACGGACAAATCTTGCAGGCGACAGGACCACGAGGTGAGTCGGGTAGCTGAATTAGGTGGTTATCTGTGCGCTTTAGAGATTGCGGGGTGTAGAATAAAAGTATTGGTGATATGCTATGTTAGGTAAAAAGTGTTGTAGATTTGAGATTTGATGCGTCTATCCGTCAGGCAGCTTCAAAAGTGGCACTTCGATTTGGAGCTCTCTCCAACGAAGCTCAAGCCACTGGAGCCACAAAACATGTATTTACTAAAATTTAAGCGCGATAACAGATGCGTATTATGTACAAGGGATAAAAGCTTAAGCTAGGTATGTACATGTGCTTCCTCGGCTTCTTACATAATTGCATAGTGTAGAAAAGTGCTATACTTAGCCTGGCGGACTAGTTAATTGCTTTCAAAGTCCGAAGCAGCCGACATCCGTAAAAAAGAAAAAGAAATCCTCTTCAGAAATTGGTGAGCTTCCTCATAAGGCAATTTGCTTATACTTTAAGAGCCCTTAATTTTCACCACGGAATCCCCCCTCAATAAATACGAGGGCGTATGCTAAGCTCCCAAAGGAATCTTTTTAACGAAGTTTCACGACTTGTAAGCTTAAAAAGCTGTGCCCTGCCTCTGTTCTAGAACAGCGAAAGCTTGGCGTCCTTTTTACATCATAGCCTTTAGGCAGGTTCCGAACCCAATAGCCAATCAATTGGAAGCATCTGGTTTTGAAACATACTAATCCTTGTCAGGTCTTTTTGTTTTAACCTGCGGCCTCCAAAACCTTTGAGTTTCCATGATTGGCTGTCACTTCTATCCCTTGCTTGCCCCTGGTCTCGCTTGCATATCGCCACCCTTCTCATACTTGCAAGATACGGGCTGGATGGGCTGGATGGGAAGGTTCAAGGCAGCCTTCCTAACCTTCCCATCGTTGTGATAGGTTATAGCACTTCCAGACAGGGGGTTATGATGGCACCTGCTAGATTGTACGGAATATGCCACCGACCCATTGAGTTACACGAGATACATCGGTTACACCCAGCAGGCGCCTACCTACCTTAGGTAGTTGTTGTCTTTCCCCAGGTAGGTCTCTTTGTCTTACTCCCGGAAGGCCTGAACGGGAGAGAGAGCCTGGCAGGCTGAACAATGTAAGTCACGTCAGAGGTAGGAACCTAGGTAAGTATATATGTTGCCGCTGATCCCTCACCCCTTTGCTCTCTCTCCCTTTTTTGTTCACTACCAATCTGATAAGTCTTGTTCGGTTCTGGCAACATTTCACTCTTTTCTTTTTTACTCTTTTGAATTGAATAAACGGGCATTGATCCCTTTGCTTTCTACACACAATCACTTTCTTTTAAACACAACCCCAGCGGTTTCATTCGTTCGCTTCTATTCTCGTTGCCGAATTACAAAGTCCTACCTTCAATTCAAAGCCATTGAGACGAAGAATACTTGGACCAAAACGAAGAATCGACTCGGTTCCTATAAAATCTAGAGCTCCTTCTTTTTTCACCGGTTGAAAAAGACGTCGATCAATTTCTATTTTCGCAAATACACAAAAAACCACTTTATCAACCTCAAAACATCCAACACCATCATCATGAAGGTTCAAGTCGCTTCCGCTGCTGGTCTCCTCTTGGCTGGCCAAGCTCTTGCCGCCCCCCGCCTCGTTCACGAAGTCCGTGACGTGAAGACCGCGGCCTCTATCATTGCCGAAGTCGCCCCCTCTACCCGAGACTGCGCTGCTGGCGGTGAGTGTGTCACTGCCGACGTCATCGGACCCCTACTGGTCTCCCACATGCAGCAGTACGGCATCTACAACCCGGCTCAGATGGCCGGCATCATCGCCCTGACGGCCTTCGAGTCCGTCGAGTACACGTTCAAGCACAACGTGTCCCCCGGCCGCCCCGGCCAGGGTACCTCGAACATGCAGATGTTCAACTTCAACCTCAAGTACGCGCAGTCCATCCCCGAGCTCAAGGACAAGGTTGCCGGCATCACAGAGGATGCCCCTGATGACAAGAAGAACGAGGTCCTCTCGCTCGTCAACGACAACAAGTACAACTTCGGCAGCGGCCCCTGGTACTTCAGCACCCAGTGCGGCGCTGACGTCAAGGAGGCCCTCAAGGCAGGCGATGATGCTGGTTTTGCCGCCTACATGCGCTGCGTCGGTGTCACTATCGACTCTGGCCGCCAGGGCTACTGGGACGCCGCCAGGAAGGCTTTCGGCCTCATGTAAAAACCGTTTTTTATATATTTTTTTTGGATACTATGCATGTAAGGGACGATGTACGAGGCACGGAAGTTGTCAGATCATACAGGCGTTTTTTTAGGTATTGCTTTATTGCATCATCAACATGATCATCATAGCATCTAGTGGGGGGATATCTTAGCGAAGGTTGCTATTTTATAGGGTTTGCACTTATTCGATTCTCATGTATATTCAATATTTGATACATAGGTATTTATATAAAAATCTACGTGGTCTGATGATATTCGCTGGTATTCCATAATTCATCTTTTTTTCCCTCGTCTTTATGACATGAGTTTATAATACCAGCTGTTTTGCTTAACTCGGAAATTCGTAGTTATGTTTACGCCATATGAATTATAAATTGCAAAGGAATCCCTAATAAAGTCAACCCAACTTGGAAGTTGAAAGCCACTGAGATTTGTGTGACCTGATACGTGTATAATTTGAAATATAGAAAAGCCCTTCCAGGAGCGTACGTTCTATTTTTAAATACCCATGTGGACTTGTTTACATGGAGAGATTCCGCTACACTGCTTACTTTATCTTGGGAGGTACTTACCTAGGCAACTATAGGGATATTTAATATTCGCTCTTGTTGTGTTTGATCCCGTGTAAACATGGGATGAGAATTTCTTTATCCCCCCTAATATATAGAGTTCTATTATCACAATTACCATGAATCCATATTAGTATCGAGAGCGCAACTAGATTACACGAGCACAGCTATTGTATACCTGTTTACTACCCCTTAACCACTTCCACACTCTCACTTTTTTTTTCTTTTTCGAATCCGTTGCTGACGAGCACAATAATGAGTGCTGCACCTACAAGGAAGCTGGAATGCCTACCTACCTAGGTACCTACATAATAGGTCTGTACCTAGGTAGCATTTACATCGGCTATGCGCGCGAGCGGCGTAGAACTTTATACGAATCTAACTTACCTTCCCTTCTTGTCCCCGTTTTTTTACCCCTGACTCCTGGAGGGAATGATCCTAGCTCGACGAGACGGCGAAAAAAAAAAAAAGAAAAAGAAAAGGGAATATAAGTTAAATATAGCTTCAGGCGTTGACGGTGGCTTCTTAATTCAAGACTTAGGCAAGCGTAGGACGCGTATACAGACAAGATTTCTTTTTTTTTTTTTTCCCCTTTTTTTATAGGCTTCGAATTTTATGACCAAAACGCTACTTCAAGTTTACTTAAGGTAGGCTTGCAAGATAAACGCCACCACCGCTTGGCATCTCATCGCAACAACAGACGTGACGATCTGCAAGCGGCTTCAGCCGAGAAGGATAGGAAGCCTAGTTTATTTGGGGCATTGATACGCGCGCCCAGAGAAGAGTTTTTCTTTTCTTTCTAAATCCCAAAAAGCTTATACATAACGTACATCCTCCCTCCTTGGCGATATTATTTTTCTTTTGTGTAGTCCCCCAAATATAGAATATACCTAGATAAGACAAACAACGTGCCACCAATTTAAACGTACCTAAACTTAGGTATAGTTACCGATATTTCCAAAAAGGCTTCCTTACCGGGTATCTATCTGACTTTCGTTCCAATCCATCGCAGCCGAGCGCCACCTTCGATAATCTACATAATCCCCAAAGCCGGTGAGAGGCTAATTACCCGACGCTATGTGCTGGGCGTCTCTGGGTTCAGAAATGTGAAAGATCCATCTGAGGATCCTTGCTGGGACTGTTGCTCGGGATTGCCCGCGAAGAATTGGAAGGATGTCTGGTCTGGACCCCACGTTGCTGTTTGCGCGTAATTCTCAAATGCGTCCTATGCAATCATTGTTAGTTCGATGTCTTCAGTATTAAACATATTTATGTTTTGGGGACATACCCAGTCGAAATTATGGTCGACAGCCATATTGCCCCCTCCGCCTAGGGTTGTGAACATAGAGAATGGTGAGGCTGCATTGTTAATTGCACCGAGATTGTCAGGTTGGAATTCAGGGGTAAGTCCCGTTCTAAGTCCACTGCCTCCTAAACCTCCCAAACTTCCTAGATTAAGGTCCATATTTGGGTATGTTGTTCCACCGGGTGACTGAATGGTTGTTGACGTCGAGGCCTCCGAGAGCATTCCAAGAGCTGAGGCCGCGGAATTATCGGGAAGCATTTCATTACCAAAGGTGAAGGGATTCTCGGATTGCGTCGGTGGTCCTGAAGTGTTGGAAGGCGTGGGAGGCGGGTTCCTGAGCTTTCCTAGCATAATCTCAAGGATGTTCGCAGCCTTGTATGCCTCCACCGATTCGTTGGATAGCGACTTCCAAATTTCTGCGACCGCTTCGAGGGAACTCAACATTTTCTGCCGTTGTTCCGGTGTCCAAAAGTAGATGGCCTGTGTATCCTTTCGCTTTCCGGATGTGGCAGCAATGTGATCATGGTGAAGATCAAGGATGACGAGCATTGTTGGAAGCAATGTGTCTTTAGATGTAGCTGACACATACCATTTCATAGAACGAAGTCGGCCATTTGGTTGACACTCGCGATATATCATTCTCAGATGCCCCAAGATTTCCAGCGAAGCTTCAATTGCACTACGACGGGAATGAGCGTATCGTGGATTCTGTCGCGCGCGTAACATGTGCTTCCTATGTAACATGCATATTATCTTCTGATATAGGATGTCTAGATTGAACCTCGCAATAATAAGTGTTACAGGGTCGTGCGATCCTTCGAGGGGACGAATCTTTAGGTGCGGTGGGAACTCATTCTTGATTTCTCGGAGTTTCTTGTCGTGTTGTAGGATATCATCGTAGCTCACTGGCTTGCCTACTCGTGAGACAGATTGGAGTACATTTCCCAATTCGATGCATAATTTCGTTTTACTTATCATGTAAGCGATTGGACTCGGCTCTGTCAACGGCCTAGAAGGAGGCAGAGTTTTGCTGTTGGGTCCAAATTCTTCATCGAAAATATTATGCGGAAGCTTCGTATCTGTGTCGTGTTCGTGGATACTCGCCGGCAAACAAATCTTTAGAAGTTTGTTAGTGACCATGAATAGGTGAATGATGATGACCGGCATGGAATGTAGGATATATATAGATATATATAGGTAGCTTACTTGATATGAGAATATAATATCGGACATGCGTATCAAAGCCCACGTTCGCCGTCGCATTTCCTATATTAAAAGTATTAGTGATATATTGTTCTATGAGATCGGATATCGAACTTAGAAGATATTCTATCCGTACCCCTTGGAATGGCGTGATTGATGGAAACCAATCCGCGTCCCGATGATAACCCATTCGAAAAGCTAACTTTGCAATGATACCTGATATGATCCATAACGAAAAGTCGGCGTCCCAGCGAGAAGAGTATTCTCCAAATAAATAAAGAATCAGTGTTTCCACCGTATACTCAACCGGTTTGGTATAATCCGCGACTACCAGGCATTGTACCGTTCGCAATCGGTATTCTGCTGCGAGCTCCAGGGACCTACCTTTCCACTCTGGGGGCTCGTCTCCAACTTTATGATAGCTGAGCATCGCAAGGCATAGCATGGAATAGAGCAAGCCTATCCATGTTATAGTAGACTTAGATGGATCTTGCCAGTGCGTCCGCAATTGTGCCTGAAAAGTAGGCGCGTGGACTATACTAGCAGCAGTATCCAACGAGTTAAAATACCGCGATATTAACGTCATTATAGCTGTCCTCGAGGGTAGCTCCGCTCTTAGCTCGACTTCGACTGCTGGTGGAGCAGAAAGTAAAAAGATGGGAGAATCCCGAGCGGTTGCTGGTTTTGAAGACATAACTTTCTGATAACTGTTTTCGAGTTCTTTCTTGTGGGAGGCAAAGAAATTCTTCACTTCAGCAATATCAAGCAGGAGTAGATGCCAGTGGTCTTGTCCAATATACATAGACTTCCCCTTATCTGCGTCGACTTTAAGCATGCCTAAGGATGTGGACAACCCATCATCAGCGTCGCTATCGGGACCATCGCCATCGGCATCATCGTCTCTCATGGCACCTTCATCATCATGGTCGGCATTCGGAGAAGAGCTATCAGCTGTAGAAGGGGCAGGGGGTGCGGTACTCGAAGAATTGGAGATTTCGACATTCGCACCGCCATGCATCAGACTTAGAACTAAACCTTCTAGACGGTCAATACGATTCTGCATATCATCAGGATTTGCGGAAGCTCCAGCACTACTTTGATTTTTCCTCCGATTGGTTGGAGTAGCATAGACGCAGGACTGCGTGTCACCGCGTTTGATGCAATTCTCACAAGTCGGAGTTCCCCTGTTGCATTTCAACCTGTTAAGCAGGTCAGCGATGCCGTCTTATATAGGGAAACTGCTGAGTGTTGGATTAGGGAATTAGGCTAGCATTTTCAAGGAACAGGATTACTCACTTTCTCGTCCGGCACGGATAGCAGCTGAGCGGCACCCTGTTTCGGCGACGGACCACCCTGAAATGTTCCTCAGGCGAATAGCCCGAGGATGATGTCGTCGCAGACGGAGGCGTGGGGGTCATTTTGAAATAACTTGAGTAAGATAGACAACTAGAAACTCTTTTCGGGGTGCTCGCTCTTGTGTCGAGTGTATGCCGGACTTAGGAAGTTTGAATGCTATAAGGGGGTCCAGCCTCTTCTTCAATCTACGTAAGCCAATCTTCAAAATGACAGCCTGAGCATCAGGGATTGAAGGATATGAGGCCACTGAGTAAGCGTCGAGAGCTACTGGGAGATGGGAAGCTGACGTTCAGGATCCCAATAGTTCGGAGATAAAGAACCTCTTGCAGGAAGTTCAAGGGTATAATGATCACGATGCTGCCAAGAGTAATGTGGTATCCGCTATATCACAGCTTTCGCCAGTGATAATAACCAATGAAACACAGAATCTCGGTACGTAAGACGTGGAAATACGATGTTCGCGACTAAATGATATCGCGAACGTAAACCTTCCGGTCTAGTTTAAACCAAGGTGATCGTTATGCTCGAAGTGGAGCAGTGACGGGCCGATGCAGATCTGATATCGACAATATCCTAATGTAATCGAGATAATGTCGCAAAAGAAACCACCGGCGAAGTATCTTAGAAGATTATAAGCCGCGTAACCCTTCTATTAATAAGCTAGAGTCGATTGAGCAATAGACCTCAACTTAGATACGACCACTGCTATCTTCTTGTATAGTGTTTTGAGTTGCTCAAATCTGAAGTACAATCTTCCTACTAGAAAAGTTTCGACTTGGAGTACGGTTGGGTTCTTCTCGTAAGACGTTGGTAAAGCTGGTTCGGATAGAGCGGTCACGACGTACAAACGATTCGTAAAGTGGGCAGTTATTGATAATGCTCTATTTTTTCTGGTAAGCGAACAAGCTACTAACTCATAGTCGATTCGACGACGATATACGAGAGAATCCGGGTCGACGTACAGCAGTAGAGAAGATTTTCGCCACAGCTAGTTTGTGGTACGCTAGGTAGTTACATTTGGTGATTTATAATATTGCTGCAAATAAGAGAGAGAGTACAATCGTCGCATACAATACAACGGTTTGCACATGGGAGTGGCAAAGTACTATTTGCCTTAATCTGCAGTTATTTTACCCTGCTTCTTCTCTACCAAAAAAGAAAATAAATTGAGAAGAATAAGGCTAGAATCAAGAACGGGAAGAGGTCGAGAGAAGGAGAAAGGTTGTTGTTGTTGTTTTAGGTGTAAGTGATTGGGTGTAGGTGAGATGGGAATGGGATAGTGAGGGTTGCGATGGTAAAGAGTGATGGAAGAGGTGCGGGACGAATTACGCTTCAAGCTAAGCCAAAGATGGGTAGTGGGGGGTAAAGGAAGAAATAAGGAAGAAATGTTACAATTAGTTACATCCACCTAAAAAACCCGGCCGAAAGCTCTCGGCCAATCAGAAATTAATTTGACCTGAGATGTTAATGCATAAAGTCTGGCATACCCGGCATTACCCACGATATGCGAGTCGTTAATGCAAGGCTACCGTTCTTAATTTCTGAATTCGATAGTAGTGAGTCATCCTTCCTCAAAGCCGTCAGCAAATACAGGCAGGTAATCTGTATGCGCTTAGCCATATCGGGCACCGCGGTACGTATGTTAGTGGGTTGCCTATTCTCTCTGCTTCCACGTAAAGACGTGTATAAAATTATTATGTAAAAAGCATTAGGTACCGTTAAAGCTTATTATTTAAGCATGATGTTTGGATGAACTAGGTAGCCGTGTCTAAAAATACCAGGTAGGCACTTTCTTAACATCTACCTAGGTGGGTACCTACATGTACCTAAGGTTAGGTAACCTAGAATCGCAAACTCTATCAATTGCAAATACGATTTTAGTTATTCACAATCACCTAAGTACCTAGTGGTATACAACTTTCTCGATATACGTAAATTTCTAAACATCCTTCCATCAACCAGTCCATATAGTGTGGATGAAGCAGTGAGCACGGAAGACGAAAGAAGCGGAGACGCTTATGGACTATGGTAAAAATAAATAAGAGCCAAGCACACGACATCCGAACTTGTCTATAGCATCTACTATATGCTACTGATTTTATCACCTCATCAGCGCGCCGAAGACATGGTACTTTCGGCGATTAGTGTACCGGTCCGTTGCGCCTTCGAGCGGCGAGGACTAATGAGCGTAAGTGGATGAGGTTAGGTTACATTTGTATATGTCGAGATCCAATCATATGGCAGCAATCGGCACATGGGATCTTCAGCCTAGTTTTCTAGATATAGTATGTACTGCGCTCTCGCCTCGTCGCACAACACTACAAAACATTACACATACAAGCAATAGAGTAAAGATGAAGACTTGCCAACAAAATTGCGTTATACTAATACCTTTAGCGGATACATATGAATTGGCTTGCTACTAATACAGATAAGCCCTGAAGTCAAATTGGGTTCGGTCAGCTCAAGTGGTGAATCAGCGATATTCAAATACTTCGGGCGATGATTCATAATGCTACTTGAGTTTAAAAAAAATAAGAATAAAAAATAAACTAGTAGCTTAGATCCCTAAGCCTCGGTGTTGAGTTCGATTTTTTTTTCCAATGCTACGGTAGAGAATGGTCGGCCATCGCATATTACAGTCCCTATCGCCGAAGAAAATCCATCGCGACGAGGCAAGAAATCGGCTTTCTGGTATCGAGCAAGGCGAAAGTGACAACGTCGCTTACTGCGAGGAAGGAGAAACGGAAGAACAAGACAGACTACTCACATCTAGTCACGATAGCGTAGATGTGACAGAAAAAGCACAAGCAGTTGGCCAACGTCGATCACGATGGTCGGTCATTGCCTTTACTCTCGCTTGTATCGGCAGTATTTTATCTTTGGCATGGGTAACGCTATCACTGGATATTCCCCATCCCGAGAAACCGTCTCCTCTAGCAGTAGCACAAAGCATTCCTCTTCGCCGTCCGGACGAAGACTACATATTGGATCCCAACTGGGACTTTGAAGCCCCGAACCAAGTGCGGAAATATGACTGGCTTATCATCGACAAGGATGGTGAACCAGATGGAGTTTTAAAGCCAATGATAACTATAGACGGCCAGTTCCCCGGGCCGCTAGTCGAGGTCAACGAGGGCGACGTTATCGAAGTTAACGTTCACAACAATGCCTCCAACGCCACTGCTATTCACTGGCACGGAATCTTTCAGAACGGTACGAACTGGATGGACGGAGCTGCGGGCGTTACTCAATGTCCCATTGTTCCTGGCGCTTCGTATCGTTATAGGTTCAACGTTACCGGGCAATCTGGCACTTGTACGTATAGTCTCACCAACAGACGCGAGACCTCGCGGGTCTCTTTACGTAGTATTCATGTCACGAGCGAGGTACTGATTCAGCACGCAGATTTCTATCATGGCCACCAGGGCGTCCAGGCCTTAAGTGGACTCGTGGGACCTCTCGTGATCCATGGTCGAGACGAAGCAACGCATGATAAGCCTGTCCCCTATTCGTCAGACCGCGTAGTCTTACTCCAGGACTGGTACTACGATTTAGATAGTGGACTCATGCGAGACGTGCTATCTCCGGGCGTCGAGGATGCGCCGATACCCAATACGGCTTTGATTAACGGCGTGAACCAAGCTGACTGCTCGGATCATCCCAATAGAAAGTGTTCAGAACTGCAGAGGCCTCTTCCCAGCTTGGATCTAGCCTCTGGCGAGGGCCATAGACTACGATTTCTGAACGTTGGGGGGTTCGCCTGGCTCCAGGTTGCAGTAGATGGGCACGATTCCCTACCGATTATCGAAGTAGACGGTACTACTGTCGAGCCTGTAGCTGGGTCCTCGCTAGTAATCGCCCCAGGGCAACGGTACAGTACAGTCTTGACGGCAGATCGGCCCGGAAGCGAAGCATTCTGGCTTCGAGCCAGGATGATAACTTCCTGCTTTGCCAGTCATACGCTTCCAGAGAATGGCATTGACGAGGCGAAAGCCATTGTACGCTACCATGCTGATAAAAAGAGGGATGATGACCACACGTCCCCTCCTCCCCTGCCAACTACGGCTTCACACCTTGAATACCTCCCAATATGTAAAGACATGAGCTCCACAACCTCCTTTTCTCCCTCCCCAGCACAACCAGCCCCCATGTCCGCCGACCACTCGTGGTACTTGCGCGTTAATCTCGCCATCGGAGACTGGCGCTTACAACGCGGCGTCATGAACTCGTCCTCGTTCCGCCCGGACCCGACATCCCCAACGCTCCACCGCATCCTCGACGGCCTCGCGCAAAACAACGAGTCCTTCGCGCGAACCGGCATCCTCGACACCGCGTTCGACCCGGCCTCCGAGCTCGTCATCTCCCACAACGGCGGCGCCGGAGCCGACGTCGTCGATATCATTCTGCAGAACATGGACGAGAACAGCCACCCGTTCCACCTGCACGGCGCGCAGACCTGGGTCCTCGGCGCCGGCCACGGCTACTTCCCGGGGTACGCGGCTCTCGGGCTCCGGCCCGAGGGGAAGGGGCTTCTCGACCCTGCGAACTCGAGCGCCGCCGCCGTCGTCGTCGATAACCCGCTGAAGCGCGACACGGTGGCGGTCGAGGGTTTCGGGTGGGCGCTGCTGCGGTTCGTCGCGGACAACCCGGGCGTCTGGCTGTTCCACTGCCACGTCGTCTGGCACTCGGAGGCCGGGATGGCGATGCAGTTCCTCGCCCGCGCGGATGTCATGAGGCGCTGGGAGTTGCCCGAGGACGCGAGGAGGCTGTGCGAGTTCCCGGACGAGGAGCTGAGGAAGGGGGCTCCGCCGAAGGATGAGGTGTTTTTTCCTCGGGTTGGAGAATGACGGAGAGGGGTGAGGAAGTCTACCTCCTAACCTAACCTACTTGAAATATACGACAGGGATGTTTCGAAAGCTTAAAAGGACCATTTAGATACCTACGATACCCCCTATAGTATAAGGTATATATACCTTGCTTTACATATTCTATTATATATACCAGGTACCTAATGTACCTAATCAGAATCTTTTCCAAGTTTCCAATATCAAACCATTCTATTTACAAGAGATTACAACGAAGCAGACCTACTAGGTGGGTATTCGCGATTTATATTCTAGTAAAATATGGCATCGTAAGAAAATCAGATTTGTCCTCATAGTCGACTTATCCCTCCCCATCTTGGTTTGAAAGTGATGATCATATATGTTATGTGGCACATCGGTTTCTGGAGTTTAAATGTAATTTCTAGCATGCCTTCGGAGCCCGTTGTAATAATTTTTGCATAACAGTGTAGATTCTGTCTCCTATCACCTCTACACCCCTAAAGAAACATTACAGTGCTTCTTCCCTAAGTAGCCTACAGAAAAAGTGCATAATTATAATTCGGGGCTAGCAAACCCATGCAACGGATACGATTACTGGCTTAATTCATTCATATTAGGGTATTTAGGTCGAGGAACTAACTCTGGCTCCCTGTGATATCCACTCGTCATCGTAGTATGTCGCGGATCTACCGACCTTCTCGACCTCCACGTTCAGCATAGGAGAGAGAACCTTGAGAATATATCGCGAAATATAGACTTTGCAAACCTCCAAAGGAAGCTTTCGGACTTCAAAAGCCGCCAAGGCGCAGCCTAGTTACCTAGGTAGGGAATCCACCCGTTCGATGCTTTACATCATAAGAGTTTCTCGGAATCATTTGTGGCATAAAATGCCCAGCGTATACTCAGATCAAAGGTAGTACATATGTACCTAGGGCTACCACCCGGCTACGCAGTACCTTTATCCTCCTGCTGTGATACTCAAGCAGCAGTGGCGGCAGCGCCATTCTGGCTCGGAACGCTGAAGTTCTTAAAGAAATCGGGGTCCTTATCTAGCTCCTCCTTGACCTGCAAGACAAAACCAAAGTTAGCCAACACTCTAATGTCCCTCCTCCTCCTCCTTTAGGGAATAGCATAGGATAGAATAGGTTAGGTAGGTACTGAGGCAGAACTCACGATATCCAGACCGCCAACCAGTTCGCCCGAAACCCACAGCTGCGGGTACGTGGGCCAGTCGGCGAACTTCTTGAGGCCCTGCCGGACGTCGTCGTCGGCGAGGATGTTGAAGAACCCGTACTTGACGCTGCGCTCCCGCAGGATGCTCACCAGCTGCCGCGAGAACCCGCACTTGGGCTCGCTCGGCGTGCCCTTCATGAACAGCATCACGGGCGCCGCGTTGACCAGGCCCGTAAGCCTCTTGTTCAGCTCCTCCTCGGGGGACAGCACCTCCTCGCTCTTCTCAACCGATCCTCCTTCCACCGCGGCATCCGCCGAATTGTTGCCGTTAGTCGCCACCGCCGCCGCCGTCGTGGTGGTAGAGGAATTCAGGGGAGCGTGCGTTTCGATGGCCTTTCGCAGGGCGGCGGCGTTGCTACCGCTGACGGCCTCGAGGACCTGGTCGTTGCGCTGGAGGACGACGTACGGGACGGCGACGACGTCGTAGATCTCGGAGATGTCGCTGAGCTCCTCGGCGTTGATGGACACCCAGCTCGTGGGTGGGGAGTCCTTCGCGGAGTAGTCGCTGGCTAGGGTCTCGATGACCTTGGCCATCTGCGCGCACGGCGCGGCCCAGGGCGCGTGGAAGAAGATGACAAGGAGGGTGGACTTGGGGAGCGATCCGACGAAGGTCTCCCATTCGTGCTGGGCCGTGATCTCCTTCACCAACCCCATCTTTGTCGTTTGTTGGCGATTATATGTTTCTACTGGAAAGTTGTAGGGATCTGGTTTTTGTGTCGCGTTTAGGTATATGTCGAGTACGAAAAATAAGAAAAGAGGAGAGAGGCAGGCGCCGATGCTAATAAGTTGTACCTAACCTTAGATAATGTTGGTGGTGGTGTTTTGGGGAAAGCACTTTAATAAGTTTGCCCCTCCGATGGATTCGCCGGCTAAGAAGTTTAGAGGTTGAAAGTGGATTATTGTCCAATGGAGGGGCAGTTGATTACCTTTTTTACTTAGCACGTCTTATTAACTAGCGCCGTTCGAACTTCCAAGTTCTCCGAGAACGATTGCGTCATTTTGGGTGCTTTTTATATATGGGCTCTTTTCAAAGACAGTTATATAATATCCCTTACAGCCTTTGTTATCCCTTAACATTAGGCGGTCACTTGATTTGTTGCAGCTGTTAATATAATTACTCAGGTAGTTAATATAATTAATAACCTTACCTAAGATATATGTGGGAATTGCATTTTTGTTTGCTTCTTAGTTTTCTAGTATTATTGAATGAATAACTACAAGCCGTGCCATAAGGGTATTAAGCACATATTCGAATATTTATAGCAAACAACACAAGACTTTTAGTCTTACGATTAGGTACAAATAAATACAAGTTACGAAAAGAACTTCATAGTTTGTCTCGGATTATCACCTCAACTGTTGCCCATGGAGTTAACTCAGAATAACCTAGGTAGGTAGTATAGCACCCAAGTATGTACCTAACCTTGGCAGGTTTGTGCCAGGTACCTAATGTATGGGCATTGATAGAATGAAGCTGAAATTCAGTATACTTCGCTAAACTGATAACGCCATCGCTATCAGATGTATTATTATATCCCCATGGGGGCTCGAGGACGCACCCGTGGCAATTCCTAAGAGCAATTCCTAAGACCTTGTGCTCCCCTGCACTACTATTCCTGAGTTCCATATTCCCCTATACCTACCCCTATACCTAATCCATGGATAGACGTGGAGGCTGTGTGGCATTACCTGCTTAATTGTTTAAAAAGGGGCATCTTCTAGAAACCCTTAATCCGTAAACTGACCCAAACTAGCCGCGGTTACCTGCGAACCGTTGGCGTTATCCTGAGCATCTTCCAACGCCGCGCTCTCCTCTCCTTTCTTAGCTATCCGAGCCTGTGCCTCTGCCTCAAGAACCAATTCACGTCTTTGCCACCAGTCTTCCTCGATCTGTATGACTTGGTCCAACAGAGCCTCTTTCTCTAGCCACTCTTGCCTGTATATCTCCTCCATTTCTTTGCATTGTCGCTTCAGAGCCTCGCTATCTTTCGTTACCCACCTAAGATTTGCTACGCATACTTTGTAAAGAGACTTCGTATCCATGGTAAGCTCCTTGCTAGAGAACCCCTGTTGCTCCGTCAACGGTGTCAAGAAGTCCGTCATATCGGACCCGGTATCGCCATCGTCCACAGCATCGTCGTGGCCCGCCGAGTGGGACTGCGGCGTCTTGATGATGATTTTGAGCTTTCCAGACTTAGGACCAGACTGGGTCTGCATAGACTTGGGTACGGGATCGGATGGTCGCAAAGCTTCAGTCTCGTGGACTGTCCGCATATGTTTCGCCAATGCATCGGATCTTGTAAACGCACGGTCACATTCTACTGTTGTCAGTCGCTGTCTCTCTTAAGGTGAAGTTTGATAATCTTACCAGGCAAATAACAATAGAACGGCTTCTCCCTCGTATGGCTTCTCATATGGGCCTTTAATGCATAACCGCTAGCATGGGGCAAGCTTTTCCTAGGACAACCGATCCATTCGCAAGTATACTTCTTCTGACGGCTCTCTATGTGGTCATTGTGTATGTGCTCGACTAGTTTGTCCATATTTCCCAGGTCGCCTACTCTGCATCCGTCCCAGGCACATACTGTTACTTGTTCCTGGAATTCGTCCTCATCAAGCTTAGCATTAATTGGGGAATTGGGTATGTCGCCCGAAGTGTCTGACGAAATGTCGCCGTCGAGATCGTGATCTGATTCTTGTTCGGGCTCGGGCTCTACATGAACAGAAGAAGAGGCCCTCGATCCGTCGCCTAGTTTCTGTCGCTTAAATGGAGGAGGCGCTGGTTCGTCAACCACACCGGTATCATCGAAATCATTGTCGGCTTCAGGTGAGTCGGACGATAACGAGCTAATTGAAGACGAATCCGATAACAACACCATCTTGAATCGCACTTAACATTCAAATGTCAAGATCAAGAATTAAAAAAGTTGGGCGGCGTAAACAGGGGCGAACCCGCGCTGGAGCGAGAACGGACAACGATTGAGCTTTAGGCGCAACTTCCCACGATTGCCAATATTCAGGATTTGAGTATTTTCAGGTAAGAGGAATTAAACGCCGATGGTAATGTGACTTTAATTGGCGTATGAAGTAGGATGGTTGAATAATAAAGGAGGGTTAAACAAATCGTAGTGGTGAAGGAGAAGACAACGAAAGGAAAAGAAGAAAAAAAGGCTGATGAGCTGAGACAAGCCAACAATCAATATGCAATCTCCAAATTATTTCCAGTGATGGGATGTTTTCTCGCGCGCATAGGCATTGGCATTGGCGGCCGCGTTTGTTTGCGATAAGAGGCTAGCTAGTAACACTAGAGATTAGGTATGCACGATGCGAATACCTAGTGCGAATAGAAGGTGGATAACAACGTTAGAATAATTTAGTGCAAATTATGAGTTATGAAGGATGTATTGTACTACCATGTAATTGAGCTGCCTGGCCGTTAGGTATCAGAGCAGCAGGGGTAGGTACCTAATGAATGAACTGTACCTAATTCACCATTGAATACAGGTAGGTATTCGTTGTATTGGTCTGGCCGCATACACCTACGTAAGGTACCCGTCTACATAATGGCGGCTTGAAGGTGACCCCGAGGACCGGGCACCAAAAACCAAACACAGCCCACTTCCACTTTCGTACTATGTAATAAGCAGCAATTGCTGCCAGGCACGAATTGAAAACTATCGATAAATTGGAACTGGCGAAGAACTTCCTCTCTCTTCTTTCTTTTCTAGCATATTGATGTTAATGTTACAAAAACCCGGCCATCGAGAATAGGTGTCAACTATCCTTAGTCGACGACTTTATTCGATTCTTCCCTCACCCCCTGGCCTTCTTCTTACGGTTGCTGTGACATCACCCCCACTCATTCAACTTTACTCCTTGTGACACTATTCACCTTTTCAACTATTCAACTATTCAACCACTTTTACTATTCTAGTATTTTATTTGGGCACCTAACTAGTATTCAAATATTCCCGTTGAAGTTCGACGTCGAAGATAAACGGAACCGACTGCTCTACAACACCTTTCCTCCCCCTGAAAATGGCTTCGTTAAATCTTTCTATAAACGGCCCCTCGATCAAGAGTAGTTACCAGGGTGTTGTTAACGCCCCTCCTCCGCCTTCTGGTAGTTCTTCTACATACGGTCAATGGGCTCTATTCTACGTACAAGCCCCCTTAGCCAATGCTTTCCAAGATACCGGAAACAAAGAAAGTATTTTGAAGGTTCAGTCAACCGGCTCTGGTGAGCTAGAGGATCTTATTGAGGACTTCAGCGAAGGTCGTATCCAATTCGCCTTCCTTAAGGTTAAAGACCCAAACACAGGTCTGCCTAAGTATGCCTTAATCGCATGGGTTTGTCTACCCTCACTCTTTTTAGTCGAGAATTCAAAGTGAATTAGCTAAATATTTTTTTGCAGTGCGGTGGAGGTGTTCCCGAGAGGACGAAAGGTTACTTCACGAGTCATTTAAATGCTGTTTCTAAAGTTCTTCACGTACGTAAACCGAATTCTCGTAGTCTTCCAGATATAATACTGACTAAAACCAGGGATACCACGTACAAATCACAGCTCGCTCCGAGACCGACCTCGAACCTGCGAACATTCTTCAGAAAGTCGCCGATGCGTCCGGTGCCAAGTATACAGCCGGTGGAAGTGCACCTGTGCAGACTGGAGGAGGTCCCCCTCCAGTAAAGTCGAAGCCTGTCTTCTCTACAACTTCCAGCTCGTCCAGTAACCCAATAGTCGCTGCACGAAACGCGAGTCTACGAAAGAAGGATGACGACGGCTGGGGGGACGCACCACAAGTTTCGCGGACCGAGCTTGAAAAGGTGGAGCCGGCCTATAAGCCAACCAAGGTTAACTTAGCCGAGTTGACAAGCCAGAAGCAAGAGCCCTCAAGATTCAACGGCACGAGCCAACAAGACGATAGGCCTAGGGATGTAATCGGAGGCGGATACCAACCTGTTGGAAAGGTGGATATCGCTGCTATTCGGGCTGCAGCAAAGAACAAGCAAGACGACCGACCAGTACCAGTTAAGGGCGCTTATGAGCCCGTGGGCAAGGTTGACATTGCAGCAATCCGAGCAAAGGCACAGAAGCCTGCAGAATCTGAGCCTGCAGCTGAAGCCGATGAACCGCCAAAGCCCCTAGCAGAACGAAGTGCAGTGTTTAGCCAAGCCGAGCGTATCACAGAACTCCCCAAGCCTAAGGTGGCAAAGAAATGGGGTGGCGCATCTACATTCACAGGCACAAAGGCACCTACTCCTGGCGCATTGGGTTTGGGAGGCCCTTCCCCAACACCTGCCACACCTCCAGTTGGATCGGCCAGTCGAACATTCGCTGATCAAGGAGGCAAAACGCCTGCCCAGATTTGGGCCGAAAAGAAGGCTAAACAAGGCTCTGTTTCTGGAATCAGCAACCCTCCAGCGGCACCCGTCGTACAGCAAAATAGCGGAGGAGCAGGGTGGCAGAGCGGTTATAAAGGAAAGAGCTGGGCACCTGTTCAGACGGGAACATTCAGCCGCGGCATCCCGGGGCAGAAGACTGGCGAGACGGAGACTAGCCAAGAGGCACCGACGTCTCCAGCGGGAAGCGTTGGTGCCATACGAGACCGTTTCAAGGAGGCAACTCAAGTCATCTCGCCCGCCCCGGCAGCGCCAAAGGTTCCATCCCCTGCCGAGGATAATGAGCGAGCACCGCCTCCGCCGCCCTTAGCCTCCCGGCCTTCGGATGGTGCCCCTCCGGGCGGTGTCGCGCTTCCCGGTATGCCCCCACGCCCTCCTCCAGTTACAGATCAGGAAGAAGAGGCCGAACGAGAACAGGAGCAGGAATACCAACGAGAACCGTCTCCTGTTCGCGTGGCTGTGCCTGTCCCGCGTGGGCCTGAGCCTGAGATTGAGCCGGTGCATGAACCTCCCCGTTCGCTTCCCGTTCGACCGATCGAGCAAGAACTCCCCAGGGAGGAAGAGCTACCTGCTGAAGAGGATGCCCACGATCCTCGCGCAGCTGCTGCAGCTGTTGCAGAAGCTCAATTTGGTCACGAGCAAGTGGCAGAAGCACCTGCGGCTTCTAGCGGAGGCAAACGTGCCCTAATCCAATATGACTACGAGAAGGCCGAGGATAACGAATTAGAGCTTCGCGAAGGCGAATACGTCACTAACATAGAAATGGTGGACGAGGACTGGTGGATGGGTACCAACGCTCGAGGCGAGACTGGCTTATTCCCTAGCAATTACGTCGAACTGGTCGACGACGAAGCGGAAGAAGCAGCTGCGGCCCCTACAGCCAGCCATCAAGCGCCTCCGCCTGTACCTGCCGCCGAGGCTGAACCCGAGCCAGCAGCGGGCGGTGGACACACCGCTACAGCCCAGTTCGATTACGAGGCTGCCGAGGACAATGGTAAGCAACCATCATCTAATTATTTATCGATAAGACGTGCATAACTGACAAGCATGATAGAACTGAGCTTCCCTGAGGGAGCTAAGATTACCAATCTTGAGTTCCCCGATGAGGACTGGTGGTTCGGTCACTACAAGGGAAACTCTGGTCTGTTCCCTGCCAATTATGTGCAGCTAGATCAGTAATTTATTTACTACTTATTATCTTCGCCGACAAAACGATGTCACGACGAGTATGACAGCAACCGTTGATTTGGAGAGTTACCTAAACAAGAAGCAGTTGAGAACAACTTACCGAAAACTTCCGTCGAGAAGAGTTCATTTTATTTCTTTGTTACTTTTTTTTCGTAGTTAGCTGAATAAGAAAAAAAAAAAAAAGAAACTACGCTTTTATATATACGAGAATTCAAGAAAAGTATTCCGTATTCAGCGTGTTCAGATCAAAGACGGGTACTAGATGTAGGTTGGTATCCATATTTCAGCCCTACGTGTGATTGGACCTGCTTTTCGATGTTCCATTCTAGATTAGGTACCTTGTTCGTACAAGGTATACATCATTCAGGGTCCTACTAGAAGTTTGGAGAAATAAGATGCGCCGGATTTGAGCGGTGCCTTACGTTAGTTTCTCTTAAATGCAGTAAAGTAGTAACGTTGGCAAGTCGTTGGACCGATTATCTTCCAATTATATGCACAGGCAGATAGATCCAGGTCATATACTAGTATGTACTAGGTAACAAAGAATATGTGTAGAGGTACTAGGTAACACTTATTATTAGATCAGGTACCTAACTACTAGGTACTCATATTAGGATATACCCATACCTAAACCACGTATAGAACGGATATCTCGGCCTTTAGCGCAAAAACGAGATGGCTTTTTCGTAACTATTCCGGGTCATTCTTAACCTTTCTCAGCGATTTAGGTTAGGTACTATTTCCATTAGAGGTACGAGCTTAAATGAGTAAAACCCAGTGGGCATTTGGGCAGTAAAAAACAACCTGGAATAATTACATTCTCTCTCTGATGTACCTATTGTATAATACCGCTGTCACTATCACTGCCACTTAAGCCAACGTAACATGCTACCCGTACGTGGCTGATGAAAGGTGGGAGGCCTCTAGGTACACCATCTCTCGAAAGCTTTTAGCATCAAGGAGTTAAGCGGCGGTCTGTGTGTAGGTAGTTGCACGCGACAACGGTACGGCGGGTTAGCTCGTTCTTTGTTACACGTAACTGGTTACTTATTAGTATGTAAGAGATGATGCTGTTGCGCGAGGGAGTCTGCACCACCATAATTTTATGGTACGCACGTACTTGGGTGTTTGACCACCTTAGGTAGCTGCCCGGATAGGGGGGCTATGAGTTTCAGATATGACGCGTTGCGAAGGCGTTAGGAGGCAAAAGAACCACGTACCTAGGTACAAGTTTCTACATACAACACGTAATCTGCCAGCTAGTCTGCTAACGTTGATAAAGGCTGAGCCACACAGAGTTGCGTGCCGTATAGCCGCGCTGCGCTACAACGGCGGCAATAGGTACATGTAGTAACCACCCGAGACAGTAAAAGAAAGCGCCGGAAAGTAGTACCTAGCAATTCCAATTATTTACAGCCAAGGTACATGCGTATCCCTTGAAACTTCTTCCAAAGAAGGAATGCATGACCATCCGATCTTAATTCATCTGCAGTTACAGGTCTTTTTCAGGTCTTTTTCAGGTATGAATGTATCTGGTACCTTAGGAATACATTCAATAATTGTAGGTACCTAAATTCGATCTTAGGTTCGGTACTTTGGCATTACATATTCGACCCACCGCCTTCTTCCCATTCATTTATTCATTTACAACTTCCAGAACTTCTTGATCTTAATTATTATCAACCTTTTTCGTCGTCATCATCAATTTTTTCCCCTTCGTTTTGTTTCTTTTGAAACAGTCCAACCTATCTCATTGTCGTCGGCGCCTAGACGCGAGCAAAACATCCTCGAATCCAATCAAGGTACGTACGGCGCATTCAGCTAATGATGATATGATGATGATGATTCGATTGAGGCTTTCCAGCTTATGATCTTGGCGGATTTTCCCTGACCTTGACCGCACCGCTATAGTTCTTGGCTAACCTTAATCTTGTCGTTGCAGAATCCCATACACGACTTACATCCATCCATCCGTCAATCAAAAATCATCAAAGATGGCTAGTCAAGATTATTACCAAGGCCCTCATCAGGGTTACGCACCTCAAGGCTACCCGCCGCAAGCTCCTCCGCAGGTACGTCGCAATTTAGTAAATTACCTGAATGTTTTTTTAAGAATAGGCGTGTCACAATTTCATTGAGACATCGAGACACACCTGCCAAGACAACGTCTTAAGCTTGCGCTGCACCCCGCGGTCTCCAAACTGTTGGGTTAGCACGCAATATCAGCTTAGATGTCACCTTGGTCGCTATATATTAATAGCGACCCATTTTGTGACAAGCTGAATAAAAATTGTAAGATTCGAAAGCTAACTCGATCGAATTGTAGGCGTATGGCCCTCCTCAAGGCCAGTACTACAACGCACCCCCGGGCCAACCGCCGATGCAGTACCAGCAGCAACCCCCTCAAGAGAGGAAGTCGGGTGGTGGTGGCTGTCTCCAAGGCTGTCTGGCAGCGCTGTGCTGTTGCTTCGTCTGTGAAGAGGGATGCGAGTGCTGCGCCGAGTGCTGCGAATGCTGTTTCGAGATGTGTTAAGTTAAGGGTGATGCCTATTTAAGCCGATACGACAACGAACAACCCTAACGAAATGAGATGGCGGATCGGCTGCCCTAGGAGGAGGAGTTTGCTTTTTTGAGATGAAGTTGTCGAATAATAGTTGCGCACGCAAAAAATGCTACCTCGACGGTATCAACTTCGACATCCAGGAATGAATAGAAATTCGATAGGGTAAATCGGTCTTTTGCAGATGTTGGGTGCAATGAGATTATCTCAACGCTTTTATGGCGGATGCTTTCCCGCGAACTCGACTACTTTTTTTCGTTTTTTTTCTTTTTCAGTTTATGAACAGATCCAGATACCTACCAAAAATCAAGTTATATAATGGTATTGGACCGGCTTTTGCTTTCATGTTATGACAATAGGAAATGGAATATAGGCCTTCCTCGCCTTTTCCCATCATAAAATTCTCTTCTGTAACTGGAAGTAGCATTCGCATATCAGTACTACTGCAGTTTGTGAAATCGATAAGTTTTATTACATGAATGTTTACTCTAATTTAAGAATCGTGCTCAGAGTAGCAGAGAATAGCTTATCGTGAAATCGTAACAACCTGGACTCAGTTGAACCGTAGCGTCGGATGTCTTATTCAGCCTAACGGGTAGCTTCATCCTATAAACGTGGAACCAGAGACTATATAAGGTACCTTAGGTATATATATTAGATGCCCCTGTTCCCCCTCTGCTATAACGTAACGATTTATAAGAAGAAATAGTCTCCCAGTCCTTGAGACAGTATAGTTGGGACTTGTGTTATAGTGAATATAATTCACATGAAATACAAATTACCCTCATACACAAGACATACTTGGTGTTTAAACCTATAGCTGTCATAATATCAATGGGTAAAAACAACTTGGTTTTAACAGGTAGTTGATGATATAGGAGTATAGAAGTATACCTATGTCCAAAGACAAAGCATGACAAAAGATAACTTACGTACCTAGTTACCTATAAGTAAGTCGAAGTTCAAAACCAATTAACTACCTGTTAAACTTAGGTATTATTTAATCACTAAAGAGCCACATTAGAAATAGTTCAAGGTCACAACTATCTAACTTATCAGCCTATTCCTAGCTATAGCTATAGCTATAGTTAGTACAACTATCAAGTCGTTTGGCGATATTACTTTCACCAATCGGCTTCTTAGCGTTAGGTAGATACAATCTTCTTGGTACAGTACGGCATATCTAGACTTCACACGGTGTTTATAAATAAGGCAGTAAGGCCCAGGGTAACCCCGCGGAAAACATATGCTTGCTTACATGAGTGATAGGTACAATACCTAGGTACACTAGTTTGGAGGGGAAGGGGGGGTTAAAACCGCCACCCGGACCCGCAGCATCCAATGCCAGGGAGCCGATTTCGCATTAACAAAAATTCGCCGATTTCAAAGCAACTTACCTACAACTTCTGGCATGCGACAAATCTCCAATTACTTTAGGTTAGGTACTTACTTTTTGTTATTTATTATTCGTTCATACAACGAGTTTTAGAATTGAGAGAGAGAATAAATCAAGTAGATTCTTAACTACGACGACGACTTAACATCCCCATCGTCATCCTTTTGATCGATCATCCATCCATCCATCCATCCATCTATTCATTCCATCGATTCGACTCGTCCCGTCTCCCCCCGCGCCGGGTTGTCTTCCAGTCGCGCCGCTTCGTATCAAAAGTTACATCTCCCCGACCCAAAGTTCGAGAAATAGGCAATTTAACCTCTTATTAAATAAACCCAACCGCCGGAGCCATATAAATAAACCAGGGGACTTGTCCCCCCCAAACCAAACTTCTCAACGCCTCTCACTCCTTTTCCTCCAATAATACCCGCCCACAATGTCGGCGATCCTCTCGGCAGACGACCTAAACGACTTCATATCCCCCGGCGTAGCCTGCATCAAACCCGTCGAGACCCTCCCCGCGGCCCCCGCCCCTACCTCCAGCGACCTCGAGCACGAAGTCATTCTCGACGGCCAGCACCCGCAGAATGCCGGCGCTGGCGCCGCGGGGCCCGCGCAGATCTCGCTGACCGACTGCTTAGCCTGCTCCGGGTGCGTGACCTCGGCCGAGGCCGTGCTCGTCAGCCTGCAGAGCCACTCGGAGCTGCTTAGCGTTTTAGACGGCGCGCCGAGCCTGCGCATAACGCGGCGCGGGGATGGAGGCTTCGGGGTCGAAGGCCTCGAGAACCCGGACAGCAAGATATTTGTGGCGAGCGTGTCGCCGCAGACGCGCGCCAGCCTGGCGGCGGTCGCGGGGCGGGATGTGAGCGAGCGGGACGCCGGGCGCATGATATCGCAGCTGCTGATCGGGTCGGAAGGGTTGCGCGCGGGCGGCAAGTGGAATAACGGGTTCGAATGGGTCGTCGACACGAACACGGCGCGGGAGGCGTGTTTAGTACTAGGTGCGGAGGAGGCGCTAAGCGACAAGGGCACAGTCTCGAAGCCCATTTTGACGTCGAGTTGTCCCGGGTGGGTATGTTATGCCGAGAAGACGCATCCGCACGTCCTGCCATACATCTCAAGGGTGAAGTCGCCGCAGGCGCTCATGGGCACGCTGCTAAAAACCACGTTAAGCCGGACGTTGGGGATCTCTCCCGATCGGATATGGCACCTGGCTGTAATGCCGTGCTTCGACAAGAAGCTGGAGGCGAGCCGCGAGGAGCTTACCGACGCTGTGTGGAATGAAAACGGGCAGCCTGGTAGGGGCGTGAGGGATGTGGATTGTGTCATCACGAGCAAAGAGATTCTGATGTTGACAGAGTCGAGGAACATTGATTTCTTCGGATTACCCAAGGCCCCTATTTCGACCACACTTCAAACCCCCTTTCCTGATCCCACGATAAGACGCTTCCTCTTTCCTCCGCGGTCGCGGACAGGTCAAGGGAGCCCGCTGGCGGGGACTTCGGGGGGCAATTTATATTATACACTGAAATACGTCTCCGCGCGGTATCCGGGATCGAAAATCGAGACGGTACGTGGCCGGAATGCCGATGTTGTGGAGTATACGGTGACCTCGGCGGCCGGCGAGCCGATATTCAAGGCTGCGAGATATTACGGCTTCCGGAATATTCAAAATTTAGTGCGGAGGCTGAAGCCGCCGAAACTGTCGCGGATGCCGGGCGCAAAAGTCACCGGGTCTCGGAGACCAGCGGGCAAGCAGGCGGGACTGGAATATGCCTATGTTGAGGTCATGGCATGTCCCGGAGGTTGCACCAACGGTGGCGGGCAGATCAAAGTCGACGATCCGATCGTAATCGAGAGGAGAGGCCTGGAAGCGAAGCCTGGGCCTCAGGAGCAGAAGCAGTGGTTGGCACAAGTGGACGAGGCATACTTTTCGGCTGAAGACCCCGACTCGGATCTGGAGGCTGAGAACGTGAACACGGGCATAGAAAACGGGGGAGGTCGGGCGCCAAGTGATACGGTCGACGGCATTTCCCCGTCATATATTCGGGATACCCTGGCGCATTGGGCGGGCACGACGGGCATAGGCGTCGATAGGTTGGTATATACGAGCTATCGCGAGGTGGTAAGCGAGGTGGGCAAGGACAAGGCGGCGAGCAGCACGGAGAGAGTCGTCCAATTAGCGGGCAAGATCGGCGGCGGCTGGTAGCTTAGGTACCTAGGTAGCTATCATCATTTTTGTAGTACCTAGACGCAGCGTATAAGTAGTAGTATTAAATCCTACATCAAATCAGCTGCCTTTGGCGCCACGCTTCGCAAACCCGAATCCTCCCCTTCCGCTCCCGTCCGGTCCCCGCGGCGCACGTATGACTTGTTCTTCGTCCCGCGGCGTCGAACGCCGGTATAGCGGTGCTCCGCCGTCGCTGTTGTTGTTGTTGTTGTTGCTGTTGCTGTTGGCTCGGCGCTCTAGTTGGAAGCCCGGCTTGGGCGAGTAATTCGGGTCGTAAAGTTCCCGTCCACCACTAGCTTGACTACCAGGTCGTTGGATGTTGTTATCCCTGTCCCTGTCCCCCCTATCGCCCCTATCCCGTTCACCTCGGCTCTCATTATGCCGATGTCCCCCTCCTCCTCCTCCTCTTCCACCTCGCCCTCTACCCCGCGGGCCCCGTCCTTCAGCCGATCGAGGCGGCGTCACGGCGCCAGGCGTCGAAGCGCCCGAGGACGGATTCGAGCTTCCCACGCCGGCGCTAGCGTTGGAATTGGTGTTCTGTGTAGTGCTGGTGCCGAAGATCTTGGCGCGCGCCTCGTTGTACCGCCGCTGCTTCTCCTCGCGCTCCCGCTGCTGCTTGAGCTGGATCTCCTGGGGCGTGAGCTGGGGCGTCTTCTTCCCGTCTTCGTCGTCTTCGTCGTCGCCGTCGCGGTTGTGGGGGTCCCCCGACGACGGCGTGGGTTTCCGGCTGAGGACTTTGACCGCGGGCTTGAAGCCTGTTGCGAGGGGCGGGTCGGAGCGCGCTGCGAGGTAGTGGAATGTTCCGGGGGGGGCTTCGCTGTGGGGTGGGAAGGGGGGTGGATTAGTTTGTCTGTCTGTGTAGATATCGTAGGTACCTGGGTAGGGATATATATATATATAGGTATATATATAGGTATAGGTATAGGTATAGGTATATATATGAGGGGACATACGCTGATTCCCAGAGCTTCTTGTTGGACTCGGCGTGTTGCGCCAGACGTTCGGCTTTGCTTAGTCGCGGTTGGGGTTGCGACTGCGACTGCGACGTCGACGTCGATTCGTCTTTGGTTGTGGCAGCCTTATCTGCTTGGGCCTCCCAATCGTCGTCTTCCCAGGCATCGGGGACCTTGCTCGTCATCCTCTTAGCCATCGTAGCTAAGTAGGTTGGTAGGTTGGTAGGGTAAGCTATAATATTAGAACGCAGGAAGGACCGCTGACACGAATCTAAAGGACGTGGGTGTTCGTGACTAGAAATTAAATCTAAGAATGAGAAATGATTTATGTCTTCTCTTTGGCTTCTATACGCAATGGTATATATAAGATTGTAATTATTATCTGCTCCGTCGATTGGGAGGGGGAAGACAGGCGGGGAGATTTTTCGCTTTTCGCGAAAACGGAGTTTATTTTATTTACTGGGTTTTTAGGTAAGTGCAGTGAGTGCAGTGTACCTGTAATTAAGTTTACCCCATAAAGGGCCCCCTTACGTCGGTCAAGTTCCACACCGATGTTTTGACCTTGGGGAGTTGGACTCGGTAACAGCAGGAAAGGTACCTAGGCCGGCTAGGTACAATACTAGTACCTAGGTATCTATGTAGAGCTTACCTAATCTGGGGCTGCTGTCCTTGCGTTACATTACAGTGCAGCATGACCCATGACCTGACAGCCTGACCAAGGAAACGAAGCCAATCACGATAACGATCGTCAAGATTATTAAGTGGGCTCGGCTGTTGCCGCCCGAACTTTGAACTACAACTGTACCTAAAACCGTACCTCATCAGATCCATTATCGGCCAACATCTAAAGTATTATATCACATAGCAGACATCAACGCTTCTTTTCCTCTTATACTATTGTTATTTTGTTAATGTATTCAAGGAGCAATTTGCTCAGTAACATATAGCACCCTTGTACCTCTTTATTTCTGTTTACGCAATACGGCAGCCTTAACGTTTTCTAGGATATCGCAAGCTCAACTGTCCATATTAATATACTCGCCAAAATTCTAGTAAATCCCCCGACACCCTCACCCTCACTAAAGAGACTAATATAGTATTATGGCTAACGTAAGGCTATAGTAACTTAAATACCTTGATTCTGTTAAGTGCCTTAGGTGCCGTGCTTTAGTTACCTACCTAGGTACACAAATTAGAAGATACGTACTCGGAAGAAGCTATGCAGAGCAACACGCCTAGCTCATCTCGGCCGCTCACCTCCCGTGTGCCCGGCCAGCTTCACACACCCACTCACTCTTTTAGTGAAGCTGCCTTTACCCCAGAATCCTCCGATGTCCGAGGAGGCACCTGGAACGACAAGCGGTCTAGGGAAGAGCTAGATCTCGCGCGAGCCAGGCTTACTGATCAAAAATTCAACATGAGTTTGTTTCCGTACTCCCGGTTTATACTTATGTTTTTATTCTGGCTTGCTTACTAACGATGCCGTTATAGGAGACTATGAAGATCCCCTCCTACCTCGCCAGCACCCACAGTCTCATTACTATCCGAAAGGCGTAACGGCTGAAATAGAGGCTGAACTGCTGAAACTTGTTGCTGAACTTACAGGCTCCTCTAGTTGATTCTTGTGAGCCTGGGGTGTACGTCGACTTATGGGGAAGGAAGTATACGCTAGAATTTATACTACTTGTCTAGTCCCAGGGAATATACTCTCTTTTTGCCCGTCAGTATAACCGTATTTGCGAATTCTTTGATTGTGTTTGGGACTTTTACATATCGTGTATAGAATGAGTCCCAGGGTCATACATATAATATATCGGATTGAACTAGGAAAGCCTTACCCTCCCTCCCCTATTTCAAGGAGCTGGCTACCGTTTGTATAGACAGTAAAGCCTCGTATCCCCGCATATCCCTGACGCGTCAGATATAGCAACGCATTTATCCTTTTCAACTCTGTTGGGATTTCGTTGGGACTTCGGAATAGATTCTACAAAACGGCCGAACTTATTGTGCTGAACGATATAATATATATCTCTTAAATAGAATGCGACCTATGAATAACGCCATCTTTTTTATTTCTATAGTGACATGTTGCCACGCTATAGGGATCTCTTAGGTATCTTGCATAATACCTACCAAACTTACCACATATATGCGCTTCAGGGAGAATCAAATCTTTAATGTGTATTAATTAGGTGGTGCCTGGAGGGCATTTAGGGCAAAATAACACTATAGATAAACCTTTGGTGCCTCGTGTTGGAAAGTGGCCTCCTCTTAAAGTTCAATATTAGGACCGGTAACGAAGCCTACCTACCTAGGTACTTAACCAGCCTCATCTAACCACCAGAGTTTGAAGAAAGTACGAGGACAAATTATTACAACACAAATTACAACAGAAAACTTGAAATTTTTTTTCCCTACTTCTATTCCTACTTCTATTTTCCTCCTTCTATTTCTTCTATTCCTACCTTTATTTCTACTTCTACTTCCTAAACCAGTCCAAGACCCTGCAACTACAAGTACACTTCCCAGGGAAGAACCTGAGTGCTACGAGGCAAGTAACGTACTTCAACACATCACAACTTCAATATTCACCACATGACACACACGATTCATCTTATTTTCCTACACGCTGCAAATATTTATCACACTTGATTGAAATGCCGCAAGCCAAAAAGGCTATATATTCCTGAACCCTCACCACACGACTACAATCAACCACATATTACTCCCAACCTAACAATCGATCAACTAACAATTTTAAGATGCTGCTATCTTCAGAATCGTCGCTAGCGAGTTCTGAGTCGGAAGAGAGCTCGGAACTGCAGAGTTCCGGTCCTCCCACTAGGGATTCCGAGTTTGATAGAGATTTCCCGAGGGAAATCTCCGAAGATATAAGACCGGTCTCGCCGATTACAGATCGGTGGCCAAACCATAATCCGTGGGAGTACTAGTGAGTAATACCCTAGAATTTGCTTTTCTTGCTTGGTGATTTGTCTTGGGAATCGGTGGTTTCGAGTCGAAGTACCTAATGGACGAGTTTATACTTGGGAGATAATATATTATTCTTAGGATATATTATTTATTCCTAGCAAACACTAACCTATTGTTGAAGTATCGATAGGGATGGCAACGCCGTGCCATCCCCCCCAGAGCAACCGGCGGCACCTCCTCCCGTGCGTCAGCCGCAGCCGCCTTTTTCTCTGGGGGATTTGGATATTGCCATAGACTATCATCAACCCGGCAAGTCACCGCGGTGCACTTACCCGAATTTCCACGAGCAACTGACCATCCGACAACGCCGTCAACTAAAGCGCCTTGCCAATACCCTAAAGCAACCCGTCGCTATCATCCTTCCTGCCAAGAGAAACTATTACGGCAGCCACCTAGTTATTCATAACTTAGACCAAGAGCGCGTCTGGACCGATCTTGCGAGTGCGAAGCACCCACTTGCCCCCCTCGCTGAGCTAGAGGAGGCAAATTCTAGTTACGATAGCCACGACGAAAATCAGAGCATAGCTGTCGCTGACGAAGAATATCCCGAGGCATCAAACCAATCCGACGCCTGGGAGGATCAAGACCAAGACGAGCTCTCCAGCATGGATAATAGCAACTCGGTTAACGGCAACGGCGACCAGCCCGGTATCGACAGATACCTAGCCTCCATCGAGGACCCGGTACAGCGTCAGAACACCATACTTGCCGGAATAACCGCGATGTGGCCCTCCAATCACGAAGTCAACAACGTCTGGCCACACCCTCACTACCGCGGCTTCGAGGAGGACGGCGACTACGAGACCTGGTTCAGAAACAGCGCACACGAGTTCGGCTGGGACAACGACGACCCTTACTACGAGCCGGAAGACGACGAGACGTGGAGAGAGGTGTACCAGCCCCAGATTGGCGACGAGGGCATCCCCGACCAGGAAGCGCTCGACTACGTGCTTATCATGCGCGAGAACCACGAGAGACTCGAAGCTGCGATCAGGCGAAGGCGGGAGCGGTGGGAGGAGATGCACGGCAGCCACGATAGCTTTGCGGCTACCTTTTCGAGCGCTTACGATGCTGGGAATGAGCATGCTGCTGCGACTGGAAAGGCCGATGGGGTCTACGATAGAAGCGTCGATAGTGGCGAGGATGCTGATAATGATAATGATGATGATGATGAGGAGGAGGAGGAGGAGGAAGCTCCTTCCCCTCCTCGCCGCCCTATCCGTTTTAAGTTAGTCGCCAGACCCAAGGCAGTCGCTGCAGACGAAGATGCCTTAGCCGTTCATACCTCCCAGGAGACTATCGGCCCTAGTACCTCGAGTAGCATGACTCTCAACTCGGCTACCGTTCAAGCTTCCTCGCAAGCCTCTACCTCGCCTCCAAGCTCAGCATCTTTACCCAAGCCCAGCCGCGGCCGCAAGCGCAAAGCGGATCCGGATGCGGACTTCGAACCGGAGAGCAGCGGGCCTGATGTGCAGAACGCCAAGGGCAGGAAGAGGCGCCGAACTACACGACAGTGATCAATGTCACTTTTATTCTTCTTTTCTTTTCGAGTTAGGGATACCAAGTAAGCAGAGGGGTGTGGAGTTACGGTTCGGTTATATACATAGGTAACGAGATGACTATGAGATCTCGTGGTTTTCGAAGGGTGGTTAACTGGTACTTACCTAGGTACGTTAATATTGAAAGTAAGGGAAGGGCATAGGATGAGGTGGTTTGGGGAGTAAATACGTCTAGGACCGACTATCCAGTTGGACAAGGGGACGACAGATAGGGTCGTTACGATGGAAGAGTCACGATATGGTTCTTCGATAGCATGGAAACGGATAAGGTATGACTGCCTGCCGTTAGGCGTCATAGGGAATTTGAGGCGGCGCGATCTACATATATGGATCGCAGTGCTAGTTGCTGACGACGAGATGTCTCTGAGAGATACTGGTGCCTCGAGCACATAGCTATATAGATAGATGCCTATCTAGGTACTCTCGCGCATTTAAATTTATGATCGTCTGATTTCTCATCACACCCTCCTTGCCTTGATATCTAGGCAGGTATTGACGCCGAGCAGAGTAATATCGGCATGGGTTTTCTGTTCAGCTACTTCTAGGTGCCATAGTATCTCGTCCATGTTCTGATATTGCCAGGTAGGTTGTCGTATCAGATGCTTGGGTTAGGTATGCTACTGTACACTCCGCCGAATACCCCTTATCATAGCATCTGTTCAGCCTCAGAGTCAGCACGGATGAAGACGCCGTCGCCACAGCAAAACCCTTCGACAATGAAGGATGACTCCCGCTTCATAAGCTCCCGGGGTATTTATTGTTGCACAGCCTGTCGTGAAAGACGCGTACTATCATGCTTGCTTGCGACGCTTATGGCGGATTGGTAATTGCTAAATGGGATACATCGGACCGCATTTCTGGGACGGTAGGTAGGTACTTGGCCCAGCCCATCTACTACGAACAAGATACCCCTGTCTAAGCCGTTCTTGCTGAAGTATAACGGAGTGGTGGTCAGGCTAAAGTTAGGTACTTTAAAGTGGTTGGATCCTTGCATTAGTATCACTTTGGGCTGGTCGTATTGTACTTTTTTTTTTCGGCATCCCAATCATTATAAATCTTCTCTTCACTACGTACCTGTTGGAGAAAACTCGATGGTGACCTGGCTATATTTATCCTATACCTACCTGTTCGATTGCCACACGTGTTATCTGAGTAATTGGAGCAACGTTTATTACCGGGAGACAGTGCTACCCTCGATAAATCCGTGGGGTCTCGGTTGTGCGTGCGTACGTACGTGATACTAGGTATGTACGAGCATACATGCTACCTACCTACTTCAGCAGGTAACTCAGGTCTCGCACGTATTCATGATATACATACTTACATATGCTTGGTCGATGCGGATTAGTCCCGCCTGTAGAAGGGATTACGTGTTCGACGGTAGAGCAATTAGGGTTCTTCGTTTTGATGCGGCTTGCATATGAATAAGGGGAAACGGGCCTATCTGAGGTAATCTCTAAGGGGAAGGATACTGGGACATGGGGTGGTGATCGCAAACTAGATAAGCTTGTGGATGTGTTCGTGTATGAGATTGGATTTGAATTCTAGACTTTGCTCATCACGGTTTCATTGTGTTCTTTTACATTAGAGGTACCCTACCTACCCTACCTACCTACCTACCTTGCAATGCTTGGTAAAAACCGCGGTAGGGTACGTTTATTATACACAGATACGTACATCCATCCATCCATCTATACATACATATATCTCCAACTTGGAACCTTACCTGGGTGACAAGCTTTTGGCGGGGGATGGTACTCGATACCCGATATCCCCGTCTCTGCTCTAGAAACGGGACTGTGCCGTCCGTTCGATTTTGGAGGTTGATCGGCTACCACATGGCGACAGGGGTCCCGTTTTCATCCTTTCTCTCCCCCTTCTGGGCTGAGCCGTCTTCCTATTCTGCCTGATAATTTCCGAAAGGCTCAAACCGAGCAATCTGGGTAGCATCACCTAGCATCATCAAGGGTTGCTTACTGTTGCTAAATTCATATTGGCACCCTTCGGGGTTAAAGTAAGTACCAAGGTAGGAGTAGTTTTTTCTTCTTTCTTTTAGTTCCTTCGCCGCCCGAAGTGGCGGAGGATTATTCGCAAATGGAATGGGGCCGCGCGCGCGGGTTTGGTGGTATGGGATCCGTCGGCTCGGATTAGGATGGGTGGGACCCTCCGGCGCGCTACGAGGTTAAAGAGATGGTAGCTCAGCGTTTTTCTTTCTTTTCCATCCAATGTACTACGACTACCATATGTAAAGTATAGCCCTAAGGAGGACACGCGAGTATCGTATGGCCCGGGATCCCAAAAGAAAGGATGGAATGGTCGGGTTGAGAAAGTAGGTAAAAGGAAGAAAAGAATATTGATAAGTCCGGATATCCGTAAATGGGGAAACGCTCAACGGCTTGGCATCCGAACTCTTGGATTTGCTAAGCTTTGACAACTTAATTTATAAGATCACTCTTGCGTTGCCTGAGCATAGGCGGAGGGGACCTAGAAAGGGTAGCACGATCTGGGCCGACTTGGCTGGTTATGTGCAATACCACACAGCTACCACCCACGGGTGAGAGAGACAGAAAGAGTACAGTATTAAAGATTGCTACCTATTCCGTAAATGAAACCCCGGATATAGATAGAAAGCGGCGATGATGGTTCTGAAAAAAAAAGAGGAAAAAAAGGGAACAAAGACAAGTCATGACTCGCATGTTCTCATACCACCACCACCCCCCGATCCCCATCCCGCTCTTCCCACATCTAGTCCCATGATTACGATCAAGTGGCTTGCGCATGCGTGACAGCTCGGCTGCATTCATCGGTATTCTGAAATGTCCTTTTGAGACACGGGCATATGTGAACACCATGCTTGATATGCTATGCAAGGTCATGCTCTGGGTCGGTGACAATTACTTGGGAAACACAGCTTTTTTTTATATATATTATTATTCAAAATGTCTTTGCCGCCCCTACGTACTACCTAGGGACAGCGCGCGGACATGCGCCTTGGGGTTGGTAACAGGGCAGCAGATCATGCCCTTTCACCGCAGCAGCCTCTTCGGTCAGTCAGCGTCGACATGATGCAGCATACGTACATCCCTATCCCTTGCCCAACGCACCAACAGTTGGCATAGGTAATGTAATCCCTTAGACATTGTCCTGCATGTTTTTGTCGCCACCTGAGAATAGTCGTATAGAGAGATATTGCATTGTATATAGAGTCTAATAGAGTCTAATCACTTATTAATCTACCTGCCGCAGGCGCATATGAAATTTTGGTGGATATGTACCTGTCTTGTCCTTAACGTATCTATGCTAAGGGCTATTATGCAAGTACCTAGGTATTCTACACTTAGATCACTCCACGATATATTAATATACATAAGGAGATGGCGATGCGCTGGCCACTTACATAGTACACATCATCTTGCCCGGGCCCGGTAGTGGATAAGTCGCGGACCCAATAAACCATAATAATTCAGCGGCTTACTGACTTACTGGCTCCCTACCTAGTTACTATGTAGATTGGCCACGACGGTTATTAGAAAGGGGCGGCCAATCCGCGGAAGGAAAGGGGGGGATTGACGAAAAAGAGACTAAAGCTCCGGGGCTGCAAGATGATGCTATTCCAAGCTCGAGAAAAGAATGCGAAGTGATAAGCCGGTCTAGTAGCTGGAGATAGTTCAAGATTTAGCGCCATTGATTTCTTTTCATTGTGGTTGGCAACGCAAGCGTCGAGAGGACAGGGAACACAGGGATTCATCGATAATACCTAAAACGCTGGATTCCGCATTAGGGCTGGTTGGTTAGACGCCGCCGCCATTTCAAAACAGGAACAGGTTATGTACAAGTTACAGGCCGTCCTATCAGGTCGTCTCCACATTGCTGAGATGGTGACTTGTAAAACTGGTGTAAGAGGTACCTCCTCCATGTTGCCGTGACATGGTTGAAGGATTGCCGTTATGGATACTTGAACAATACGTTGATGACATCTCGTGCTGAATTACCTACAATATAGGAATGAACCTTGACACCGCAACTTTGAGACTTCTAGAAGAACCAAGCCACCCTGCCACCCCCGTAAAAAAAAAAAAAAAAAAAAACGTCCCAAGGGCTACGGGGCATAGCCGTACATATTTCCATCTTGGGTATCATCTTAGGTAATATCGAGAAAAGCCCAATCGAACCAATGATAGTAACAATAATGGTAGTAACAGGCTTCTTCTGGGCTCTTACGCTTCTTACATACTTAGAAATTATATTATTCAGGTCGGGGTGGTCACTAGTCATGTCACCCAATCGTCAACATGGGAAATTCTTCCCGGATTCGCATATGTCACATATGTCACATATAATACCTAAACTGGCACATGTCGCGTACCTGGGTAGGTTAGGTACCTGGTATCTTGGATATGAAACCTGGGAAACTTGTTTTAAGAATGCAACGGACGTAATAAAGGTGGCCCATATGGGCTTGTGATAAACTGTCATGATACATATAGTAGTGGATGGAACAGTATGATAGGTATGATCTCTGTAGTTATGGTCTTGCACGAAGATATAATAGATCAGCATGGTCTCAGATCTTGCCCGCTCCGGCGAATATTCGTTGACAGGGTCTTAGTAGAGAGATATTCTCCACCCCTTTGGTCTAGTATTTCCTGCATTTTTTCGTCGAAATAGGCTTGTCAGCTTTGTGCCGCCCCTTTTATTTCCTTTTATTTTCTTCTCTTCGTTAAAAGCGGCTGAGCGGTAGCTATTTGGAATGGGGAGATATCCCCAACTTACCGGTGTCGTGTTTCCTACAATATTCTAGATAATTCATCATGCCTTTGTAATATACTTTTTATTACATACCTACCTACTCTCAGATCACCCAAGTTACTTTTAATCCCCCCTCTCGCTAAAAGTTAGCATTGACATGGTAGTTAGATTTTTTAGAATTGCGACATATCTAGGTAGGTAGATCTCGCTCGACTTAACCGGCTAGCCAGGCCTAGTTACGATCGCCTTCCCCATCAGGCATTCCGCTGTGTTAGGTATATGGGCATGGTATCAAATTACGACAGCATAGTTTTTTTTTGTTCTTCTTCAGTGCCAAGAAAAAAAAGAATAACGTCTGGAGAGAGGCATAAAGATAGAGAATATTTCTTTCCATCTCAAAATTAGCACCCGAACCTCGCCGGCTTCTCCAAGAAGGTACACCGAATCACATCAGGAACTTGTGACAGTTGGCTGATTTCGGTATCAGTACCTGTATCGGTATTGATATTACTACTTGCAACGAACTACACTACCTAGTTGGCATCATCAACTAGCAACCTAACGTAACTGGCGCGACGCTACTGATATGTCTCTCCGCCTAAGAGCTGAAATTTAAGCGACAATTACCCCCTTAAATAAAGGGTACCTAATCGTATGCCTGTATTGTACCACTTATACAGTATTATATTGACGAGAGTACGTGGACGCATGCGAAAAACAACACGAATACCGGTGTAGCTAGGTAACGTCGCCACGTACAATACAGTATATAGGAGTGTACCGTAGATCTGGTCCTTGGAGTCTTGGACCCTGACGACAAAAACCACTATCTAATCGAAAATGGTGAATTACCTCACCTCTCGTACCTTTCGCACCTTTCCCACCTATTGAAATTGTACACGAGAAAGGAACCCCGCCGCAAAAAGGGACCCTCTTAGAAAATTGATAAAAGACAACATGTAAGTACCCTATAAGTACCTTCCTTCTTTGAATTATATATTGGTGTACGCGCCTTCTACCCGGCTTCTTACCGTTCGCGTTATTCCGGGCGACGGCGGAGTCTAGCTTAGAAATTGGTCAGCCACTAGGCGTTCCCGGGCCTTTTTTAGCAGGTTGTCCTGGTTGTCCCAATTCAAATTTTAGCTCCCATTTTTGGTGCTGTCCATTATCCATTAAGAGGACCCTTGAGTTAACCCTGGGGCCAGTATATGTACCGCGTGTACCGCTTGTATGTACCACATATAGTGGGCCACAGTTCCAGAATCACACACCATACCCAGTACCTCCTTAGGTACCTAGGTAGGCATAGGTAGGTAGGTATACATAGTACCTTAAGGTACTTTAGGTAAATATGTACCTATTACATAGTAGGTAGCGTATTAGGTACATGTACGTCCTAACATCATGTACTAACGTTTCTTGGAACGAATTGCCCCGCCATTAGGCCCATCAGGTCCATCAGGCTCAAATCAGAAGCCCGCCTTTTTCAGCAGAAACATATTCATTCAACCGCAACGTCTCTTTCGCGACATCATTTTACCAGCTACCAAAACCACTGACGCCAGAAAAAAAATACTTTCCCCTCACGCAAATCATCTCTTCTTCTCCGTCTCTTTCCTTTCAACCCCCACGTCCCGCGTCAAACCTCAAATCTCCAACCAAACGAAGGTTCCTCTGGTAATTGATCTTTTATTTTATATTCACCGTCAAAGGGGTACACGCACCCGCACCCACACCCGCACCTTACAACTAAATCTTAACTAACTGCTGGTGGTTTGAACAGCAGAGTTTAGAGGAAGTTTATTTGGATAGGAACCTGACATTGAGTGAGCGATCAAGGCTTACGAATTTGATCCATCATCATGTCAGGTTCGGAGGGAGGATTCGACCTGCTCCGGCGGGCAACGCAAGCGATGATGTCAAAGTAAGTAAACAATATTTCTACAGAACGAGAAAAAGGAGAAAAAAAAGGGTTCATCATATGTTATGTTGCGTCTATTCTCCTTAGATCACCAGATCACCAAGCTCGGAACACCCCCCCCCCCAATTTCTCATTCATGCTCTCCTCCCGTTTTCACTGCCTCTTTAACCACCATCAATTGGGTTCATTCACCGTTTCAAAGAAATATTGAATTAGCCCTTACCCCATTTACCTTATACCTCATTTATCAATCTCGCCGGTACGCCAATTACGCAAGCTGCGACTTCTGGAGACTTGGGAACCTTTGAAATCCCCTACAAGGTTCTCTTTTCCGTTTAGCCAGTATTTGCCTTCGGATTACGGATCACTGCCCAAGGATATTCCAAAGTTGGCCATACGACAATCCCTGGCCCGAAGTACCCTAACTTTGACCGCAATGGCGCCGGGCTTGATAAGTCGTCGCCGACGGCTTTAACTCGTACTACTACTGCCATTACTGCCACTACTGCTACCACCACTGTCGCCAAGTATACTTCGAAGTACTCGAGTTTGGGTCTTATCCTACTTCATTCAGCTCTCATACTCTCTCATATCCAAAACAAGTCGGCTATACGAGGTTACTCCAGATTCATTATACATCATTCATCATCCACATCAGCTCGGCTTCGCAAGTGAAGATTTGGATGAGAAGGGCTCAGCCAGTTAGGTCCAAGTCGGTCATCGGCCCTCTTCCCGAGAAGGCTACCAGATGTATACAACTCAGCGCTTATTTTTAGATGAGACCTCCCTTGGCTTATCTGCGTTGTGCAGTCGTGGCTGGTCACCGATATTCGCAGCGAACAGGTCCCCATATTGTCCTGGCTCGCTCTAGCTAGCTCCGTTCTGCGGCGAATCTGAGCGCGGGGTCTGGACGAGGCTTATAATTATTATCATATTGAAGCCTGACTCCTGACTCCTTACTCGCCAGTGCAATAAAACCGCAGAGGAGCCCAATGTCGATATGTCGCTATGTCACTTATGCCAGTCCTACCAACCCCCTCTTCGGTTCCCTGCTGGTCTGATCTCTCTTCTGCATCCACCCCACCTGGTGTCGATCCATCTCCAACCGCACCCCCACCTCAACTCCCCTTCAAGGTTACCACATGGCGAGTGTCATGGGTGGTTGCTTCGAAGACAGTACCATGGGGCTCGGTTCGACGAAATGGCTCGTGAAAATTTCGCTCTTTTTTTACCACCTGCCCGCCCATCTTCCGAGTCGCTTGTAATCTTGCATCCATGGATATCTGGTTATGCTACGGGATCATTGCAACTTCCTCACCGCTGTCGCCATTGGATCGCTTCGTTCTTCGAGATGTTCACTCCCCAAGATATTCCTCCTTAAATCACCCTTCACTCTGATACTGTTCTCATGTCTTGTCAACCTCTTATCCTTTTAACCCCCTCGCTTGACCCTCACCTCACCCTTCAGCTTGAAAAGCTTCTTGTTTCATAGTTTTAGAAATTGTGGGCGACCGTTATTAACATGCCGGGTAGGACCTCAAACACAGAGGATGATGCGTCTGATCAGATCGGTTATGATACCCCGCGCTCTGGCATCGCTACGCCTCAGCCTGACCTCCACGACAAACGATTACCGGGTATTATGAGTTACTTTGGCCAGGTTCGTTCTGCCCCTCTACCTTTTTCCCTCGGCCGCTCGTCTTCCTCCCAAACACATGAGACTGAGTCGACCCACCCTTCATGTCCCCAGGAAGAGAAGGATGCGCGCACCGTACCTGAACAGCTACCGAGCCCTGGTTCGGATTTGAGCAGCAAGGACCTCACGCCAGACATTTCGCCTCTCCTTCCACATGAGAGGATCGAACCTCTGGCAAAAGTGCAGTCCTCGCAGCAATCAGCTTCCGATGTTCATCCCTACCCTACGCCTCCTAGTTCACAGACGCCGTCAGAAAGGGGGGGCAAGTTGTCAGATGCAAGTGGCGATTCCGACGCAGCCGCTAGCGGCTCATCGAATCGTTCTTCACTGAACAACAAGAGTGCCACGGATCTCTCGCAGCTCAAAGTTCGGAGGGCCACATTGGCATCCCCTCTTACGAGCATTGTCACCACATCCAATGCTTTCGCTAGCCACCTCTCTATCCCTAGCGACCGCACTTCTGAAACTACACCAAGTTCTCCCACGGATGCCCAACCCCCTGCAGGCGATGCTGGCAGTTTTTTCTCTAAGTCTGCTTCGGTTGATCGACTCAAGAAGCTAACTGATGGATCGAAAAAGAGCGGTCCCTCAACACCTACCCGAACGCTCTCAGCTACCCATTCGTCCCAACGTGAGGAGAGGTCACCCTCAAAGCATAGCGGAGATGGCTCGGAAGCGGGTGGCAGGCAGACACCGGTCTCCTCCTCGAGTGGCGGCGTTGCAGCTCCACCTCAGAGGGGCAAGCTTACTATTAAGATTCTAGAAGCAAGGGGACTAAGAAAGAGCCGTGACCCCTACGTCGTTGCCGTATTCCAAAGAAGCGAACTGATATCTCCCGGACCGCGAACGTTCGAGGACGAAGATGAATCATCACCTCAGCCACCTGCGACAGGTGGAATTCCTATACAACGCCAAGGTAGTGACCCTGGTCGTGCGATATCAATTCCCATGAGAAGTCGCCAGAGCAGCAACACCAGCATTTCGGATTATAATACTTTCAGAAATCGTCCAGGACGATCATTTACAAGCCCGAAGTGGGATGCTGAGGCAGTATTGTGAGTATTATAGATTGACTGGGTCCTTAGGAGGCACATCCACTAACTTCAATAGTGACGTTGTTGATTCAGACATGCTAGTGGATATCTCGATTTACGACCATAGCACGCAGGGCGAAGAGTTTCTCGGCCACGTGGACTTCCAAGCAGCTGTTCCCGGAAAAGATGAACCCGTACGAGGTTGGTTCCCTTTAAGAGGAAACGCTGACACAACACCGGACAAGGCACCCACAGGCGAGATATTTGTTGAAGCCATCTACCAGAGGACAGAAAAGAAGCATTACGGACCGGACGATTTCCAAATTCTACGATTGATTGGGAAAGGTACATTTGGCCAGGTTTATCAGGTGCGAAAGAAGGACACAGGCCGAATCTACGCCATGAAAGTCTTATCAAAGAAGGTCATTGTACAGAAGAAAGAGGTGGCACATACAGTTGGAGAGCGAAATATCCTGGTTCGAACGGCTATGTCAGAGTCGCCATTCATCGTAGGCTTGAAGTTTTCCTTCCAGACCCAGAATGATCTTTTCCTCGTCACAGATTATATGTCTGGTGGCGAACTCTTCTGGCATCTTCAGAAGGAAGGGCGGTTTGACGAGAAGCGCGCCAAATTCTACATTGCGGAGCTCATCCTTGCCATTCAACATCTTCACAATAACGACATCGTTTACCGAGACTTGAAGCCCGAGAATATTCTGCTCGATGCGAATGGCCACATAGCCTTGTGCGATTTCGGTTTGTCCAAAGCTAACCTAACGCAAAACGACACCACCAACACGTTTTGCGGAACTACCGAGTACCTAGCCCCGGAAGTGTTACTGGATGAAGCTGGATACACAAAGATGGTAGATTTCTGGTCTCTTGGTGTTCTGGTTTTCGAAATGTGCTGTGGGTGGAGCCCTTTCTACGCTGAAGATACCCAGCAGATGTACAAAAACATCGCATTTGGCAAAGTCCGATTTCCTCGTGATACGCTCTCGCAGGAAGGCAGGAATTTTGTCAAGGGGTTGCTTAACAGGAACCCGAAACACCGGCTAGGCGCTGTTGATGACGCCGAGGAATTGAAGCGCCATCCGTTCTTTGCCGATGTAAACTGGGATCTCTTGACCAAGAAGCTCATAACCCCTCCTTTCAAGCCTAAGTTGAAGTCTGAGACGGACGTCTCTTACTTTGACCCGGAGTTCACAAACGCTCTGAACGCGAATGGATCATTGAACGAACGTGCACAGCAGCTATCCACGGGCTTTGCCACATCAACACCCCTTTCTCCGACCACGCAGGCGAATTTCCAAGGCTTCACGTTTGTCGACGAGAGCGCATTAGACGACCACATGAGAGGAAGATATGATGAAGATATGGACGACGTAGATCGCCGAGATAACGACTGGGATGACCTTGATGACATTGATCTCCGAAAATCAAATAGGATGAGTGGAATCGTGAAAACGGGCAATAACGATGAACCGTTCGGCAATTCCCACTTTGACTTATGACACGAACATTTCATTTCCTTTTTTTCTACATGTACTCTTCTTACACAAAGATGACTCACCCGCTCGTCCTCAGCATTTACAGCGGTTTCGTCTATTACTCTTTAAAAATTCTCACTATGGCATCATGCATAGGGCGGCATTCTGCATGAGATGGCGGTTGGCAGAGGTTACTTAAGTCACTACGGAGTGGTAGGGCGTTTGGCATTTGCAAATAGTCTGGAATCATGGCACATACGTACACGAAAAATCGCGGGATAGTTTCGGAAATACCTATCTAAAATCACCCATTCAGGTCACGAGGGACCGGTACAGATCACTATGATCCTACTCCTTTGTCACTTCGGTTTGGAATTTTTGCGGGCTTGGATGCCAGCTATAGGGTTGATAGTGAAGGGTTCTTAAGATTGTTGAGCTACTTTGGCGGTCACGCCAAGTACTCAGTTAGAATCTAGAGCAAAAAAAGGGGATTGGCAGTTCTTGCTTGGTTGTTCGGGATGACAGGTGGCTACTAGTATGCTAACGATGCTTTTGCCGAAGCGAGCGAGCAAATGTGGGCGTTTGAATTAAAGCTGAGGTTCTCGCGGCCATCTCCCTGGTTCGCTTGAGCTCTTGCGGCTTGCTGCCCCTGTGTGAGTTCTCTTGATGACGAACTCGGGAGGAGGCACGTAAGCAGCAGGGCTGACATGCAGACAACGCACACAGACACAAAAACATACAAGTACATATCGTACTAATTTTCAAAGGCTTACTTTTTCCTTTCCAGTACGGAGAAAAAGAGGTCCGAAAGTGGAATAATACTACATAGGTTGCTTTTATGATACGATATGATACGATGCGATGCGATGCATGATGCAAAATTGCGATGTGAAACTTGCCTTTATTGTCTCTTTACCGTCGTGCTTTTTTCTTTTTTAGTTAACGCGAGTGCCTTATTAGGTAGTCATAATCATAATGAGGAATCGAATGCTTTTTTTTTTTTAAAAAAAAAAAAAAATATTATCTTATATCCGGGGCCCCTTTCTTCCCTAGGTTAAACCGTTACATTCGGGCCAACGTCAAAGATGTCTAACTCAGGATTATAAACACCGCGTAACTCTCCGTAGGATGGATGGGTCTGACAAAGCTCCGACGAATTCCCATAGTAGTCCGTCCCCCCCTCCCCCTTTTATTTATATGGGGTCATAGATTGAATTTTTCTTTCTCGTCAGATAGATAGATGCCTGATAAGAGTTACAGTACCAAAACTAGCTCTAGGTTGGTAAGAGGTAAGTAAGTAAACAGGTAATTTGGCCCCGTAGGCTTGCATTTGTGTCAAGCGGCTGCAGGCGTGATGACATAGGTAGAAGAACATATGCGGGCATTGTCATGTCGAAGGGTTTCTCTCGTGCTATGTTGCACGGTTCCAAGGAGAGGAGGGGAGGGGGAGGGGGAAGGGGAGGGAGGGAGTTAAACTAGCAACTAACTAGCTACCTGGTAGCTAGCTAGCATAACTGTCTGTTCTTTCTGGGAAGCACAAATGCGGGTAGCACGACATATATACTTTTTTTCTTTTTTTCTTTGGGTAAGGGTGGTAGGTGGTATATAAGACGATTATGATGATGTCTGCGGGTAGCCAGCCTTTCATGTAGGTCGGTCGATATGCAGGGAGGGTTTGGCAGAAGCTGTCATGATGATGGAAGAGGCAAGGGTTTTTTTGGTTTTTTTTTCTCGAGTCCACCTCACTCGCTATTTTCGCGCATGTAGGTGAGCGTTTAAGGAAAACGGCGTGTATGGATATGTACCTACCTACCTACCTACCTAGGTATGAAAGGTCGAATAGGAGAATAACGGAGAGGGAAGAGGAGACAAGACAAGGGGGATAGAGGTATATAATGTACGTATGCACTAAGACACGGCACGGGACAAGGCGCTAGAGAATGAAGAAAATGTAGAAAATGTTCGCGCGCGCGCGTGCGACGTGTGACTAGAAAGTAGGAGGGTCCCCCCCGGGGGTGCTTCGGGATCGTGTCCGGCGCCCTGGCCTGTGGATAAACCCGGATATTGGGCCGGGTGCTTATAACTCGTAGGCGTTTGTTGCTCCTGGATCGGTGGTGAACTGGCCCGAGGGGCATTTCTGGTGTTGTACATTGCGATATAACTACTACCTACCTCCTACCTATGTATGTATGTATGTATGTATGTATGTATGTACCTAATATATCTATTTTGATTTACTACCCATTTCTAGAGCGAGGGATTTTTTATTTTATTTTTCTTTCCTGTCCCTCGAATTCTTTTTCGTCCTCTTCCCTTGTTTTCCCGCCTTCGCGGACGCAGCTAGAGATCTCGCTGCAACGCTCGAGACGTCATGAATGCTCCCTCGGTAGCTAATCGGTGGCGAGAAGCCTTGGGTAGATAATTTCTCAACTTAGCTCGTGAGAGAGAAAAGGGATCCCGAAAAGACCGGCGGCGGCGGTGTGTGTATGTGTGTCTTGACGCGCTGGGGCTTGGATCGATCGACGTTGTGCATGATATCATGTGAATACCCTCATGTTCTGTAGAAAGACCCCTTGGGTTGTAGCAGGATCGGAGAACGCTCCCTACGTAGTCGGTGTGATGGCATGGGGATACCAGCCGGAACAGAAAAAAAAGGAGAGGGAGATACGTTTGTCGAGTATCTCGTCAGCTATGGCGATCGGTAGACTAACAAGTCTCCAGCTACTACTTATTCTTGTTCTACCTAACTAGGTCAAAGCAAGTAGGCGAGTACGCATGTAGGTAGCTATGATCTAACAAGCAAGGATAGTGCTCCATCCGCTCTCGTACAGCAGGTGGATGGAGATCTTGGAAACGAGCAGAGCATAACTACCTAGGTAGGATAACTAAAAAGATAGGAGTGTCTGTAAAATGCGCCGATGTCTTGTGGTAGACTAATGTTGGGCTGTAATTCTGTGAATCCAACATCAGGGGAGCGGGGAGGGATATTTGGGAGTATCGACGTGGTCTGGATAGTTGACGAAGGTCCAAGATACGGTGTGAACATGATACTTACTTGACAATGTATTTATCGAGATCGTCTCTGCTCGTAGTAAGAGTCTTGATGTATATAGAAGAGTGACATGCATAGTCCATAGATGGTCAAGGTAAAACGAATCTATCTGGTTATCTAACAGGTCGAAGTGGACATAAATCTACACAGCAAACACTCAAGTCAGGACGTATATAGCGTTTACTGAGTAGGGTAGAATAAACGTAAGCTCTTTGATATGAAGGATCAAATCGTGTTTTGGCACCAGCGATCCTAGGAATAAATGTACATGTGACGTTAGGGGTTTCCTCCTCTCCACAACCACCTCTTGGACGACTTGCAAAGCACCGGGGGGGTAATGTGCATATGCCTCTCTGCTCTTCTCTTCTCTGCTCTCGCTCTATAATGCTTGGGTAAACTTTTTTCTCCTCCTCGGCTCAGCCTCTCCTCATCCTCATCTTTCCTACGTTAAATAGATTAAGTTCTCTTAGCACGGCAAGCCACCTCTTTTTTTTTTAATGGTGAGCGGCATGTTCCTCGTCTTCCTCCTCATCCACCAGCCAGTCTTCTACGACGGCGGGCGTTGACGAGTTGGCGGCGGCACCTTCGTTTCCTTCCACCTCGACGGCCATGTTCTCGTACTCCTTCAGGCTGCTAGCTAAGTCGGTCTCCTCGGGAGACTTAGGGGTCTTGGGAAGCGAGAAGGTTTGGACCTGGCTGGCGGCGTCAGTGTCCTTGCCAGGGGGTGGCTTGTAAGCCTTGAGCTCCTTGAGGTAGAGCTCTTGGACGAAATCGGCTGGGGTCTCTTGTTAGTATATCCTTTTTTTGTTCTTTGTTTCTTTTTTTTTTCCCCTTCCGTAAATGTATAGAAGATGTTGAGAGTTCGAATTGAAAATGAGTGCGAATTCCAAGTTGCGCAAGAGAGCAATTTATATGAAGGAGATATTCCTCAGCTTTGTGGCTCTCTAGAATACTGCCAACCGTGATAATGTTATGTTCCATCCCGCTGCATATTTCTCCAACTCCTCTTTTTCCGAATCCGGCCGCCACCCAGCAGCACGGCAGCACGGCGCACCTCTCAATTTCTTTATTACAATCCACTTGGCTTGGTTTATACGATAAAATGAACTTTCTCGAGTCTTACCTCTTCGCGAAACGGTAGGAGCAATGAATCCTCTGACGGCGTTGACCCTCGCCACGCGGGTGATAGCCGAAACGGCCGATCGAGCAGTCTGAGCGTTAAAAAAAAAGACAAAAAAGTTAGCCGATAGCTCCTCACAAATGACGACACCTTTTTCAAATGCTTCAAAAAAGAACAACAATTAAAAATACTTGTATAAAAAAAAGAGGTGACTTACCGAAGCTCTTAATTGCACGAGCATGATGTCCGTCTGTTATGGGGAATTGCTCAATTGGCGGTTTGTGAGTGGTGGTGGTGGTGGTGGTAGTGGTATGATGGTGATGCAGGACGGGAAGACGGGGATCTTTTGGAGGGAAAAGAGAGTTGCGAATTGAGGTTTTTCCTTCGCCGCTTGGCCATTTGAGGTCCCTCCTCCCAAAATTCTTAGCGCCGAAGTGGCTGAAGGTGGAGTTATCAGAGCTTCCGATTGGTCAATCACGTGATGCCCTCGACCAATAACCCCACCATGCTGCCATGACATATCTTGCTTATGTAACTAGGGACCTTAGCAGCTTACATAGTAGGTAAACTTATAGCACTTCAACTCCTTTCGCCTTATTTACATCTATACATAACTCAAGAACTCAATCGCTTTTTTTTTTTTTTTTTTTTTTTTAACCAAGAAGCATTATCAGAAAGTTCTTAACTTGTATTAATTAGCTTATATCGTTTCAATCTGGGTCTAACAGGTACTCTCTCCACCATCAAAGTATTATAGAACATTCCGTATTAGTTGCTGTCGCTATTATATAGCATTCACTCTCTTGCAACTCATCACCCTACCATACCATACCATATTCAAACTCACACTTCCGCATTCTTTATCGAAAGCGCTAAAAGTAAAATACCCAAAGCATATAACTAAACCTTTCTCAATAAACCCTTCCCCTTCCCCTTCCTTTTCTTCCCAATCCCACCTCAAGGGAAAAGGTCACTAACTCTGATTCTCAGAACCTTCAGCTATGTGGCGGCGCCACTCACTCCACATACAGGCAACAATATAAAAGAGGGACGTCAGCACGGCAAAAACGCAGTACAGCACTATGGGTTCCGTAGTCTCCCTCGCGAGCATCAGGCCCAGCCCGCCGTTAACTATGCCCAGGAGCATCAAGACACGGCCGTACCACCGATGGGCGTGCGACAGAAAATTTCGCGTCTGATGTCTCTGGTAGTGAATGTGGTGAAGACAGCCCAGAACGGGTTGCAGCCCCATCAGGCCTACCACGATAGTGCCGAGGAGCAAATGTGGCGAGTAGAAGTCCTGTTGTTCATAGACCGTCAGCTGTCGTCAACTTTCCTTCGCTCAGGAGGAGACATCTAAGGTAAATCAGGTGGTACGCAGGACTTACGTAGCCTAGAAGGCCCGCCGCGGTCACTCCGAAGCTAAAAGCAATCCACATCAGTATGTAGCTGGCGAGCTGCACCATCGTATGTGGAAACCAGTTGCCGGCGAGGGGCATGAGCGCCGCGCCCACCGGGTAAAATAGGACCATCACGATGGACATTAACACACCATGACAAGCGATCACAGTGTTCTTGTTGTTAAGGCTGATGCTCGTGCCGCGGTCGTCATCGTCATCCTGCTCCACGTGGTCGAATGGGTTCACGTCGTCGTCGTCGATAGTGGCTTCCGTCAAGTCGAACTCCCACGTGTCGTGCCCCTCGTGGTACTGGATCTTCGCGTCCGGGTCCGCGCTGTGGACCGCGTCGCCCTTCTTCCACGCCGCGATCCACGGCGTCCCGCTCGCGTCCTGGCCCGTCGTGTTCCCCGGCCATGTGCCGCAGTTTCCGCACCGGACGTTAGCGACCATCTTTTGTCCACTTTTCCCATCCACGACTCCGCTACCGCCGAGGAGTTCTAACTGTATGGATGGGTCCCGGCGTGGCACTGTGTTGAATAGCCGTTAGTACTTACTGTGCTAAGGGGGCAACTATCATCTGAAGAAAAGAGGCTCTAATAATTTAGGTATAGGATGGTCCAAAAGGAGGTAGGTGGGAAAGATGATATCAGTCCTAGCCTCACTTACTAGTATGTTCAGTTCCGGCGCGTGCGGATACCGTCACGTTGCCGTTGCCGTCCTGGTACATCACATATATTCTCGAATCTTTCATATACTCTCCCGTACCGAAGGCCACCCACGAGTACGATATCGGCGCTCGTAGCTGCAGGTACATGCTGCTGTCATTCCTGCCTGCAGAAGCCCGCGGTATCCCCACTTGGTAGCATACCCATTGGACTGGGCAGAATTGTACTGGCGTGGGGGTCGCGGAGGCCGTGCATACGAGCGTATCTTGGTAACGTAAAATAAGTTAGTGCCTAACTCGTCTCTATCCTGCCTTGATGTTTTAAAGGGCACAGTGATGGGTCGCAATTGAACATCACAGAATAATATATCGAATCGAACTCGCTGGTAGTTGCCAACTTACAAAACGCCGCGACGACGGTGGAAAACGATATCTTCACCATCCCGAAAGTCATCCCCTAGGTTAGGTATGTATTGCCGTATAATTGATATTATACCTATCTCGCGGTCAATTTGGTATTTGTCAAAGAAGTAATTCTAGGATCAACAGGTCCAAATGGACGGACTTCAACACTTGTGCTTCTCTGGCAATGTGCTTTTTTATATACAAGTTTTGAAGTTTGAGCAGTAGGCAATAAATCCGTGCGAAGGCCCCCTCTCTCGTATCTTGCCCTTTTTAAATGCCTTGAGACGCATAAGCGATGTAATCAGCTCGTGCGCTGCGCTGGACCTACGCGTACCTCGGCGTCGGAGGCGCTGTCGTAATTCCTTTTTAACGTTTAGGGGGCGGGTGCTTTTGCTGAAGTTAAATATGCCGGGTCCTTCGAGACTGAGATACCGGTATATGTATTTGGACGTATGAGCTACCTACCTACCTAGGTAATTTACAAATAAGAGGTGCCTTAGGTAGTATGTACCTAAGGTTAAGTTAGCTACCTTTTACTCTCGATACGAACCAACGGAGGAGAGGGAAGTAGGAGGTGTTAGGTGAGTCTTTTGGGAGAATGATATGTATATCACCTACATTGTACTCCAGTGAAGAGGATAGACGTGGCTAGGCAGTCAGCTCTTGACGTTTTGAAGTATATTCAAATTGTGACCAAAAGGGGGGGATGTTTACATAGTCGTTCTCGCCCTGTATGTATATTATCACCGTACGTGAATCGTGGAACATACCTCCCGCTGATCAACCTTACTGTACCAAGGATACGTAGGTACGTGCTTACACCATGTCTTTTGGCAACTTGGGGCATTTATGCTTCCGACGGAGTGGGCAGTTTTGTCGTCCTCTGGGTTCACGCTAGGCCATAAGATCAAAGCCACGCCACCGTGTCTACGTACGTATATGTAGGTACCTTATGATCTAAGAGCACTGGTGGTCTCGCTTCGTCTAAGAAAGAAACGATAAGAAGACAGGTATGTACGCGTTCAATGATAGGGCTGGCGGTTCCTTTACTCGTATCCCACGGCCTCGAGATACCTATCCCCCCCCAATGAATAGTGAGAGAGTGAGGCTCGACATGGAGATGGCGTAAAGGAGAATCTGACAAGTGAGAAAGGTAGATGGCCTCGAAGGCTTTCCCCAAGGAACCTATTTCCATCTATGTCAGGGCTCATCATAGTTAAACCAAACCCAAGTATAAATGCCTACAATACCTACCTAGGTAGAGCTAAGTGCCTGTCAGGTGTATTTTGTATCTCACGCCGCCACACAGAACCCCCCCCCCCCCCCAATTCCGAACTCTCAACCCTCAGGTATTTACTCTCCCGCAAAAGAGGATTCCCATAAAGGCTTCTTTTCCTTACTAAAAGATGGTGAAACAGGCATACGAACTTGAATCTAGCCTCTCCGGTAATGCTTAGCAAAGCATCCACGTACCTAGGTACCTATCTCTATCCCGCTCAACAAGCATTAGGTCTTCATTCGTCTCTGCGCTAGTTCATATAAGGTACCTAACCTAAGGCTGGATCTTAGACCAACCCTCTGCTTTCCGGCAGGCAGGATGGGGTAGCTATGATATATCTAGATTTAAATATGGACATATTCCACTCATCTACATAGGTACCTAGCCTAGGTGGGTATATATATAGGAGCTATGGTCCTATACACCACCACGTCAATAGGTGCATTAAACTTCATGACATGTGCCGCATCAAAGTCTAAACGGCCGCCTAAAGCAGTCCCAAGACGACGCTGGTTTATGTGGTACGAGGTATTACTACTCGATACAACTGCTTACGTGCCAGAGAAACACGTATAGCTCCTTTAACTCCGTATGTTAATCAAACCATAAAGTGCATACATAGGTAGGCACCTAACCTATAGTAAGCGCATCTGTCTCTGAAGCAGTATTTATCGCCGTTTTCGAACAGCAGGGGGGAGGAGGGTTATTGGCGATCCTCCCATTTACAGCCTCGACCTATAGACGCGGTATCATGCTGAGTAAATTCAATACCATGAGCTAAGACCTATGTACCTTAGGTAGCTAGAGGTAGGTATGGATGAAGATATATGCGCCCTTTACAGACCATACCTAGGAGTCTAACTCACCGAGGAATCGTAACTGCGTGGGATATAGGCTTGCAAGCTTGCACGTTGATTATATTTAACTGTTATGTATATCCTAATCTTAACCTTAACATAAATAGTCCATTCGTGTGATCAAATGTATTATAGATAGATAGGTACCTATGCAAATCGGGTTATTTAACAATTGGTCTTACCTTTCTCAGGGGCGCTTAAGGTGGCACAATCTGCTGTATATATATTGTAGCAATATGATATTCGGAGCCATTCGTTTGCGTGCCTCTGGAATAGATCCAGCTCATTTGGTAATACTAACCTAGACTGGACGATGTCAGTACTCAAATCTTTATGCAGGCAAATAAATATCAGTATAATTATAGCTTGTAGCATTTCGATCGGTCTGTAGCAGTATTTTCGGTCAGTTGAAATATCACGTATATCCTGTCACGCGTGGTAAGCAGGGCAAGGATCAATTGCAGTTCATCCTGCCTGAAGCCTCCTGAACGCCATTCCCATTTCAAATTCAAACACCACCTTCTGTCTAGAACTGTGATGCTAAACCCTCGCTTCCCAAAACTCCAATTCTTTGCCCGTTCGGTTAGTCAAGCCACATATACGCTGGCTCTAAAATCGCAATCTGTCTCATAATGCCCCCTGCTCTATTCCGTTCTCGATGTTATGCGCCTTGTTGAGAATGTCTATGCTTCGCCAAACATGAACCCGTGGTTGTCTAACAGGCTGCTTGAAGCTACATAGCTGAACCCGCCAAAGGGATCTTCCTTAAAGCTCTCCTCTGGTGGCACCTCATCCCAAGGGGTCTTGGCCAAAATAGGACTCAGGGGCAACTCGGTGAACTCAGGGGCGAAATTCTCTGCGAGTTCAGGGTCTGTGATCATCGGCTGAATCGGCGGCTCTATTTCTCTGGCCGCAAGCTTCTTCCAATCGATCTTTCGGAAGAACCTGTGCTTCTTGATGATCTGGAGGTCTCTGGGCATGTTCGAGCCAAGGCGCTTCGCAGGGTCCTTCTTCAAGAATCTCGTCAATATATCCTTAGAGTCGGCTGACAGGAAGTAAGGCAAGACAAGCTTCTGCTTGACGATGTTGCTTTGGATCTTCGCATGGTTGCCGCCTCGAAACGGTGGGTTACCCGTCATAAGGTCGTAGCCCAGCGCTCCAAAGGACCACCAATCAACGGCCTTGCCATATTTCTGGCCCAAAACAACCTCAGGAGCCATGTACTCGACCGTTCCGAGTATGGATTTGCAGCTATCATCATCATCTACAGCTACCTTGGATAAGCCAAAGTCCGTTAGCAGAAGATGACCCTGGGCATCTAAGAGGCAGTTCTCTGGCTTCAAATCCCTGTACACAACACCAAGCGTATCGTGAAGATGGGATAGAGCTAGAACCATCTCTGCCATGTAGAAGGCAGCGACAGGCTCGGGGAACATCTTCTCGGTGTTGAGATGGGTGAAAAGTTCTCCACCTTGTCCGTACTCGAGGATGAGGTATAGCCTCTCTTGGTCCTGGAAAGCATAGAATAGCTTGACAACGAAAGGGTGCCTGTTAACGGACTCGAGGATTTGTCTTTCTGTCTTTGTTTGCTCGATAAGCTTCTTGTGCACGACAACAGAAGCCTTTTTGAACTGCTTCTGCGCGTAGAGCCGACCTGTAGAGCGCTGCTTAACTAGTAGGACGGTCCCGTACGTGCCCTTTCCAAGACAGCGCAATGTCTCGAAGTCGTCGGCCTGTATCTTCCGGGGTACGAGCCCTCCTGCAATCGCACCATACCTCTTCTCTTGCACGCTCTCGCTTACAAAGTCGTGTTCTAACTGGACTTCGTAACTGGTCGATCCACCCTCCGAGATTTCGTCGTCACTGCGACCCATTTGGCTGGTAGCTCCGCTCATACAGCTGAGGCGACTATTGCTTCGAGTTCGGGCCATAGAACTGGAGCGGGAGCCGCCTAAGCTAAGAGGCTCTAGTTGCGCGCGCAGCTTAGCGATGCCGCTAATAGCGGGAGAGTTGTGACCGCGAAGCACGGGGCTACAATTAGCGCTGATGACATCGTCAAGGCGAGGGGTGCGACCACGTCGCGCAGACAAGGGCGGCGACTTGCACTGGTCGTCGTCGTCGTCGTCGGCGGACATTGTTGGGGTTTGCGCGAAGCCGCGAATGGTGGTAAGTGCCGGAGCAGGAGGTGGTAACATCCTGGAATATTTATTTGTTGATAATATCTATATAATGGAATTAAGTAATAGTAAATATTGAGTCGTCCGTCGATGTGACTCTCTCAACCCGCCCCAATTCAAGGTAGGCGGGAGCCACGTCGTCGCTCGGCGTCAGCACGTGCTTCGCAAAGGTAATCGGGATGTGCAGGCTGAAGGGTTGGAGTGAGCATCTGGTTGCGGACTAAAGACGAAGAGAAACTGTCGGAATCGTTTTGCTGATGCATTGGCAGTCGAATGGTTAATCGCTCTGAGGCGTGTTGGATCTGTTTTGGGTCAAAAACTGGTTCACCGTATGGTGGTGGTGGTGATTGAAAAGTTAAAGATTGAAAAGGGAGGAAGCAAAAACCGGACATGGCAGGCGTTAATAAGGGCCGCCCACCTAAGACATAAAATACAATTTCTCTGCTAAATGCTTACAATCTTTTTTTTTAAACGGGCGGGGTGTAGCGAGCGGACCTTAATTTTCACACGTCAACCAAACGTTTTCTTTCTATTTTCAGCTAGACATCCAGGGGTACCTGTCAGGCTAAGCGGACACCAGACCCCGGCACGCCCTAACACGATTCCTTCAGGCTGTTCAGGTGCCCTGGTGCCCTGGTGCCCCAACCATTAATCCACCGCAGGTACTACGTACCATTAGCAGGTGTCATGCATGCTACCTACCTAAGGTACCTCCAATTAATCCATATATTGTACCGCGATCCCGCGATTAGCCGTTAGGTATAAGCTGACCACCAGGTACAACACATTGGTTACAGCCAATTGGGAACTGAATCGAGAAACACGCACGGAATAGGTACCTACATTACATTAAATACTTGTCAAAGCACCTGCATACCAGGTAGGGTAGGGACTTCGGGAATCCGAACTCGTAAACTTCAGCATACTCCTATGTTGGAATGCATGTTGGCTTTTTTTCTGGCAGGGCACCTGCAGGAAATTCGTACTTGGACCGTACAATTCATAAACCTTAAAACGAATAATACTAGTAGGTATAACTAGTATCAAATCAAACAAAGAGATCTACTATGTAGGTACTATGTAGTCTGGGTCCAGCAATCTGGAGATGCAATAGTATGGACGTTTCCAACATAAAGAACATCAGTTGAACAATTCACTATCTAAAATTTAATGTACGAATCACTTTGTTTAATTCCTGAACAATAGTAAAACTATTATGTACTCTATAAATCTTGAGTACACAGGTACCCAACTCTATAGAATTTACCTAGGTAGTACCTTAGGTAGAAATTCAGAAGCATGGAAACTGCCGTTTCTTCTGACCTTACAACAAAACGTGCAGGTGTATCTATATGAGTTGAGGTACAATACGTATTACGGATTACACTGGAAGCTTAAAAGCTAAAAGTTTAGCGCTTTGACCACTAAAAGCGTGTTTCTCCACTTTTCAACCTTCAACGCGGCTTTGAAGAAGAACTCGCAAAAAGATATCCAATCTACACGTGCCTTACATAGCCAGACACGTTCTCCCTCAAGTTGCTTGCCTTTGTTTCCGAGGCGTATGTCAACTTGAAGACTTCAATATTATAATCCGGTCTAATACTATCCAAACCTCGAGAATTTGACCGATACCTATTGCCCATCATGATGCACCCGGCGCGACAGGCGTATGTAGAGGAAGCGGAAGAGGTAAGTTTACATATCTCGAACCTCTTTTGTGTTGTTTTTATTAACGACTTGCCTTCCTTAGGAGCGTGGAATGTCTTTAGACGAAATTCCCGTAGATCGCGACTATGATATTCCCTCAGCAGCTGCCGGCATTGCGCCGGAGAAAGCGTCAGCTATATTATCGCAATTCGAGCGGAAGAGGCGAGCGGCAACCATGGCAGTGCCTACGGATGATGGTCGAGTGCGTGCCAAACTACGAGAGCTTGGAGAACCGATTACACTTTTTGGCGAAGGCCCAGCAGATCGACGAGACAGATTAAGGGAACTTTTGACTCTACAAGCGGAACAAGCACCGACAGAATCACCAGATGTTGCTATGGAAGATGCGCCAGAAGAAGACCAGGAAGATCAGGAAGAGGAGTTCTACACCACTGGTAGCGACGAATTATTACGAGCGCGGCAGGACATCGCCCGCTTCTCCCTGCCCCGAGCGAAACAAAGGCTGTCATTCCAAAAACAAGAAGCGTCTATACCTCTACGAACCCATGTCAAATTCCGTAAAGAGATCAAGGAGCGCCTGCAAGCATTCGAATTGCAAGGCAGCCAGACCGCGGGAGATAGGAACGTCAGCATGACAAGAATATCACCTAACGGGGAGCTCGTCGCTGCAGGGAACTGGGGAGGATCCATCAAACTGATTGGAATACCGTCGTTGGAAGAGAAGACGACATTACGAGGACATACTAACAGAGTTAGTGGCATCTCGTGGTTTCCCGGCGCAACTCTTCCCGAGGGCAACGTTTCTCCAGAAGCGGTCAATCTAGCTTCGGGAGGAGCTGAGGGCCAGGTAAACCTTTGGTCATTAAATAAGGACACACCGCTCTCGACACTGGAAGGGCATGGTCAGCGAGTATGCCGAGTTGAGTTCCACCCCTCAGGACGGTATCTTGCCTCAGCATCAGAAGACACTACATGGCGTCTATGGGATGTCGAGTCGACGACGGAGTTACTACTACAAGAAGGTCACTCGCGGGGCGTCTTCGCTATAAGCTTCAACTCTGACGGGTCACTACTAGCCAGTGCAGGTTTGGATAGCATTGGAAGAATATGGGACTTGAGGTCAGGAAGAACTGTCATGATTCTGGATGGACACGGAGACGGACATATTAAACCTATCCACGGCATCGATTGGGGTTCGGACGGCTATCGAGTGTTAACCGGGTCGGCAGACGGCTGGATCAAATGCTGGGATGTAAGAAAAGTCCAGAGGACCGGTGGTATTGGTGCCCATACCAGCGCAGTTTCAGACCTCAGATGGTATAAGGGGTTAGATGATCCTATTCTAGGTACTCCCCCAGGCCTCGATGAGAAGGGGAACCAGCTCCCTAAAAAGTCGAGCACGTTTTTTGTATCCAGCGGCTTTGACCGTAAGGTTAACGTTTTCTCTGCCGATGACTGGACTCTCATACAGACTTTGGAAGGACATACCGGGCCGGTTGCGAGTGTAGATATTAGCAGAGATGCAAGATGGATTGTCAGCGGTGGTCACGATAGAACAGTTAAGCTGTGGGGTCGCAATGATGGAGAGGGTATTTAGCAAATTGTACCAGGGACATTCAGACATTATTGAAGATGGAAGGGGACGTACAAGCGAGCTCGGAAGATACCCAATAGAATTGACATTGCTGTGTCGAAAAGATATACTTCTTAGAGATGGTGAAGGCGTGACATACGCGAGCTACCTATATACCTATTACATATATTAACTAGTTATAGGTAGTATACTTAGACTGTATGAGAAGTGTATTATCACTGTTTCTTGTATTACCTACCTAGGTACCTACCATACCTACAAGCGGCCGCCCGGTTGCAACGTGCAAGTGGCCAAACCTAACCGGGCCCTGCATTGTACCTAAATGTATTCGGTACCTGTTACACGCTCCATCATTAAGTAGTTACATAAGATAATGTACCATGCTAGGTACATAAGGTAAGGTACCTAAACTCAATCAAGGTCAATTAAACCCACGCCTATGAATTCAGTGACGAATCCGATAGAGAAGAAGCAAGGGCGATCAGATTACCATCCATACCTACCCATCTCTCCATCTTTCCATCCTACCTGCCTACCTGCTTTACCTACCTACCATCCAAATAATTTCTTTGTAATTTTCTTTTCTTTTAAGTTACTTTTTACTCTAACTTCAAAATAATCTCAACATTTACAATACTACAAAAAAAACTTCAGAAGGGATGATCCAACTAATTAACGCTACTTAAAAAAAAAGGGTTCCTCCTGGCGACTTACCTAAGGTCTGGAGCCGCCGCAGGAACTTTGCAATTGCTTCTCTTACCTCCCCACAAGGGCCACGGGCCACAACGAAATGGCGAGTATCGACAGATACCGACCTCCTCAACGAGAACCGTACCAATTTCCACCTGCACCTTCTAGCAAAAGTAGCCTTAAAAGTTCTTCCAAGTCGCCATCTAGGAGACGTGACATACCTCCCCCAGTCCCTTCACCACCTACGAACTCGTCGCGCACATCACCCCCGAGACCACAGTCGCGACGAAGCGCGCCATCACCCGACCCCACACCAACCAGAACACCGCTCACCATGACGAATCAATGGTATTTTACCCAGGACGAGGTCCTCAGTAGCCCTAGTATTATAGATGGATTGTCGCCGCAAGAAGAGAGGCTAAGGCGAGCAAAGGGCGTCAACTTCATATACCAGGCTGGCATACTACTGGAACTTCCTCAGACAACCCTCTACGTTGCTGGCGTGTTCTTCCACCGATTTTTCATGAGACGTAGCATGGTGGAGGAAAAACACGGAATACACCACTACGTAAGTTTACCAAACATCAAATCTCTGCAGACCCTCCTCCTCCCCAACAAAGAAGATGGAACTGACCGCCGCATCTGCTATAGAACATCGCTGCTACTGCGCTCTTCTTGGCAAATAAGACGGAGGAGAATTGCCGCAAGACTAAAGATATCATCATCGCGGTTGCAAAAGTCGCCCAAAAAAACGTTAAGCTCGTTGTAGATGAGCAATCTAAGGAATACTGGAGATGGCGCGACAGCATCCTTATGTTTGAGGAAGTTATGCTGGAGAACCTGACCTTCGATCTCATGGTTGAGAGCCCACACTTTAAACTATATGACCTCCTCGGCCAGTTACAGTCAATCCACAACAAGAACCTGCGACATGCAGCATGGGCGTTCTTGAACGACTCGTGCTTGACTACGTTGCCACTTCTTATGGATGCACGCGACATTGCCATCGCTGCCATCTTCTTCTCCAGCTGCTTCACCGGGGAGCGAATAGAAGACGTGAACGGCGAGCCATGGTGGAAGGCGCTAAATGGAAACGAGGAAAATTGTGCCAAGGCAATACTTGTCCTCAAGGACTTCTACATTGAAAACCCCTTACGCAAGCAGGAGAATCCGTATTCGCAGTCTCCTGTCTTTAACCTCGATAGTACTCGAACAAGACCCGAGGACATCGATATGCGTTCAACTAACGGCACCCCTAGAACCGACAGTGCTACCCAGAGCCCCAAGGGCAAAGTTAGCAGTGCCGACGAAGCAGCAGCGGAAAGAGAGGTCGATACCGCTGCGGCCGAGTCTGCTTCTCAGGCCGCTCCTGGGGATTCAGATGCCGTCTTAAAAGAAGCTGCTAATAACCCAGGTATACACCCAGGAGCTAACGGCACCAAGCGGAGAGAAGTCGAATCACTCTCATCGGAGAGCCGGGAGCCGAAACGACAACGTCTTAGCTCAGATGACGATGAGGGTGAGGTGTATGAATAGGAAGCTGCATCATCCCAGGACGATGAGCCGGAGGACAATATCTACGAAAAAGGAAGCAATGGATCAGGCATGGAGGGTTATGGTTTAGGTGAATCCGACACAGGATATGAAGCATCAGAAGAGAGTAACGTTTAAAGCGCTTTTTACGCTTTCGAGTATTGTCGAGCCCGACTATTTTACGAGTCTCTATATTACGAAACAGGACTACTTATTCTGGTTCTGATCTATACATATTGGATAGCCGGCGCTTGCCTCGACCTCTACTATCAAACCTGTAATATGATTCAAGCAAACGTTTCAAGGTTATAGGAGGCGCGGTTACGGTTTATCCCGGGCTAAGGAGGCTAAAGGCAAATACATTCGGATATGCCTGATTTTGATTTTTGACGTTATTTTTTGTCTTGTTTCCCACAAGAGCCTCAAGGCTGCATGAGGCGTTCTTGGCTCAAGGGCAACACCGGAGTTTGATCGCGGCACATTCTGACATCTCTCGAGGCGAGGGAGAGGAAGAGTGGGAGGCGCGTTACTAATTCTTTTTTTTTTTCCTTTTGCATAGGTCAGGGTCTGCCGATGCCTCTGTTACATTACGTTCTACATTCGATGTGTGTTGTACAGTAGAATGGACGCATAGGTGCATTGCATTATGAGAAGGGGTGTGTAGCAGAGGTATCTTATCTCCTTTTTTGGAAGGGGTGAGGGAAAAGGGGATCGGTCTATTGTGATACCAGACTTTTTTTGATAAGAGGTATCGAGCTATGGAATGCATAAATCATAATTACCGCTGTTGGTTCTCGTGTCTGTCAGCCTGCTTGTGCTTGTTGCTGCTATTGCTGCTATCTCTATCATCATTTGGGTTCTTATACAGAAATGCCTGCCGTATTTTGGGTATCTACCTACCTCCTATGTATGTCTTCCCGGAAAATGTACACACGCATCTATCCCGTTACCTATCTTATATATACCGTCCATCCCAATATTTCAATATTCTTTTCCTTTTTTTTTTCCTTTTTCTTTTCCTCTCAAGCAAACCGCACAACACCACTTCCACCTCCCACCCGATTCCTCCTGATCTCATCCATGTAATCGACGACGTCGATCCAATTCCCAATCTCGTTGAGGCGTATGCGCTCCTTCTTCGTCAGCAGGGCGGCGTTGCGGTCGGGGCCGAAGCCGGGCCCGCACATCTCGTTCAGGTGGTGGACCGCTAGCTTTAGGGGCAGGGGAGCGCGCGCCACGTTGTTCATAAACACGTCGACGGCCTCCCAGGGGCAGGAGTCGTGCCCGGCGAAGAGCGCCGGGTTTGCGAGGAGCGCGCGCGCCGACATGAGGCCTGAGAGGTTGGGGATGTTGATCTTGGGCTGCTTGGCTGGAGAGCCGTTGGTAAGGTTGGAGTTAGGGTTGGAGTTGGAATCGGTGGTGGTGGTGAATGTAGGCTGAGGATCCAAGAGGTGCGAGGTATACGGCAGCGTGGACAAGGTGAACACATCCCCCGACACAAGGACGGGCAGCTTCTTGCCGAACATAGACGTGAGCAGCTCGAGGGCCTCGACATTGATGGGGACGCTGCTGGGTGTGTTCCGCGTGCGCGGGTGGATCGTCAGCCAGTCGATGTTGCGGCGGTGCTCGTCGCCCAGGACGGCCGTGATGAAGTCGACCGTCTGCCGCAGGTCCTTGTGCACGCGGATTTTGACGCTGACGCTGCGCCCCACCTTGCGCCTATCACCACTATCATCATCATCACCACCACCACCGTTGTCGTTATTGTGGTCGCGGGTGAAACTACTATCTAAGCGTACGTCCCAGCCATCGCGCGCCAACCGCTCCCGCGTCGCGACCACCATATCGCGCACCAGCTCGCGGCGGTTCATGAGCGCGGCGCCCAGGGTCTCGGCGCAGGCCCAGCTCTGGGGGCAGCCGCAGTTGAGGTCGACGCCGTTGACGAAGGGGGCGGCGAGGGAGGCGGCGCGGGAGAGCTCGACGGGGTCGTTGGCACCGAACTGGGCTATGGTCGGGACCTCGTTCCCCCTTTGCCCCTCGACGGTGAGGTCGCTGTCGCGCGCGACGGCGCTGCGGTTGAACTCCTTGGCGAGGATCATGGGCGTCCAGCACAGGTCCGTGCCGAAGCGGTGCACCGTCTGCCGGAAGGCGAGCTTGCTGTAGCGCACCATGGGCGCGCAGGCGTAGAGCAGGCGCTGTTCGGATCGGGCGATGTCGAAGAGCTTGAGGGGGCTGGAGAGAGAGGCGGAGTGTTAGAAGAGAGAAAAGTCGTGCAGGGTGAGGTCAAGTGGGAATGGAGTAAGGGCGTACTGGATTTGGGGCTGGGGGAGCTGAGCTCCGTTCTCTTCTGCTGAGTCCATCTTGGGTCGTCACCTGGGTATGCGATGAGATGTGAGGTGGAACATATTGCGACAGGTTATATTTTACGTATGAGCCCAGTTAATGAGTGTTATACTCTAGATAGGTACCCAATGCGCCTTTGGATTATGTATAATGAACTAGTAAATTACACCATGGCCGTTTACTTTGGATATGATTCATATATTGCGGCTTGCCTAGATGTGTAGAAGTCAAAAATAGAGATGCGATCTTAGTGGGGTCGTGGATGGTGGGATGGAGGGGTAGCAAGCTAAATAAAAAAAGAAATATGTAATTAAACCCTTGTGAAATGATGTAAGTCCTTGTAAACCCTTGTGACGATCTCTATAACGCAGACCTTGGCCCCGCTATTATCAATAAAATCTACTACTTTCTTGGAGGGGTTTTCCAATTCGCGACTTATACGTCATTCCTAATTATTCCAATTCCTCGTACTTTTCTTTTTCTCTCTTACCATGGCAGCAAAGAAGCCCGTAATTGGGTTATTAGGGGGTGGCCAGCTCGGGCGTATGCTCTGCGAAGCGGCCGGGCCCTTAGGAATACCAATTGCCGTCCTCGACACTGAAGATTGTCCCGCGAAGCAGGCTAATCAAAGCAGCTTGCACGTTACTGGATCTTTCAAAGATCCCGAGAAGATCAAGATTCTCGCTTCCCGTGTGGACTTCCTCACGGTTGAGATCGAGCATGTGGAGACCGAGGTGCTCGAAGAGATCGCAACAAGAGGTGTAGAAATTCCCTTACCTGATGGGAGGGGTACAGTCTTAAAGAAGGTCCCCGTGCATCCATCGTGGCAGACGATACGCCTAATCCAAGACAAATTCCAGCAAAAGGAATACTTCGGTAATAATGGCATTCCTGTTGCTGAACAGATGGCTATAGAATCTGGCGAGAGCAGGGCCGATTCGCTGGACGAAGCAGCTTGGAAGTACGGATTCCCTTTTATGCTGAAGGGAAGTAAAGGTTCCTACGACGGTCGTGGAAACTTCAAGGTTAACGGTCCGGAGGACTTGGCTATTGCCATACAGCAGATGGGGGACCAGCCTTTATATGCGGAAAAGTGGGTGCCTTTCGAAATGGAACTCTCAGTCATGGTCTTACGGACGGAGGATGATGATGGCTGCTTGAAGCACGTCTACCCTTACCCGGTTGTCGAGACTATACACGAAGACAGCATATGTACCAAGGTGTTCTATCCACCTCGAAACATACCAGAAGATGTCAAGAGGCGAGCGCAAAAGGTAGCTAGCGATGTTGTAGCTAGCCTTTGGGGTCGGGGAGTCTTCGCTGTAGAGATGTTCTTGCTCGCCGATGGCCAGATTCTGGTCAACGAAGTTGCTCCTCGCCCGCACAACTCCGGTCATTTTACCAGTATGTATTTCCCATTCGCTAGTTACCTCCTCAGTTACAAGCTACGAGGGCCTTTGAAGTGGCACCAGCTTCACTCTCCTTCAGGACTTTCTTGGGCCGCTATTGTTTACTAACAGGAACCTTATAGTCGAGGCCGTGCCACAAATGTCACAATATAAGGCTCAACTATACTCCATTCTGGATCTTATCCCACAGAAAGGTGTAAATCTCAATGCGCGAGTGCCTTCCGCAATTATGCTCAACATTCTCGGCGGCGCCCTCCCATCTTCTCACATTAGATTGGTGGAACTTGCAGAGAGCACATATGATGAATTTACGGATATATACGTACATCTATACGGGAAGGAATCGAAGCCGGGACGGAAAATTGGTCACATAACCGCCACAGGGTTCTCTTCCGTTGAACGTCTCGCTGAGACCATAACACCTCTCATCGATGTTATGGATGAGATCCGAGCCGAACGCATTGGTTTGAAGATTCCTGTGCAGAAGCAAGCAGGACGAGTAAAACCCGTGCCTCTGGTTGCTGTAACCATGGGCTCTGATTCGGATCTGACCACTTTGGCAGCCGGTCTAAAGGTTTTAGACGAGTTCAACGTGCCATACGAAGTCCGTATCACGTCGGCGCACCGAACGCCGCATCACATGATGCAATTCGCAGCAGAAATGAAAAAATCATGCTGTAAGGTTATCATTGCAGCGGCAGGTTAGTACCCAATCCGGATTATTTCTCGTGCTATCATAAGTCATACATTATCTGTGAATTTCGCCGGGTTGGCAAACTTCGATGAGTACAGCCCGCATATTCACCAGCCCCAATTGCCAACCGAAACAATCAGAGGAGGGTTTTGCTAACACAGACAAATAGGGGGCGCCGCGCATTTACCGGGTATGCTCGCGTCTGAAGTACATATTCCCGTGATAGGTGTGCCTGTGAAGGCGTCGGTGCTCGATGGCGTCGATAGTTTGCACAGCATCGTGCAAATGCCAAGAGGCATTCCCTGTGCTACAGTCGGAATCGGCAACTCGACCAACGCCGCGCTACTCGCGATCCGGATTTTAGGTGACGCATATCCCGAATACGCAGAACGTATGGTACGATATCAGGAGAAGATGAAGAATGAGGTGCTGGCCAAAGACGAGAAGATCCAATCTTTGGGCTGGCAGGAGTATCTACACGGGATGCAGAAGAAATGAGCGGCGGCTGTCTTCCGACGGTCCAGCATAGATGTGGATCTCGGAAATCTGTCGATATTGTAAAATTTAGCAGCTATCGGGCTTAAGATAGATATCGGCACACGCCGGCTTCGTGTGGTTACCACATTTGGGTAGGATGTAAAGTTACCCGTAGAGGCTCAGTTATTTGGGTTTCAAAATTCGACGTAAAAGCATACAATCGTTTTCAACCAACAAGAACATATCCCGATGCTACAAGAATATATTTACGACCAGGTATCCGACATCCTGACGATAAGCGTATTATAAAGACTCACGTAAAATGCCTACATCAATGGTTGCTTAATGGCTAGACTATGCGATATCTGTAGACCAATAACAGCTTCCACCCGTTGCTGGGACTTAAACTCGAGCGAATTAAAAGTTGCGTTTATTATTCCAGGATTTGAGCTATTAGACTTAAATTTATATACCTTAGGTACTATACCTTTGGCGCCGGAAAGACGAAAAGTCAATAAAAGTTCTAGATAGTTAGTGCTAGACAACCTGGTCCTCTAAGAAATCCGAGGTCCATCGGGGAGGGGAATAGCACGGGGTAACTGCTACGTGACCAGATCGGGATTATGCGTATAGAGATACTCCAAAGCCGAGATGCTAACGCCGTTCCGAAAAACACCGTACCATACCATTGTCGTAATACCAACCTACTACTCGTATTCCCATTTTACCATATGGACATGCAACTATTCAATGTTCACAATGACTACGACCTGCAAATGATATAAAAGCCCTTGTCGCCGCAATGTCTCAGCGAGGCTCGAAGTCTATCAAGCCACCCAGTCATAGCAGTTAGCTTACGAGTCCTCGTGTGACTTGACTCATCGACACCTGTTGGGAGAGGGAGAGAGAGAGAGAGAGAGAACAGACAAAAAGAATAGCCGAGCATGCCTATACTCGCGGGAAGGGAAGTCGGGCCCATCGGGTTCGGCATGATGGGGCTAACGTGGGCGGCGGAGCCGGTGCCGGAGGAGCAGGCGTTCGCGACGCTGAAGGCGGCGCTAGCCAACGGGATGAACTTCTGGAACGGCGGGGAGTTCTACGGGCCCCCCGAGCGGAACTCGCTCGTGCTGCTGGAGCGGTACTTCGCCCGGTACCCGGAGGACGCGGACCAGGTGGTGCTGAGCATCAAGGGCGGCGTCGACGTCGGCGAGCACGCGCACGTCGCCGACGGCTCCCCCGAGAACACCCGCCGGTCGCTCGACCAGTGCATCGCCCAGCTCAAGGGCCGCAAGAAGATCGATATCTTTGAGTTTGGGCGCCGCGACGAGAGGGTCCCGCTAAGCGTGACTTTTGGGATTATCGAGAAGGAGTGTAAGTCTTTGAACCCCCCCTTTTCTTTTTCTGCCTCTCGGATTCCTACGAAGAACAGACTGACACTTTATAGACGTCCAGACTGGCAAGATCGGAGGCATTTCGCTCTCCGAAGTCAGGGCGGAGACGATCCACGAGGCCGTGAAGATAACCAAGATCGTGAGCGTCGAGGTTGAACTCTCACTGTACGTACAACAGCGCCAGAAATATTGTCCCCCCCCTTCCTCCAAGGCGCAATATAGACTAGGTAGGTACCTAGCCTAGATAGACAGCCACGCTAACAGCCCCCGTAAAGATTCAGCAGGGAAATCCTCGAGAACGGCGTAGCCGCGGCGTGCGCGCAGCACGGCATCCCGGTGATCGCGTACTCGCCGGTGGGGCGGGGGTTCCTCGCGGGCCGGTACCAGACGATCGAGGACGTGAAGCCGGCGCTGCGCAGCTGGCCGTGGTTCCAGCCGGGCCACTTCGAGGCGAACCTGCGGCTGGCGCGGCGAGTCGAGGAGCTGGCCGTGAGGAAGGGCGTCGCGCCGGCCCAGCTCGCCATCAACTGGGCGTGCCGGGTGGCCTCCTGGCGGCGCGGGGGCGTGCCCGAGACTATCATCCCAATCCCCGGCGCTACGACGGCCGCCCGCGTCCGCGAGAACGCGAGGGTCGTGGAGATATCCGACGAGGAGATGGCGTTTATCGACGGGGTTATTGCGGGGTTTACGGCGAGTGGTAATAGGTACCCGGATCACGTCCCTACTAACACCTAGACTCGCAAGGATAGAACCTGGATGGATGGATGGGCATTGCTGTTGAGGGCATGTTGAGTTTTGTTATTGTAGCACCAGGTCCAGGTAAAATGCCAAATGCCACTTCATCATCGCTGTCAAGTATTTGTACATTGTATAGACTATATATATAATGACAGCTACATATCTGACGAACCCAAGGAGATTATACTGATAGTCAACGTGTAAGTATGTTTGCCCTTGCGTATTCAAATACGAGCAGAACGGAACTTTGGATACGAGGACTCGGCTCTCTTTAGGCACCTGTTGTAGTATTTATGTCATTTGAATTTTTATCTGGTTTACTTCTGTCGGTTATGCATGTATGCCTCCTGAATCTTGATAACTACCTGACACGTAATGTGCTCATACATTAGATATTGTACAATAAAGGTATATCCCTAATTCTTAGACCTGAAATAGATTGGCGTCTGTAGAGATATCTATCATCATGGTTAGCTTGCCGAATCTAAGGGATGAAAAGCCCATTCTTGAAGCACCGCTATCAGGCAAGAATGTATCCACAGTTTGGCAAGCCTCGAAAGGCCGCCATTCAGCATTGCAGAATTCTTGGTATTGCTCATCACGTAGCGGGTTGGAGAAGATGCGGAAGCAAACGGCTTTTGGTAGTGTTACTTACATACCTGACCTGTTATGAAAAGGAGCCGGTGAATGGTGTTGGGGACGTTAGGTCGAGATACTCGTCAATGACGAATTACAACACGGATTACAAGATACCGTATATCGTCTCAGGAATAATGTCAAACCAGTAATATACTATTCTGTCACATCTTTGTGTTCAGTACCGATTGTTGATTTAGGTAGGTAACAACAAGTTCAAGTTCAAGTTCACAAAAAACTTGTGAGAGAAGCTTGAATTTGGGGTTACGCGGAAATTATCGTGAAAATTCCAACGGCAAATAGAAATGGGGTTACTAGCTGGTAGCGTGGTTCCACGAGCCAATGAGGAAGCTCGGAAATTTATTATATAACTCCTCTTTTAAAACGACATGGAAGAGCGTACCTAGGTACCTAACATAGATTCGCATCTCCACTTATAAAACGTGAAACCATGGAAATATCGAAACGCGGTTCGCGAAAAGGCAAAAGGAGCCCTTGAACTAATCTTGACTTTCACCCGTACAATATTATTAGTGCGTCCAAGCGGACCATCCCAATGCGTCGGGAGTTCCGCTGGTTTCCATTCTAAGCTTCATTTCTTATGCTTGCATTTTCTTTCTTTCTTTCTTTCTTATGCCCCATCGATAAAATAGCAATGCAAGATGGGTACTGATAATCTCATAGATTGATGTCTTGCGAGTTGTAATGTTGGTTGACGATCTTTTTTTTCTTTTCTTCTTTCCCTGCATACCTAAAAAGTAAGTGATTATTCAGTTCCCTGTCAGCCTGTATACTCCACCGATCCCCTCACTTTACATGAAGAAAACGGTAATTCTGTACGTGCTAGATTACCTGCATACATGTCCTTACATTAGGTTACCCGTACCTAAACACATTTAAAGATGGACCTTATCGTCTTCACATATCGCGTTGAAATGTGACAAGGGGTCTAGCTGTGGCCTCGTCGTCCTATTGCACAATTGTTTCCTCCTAACCCCTATTCATGGTCACATAGATCACCACAACATCGCGGAATTCCTGCAATGCAAAACTTTGAGGATCCCAGCTTCACTACATGCATGAATGTATGTGGGAACTCGTTCCTTGCGCCGATGGCATGGAATATATTATTTACCTTGCTAATTCATTTTGCTATGCATCAAGCCTTTTCCAAGCACTTTTTATTTTTATTTTTTATTTTTTTTAGCATACCCTCTATCCCTTTTTTATAAACTTTCGGGTAGATAATACTGCGCTAAAAGCAATGTGGATACTTAATTTTCTCTCGTTGAATTCCTACCCGACCTTTTCGTTAGGTTACAGAAACCTTCTTAGCGTCTGGTCTGTAAATCGGCAGGTGTAACGCCGGAAGTGCACTAACAAAAATTTAGGATCTAGGCGATCAAAGAAGCCAAAAGGAGGCATCGTCATTTCAAGTATGCCCCCACCAGGTCAAATAGCCAATTAACCGACTAGGTATTGTACCTAGGAACACCCCGGAGCTAGCTAGGTCAGGTACGGCATTGCACTAGCAGCACTAGTAGCACTAATAAGCATCCAATTAAAATACTTGCGCGAATACGGAATATGTGAAGCTGTAATCTCTAATGTGCCGTACCTACTAACTACCTCCAAGTAACTACCTCCCAGGTTGATCCCCAACGGCCTCACACGTTCCATTATCTCCAAGGACAGCCCGATGAGAACGCCGGTGCGATTACAATCCGACCAGAAAAATTGATACCTACTGGAATTGATTGGCATCACCACCATCGGCGTATAGCAAACTCGGAGGTTGAGAACAGGAAAAAAAAAGAAAAGGAATAGTTAATCCTTCCGGGTGTTGGCTTTGGAAGAATATTGATATTGGGCTCTTTTTTTTCTCCCCCCAATCATTTCCATCATGATAATTCTTGGAAACCGTTGAGCCCGCTGTCTTGGAATAAGGCCGTTTGGAAGTTCGTACTAATAATTTCCTGGGCAAAACTCTGCTGGTTATCTACAACTTTTACAACGATCCGCGCCGATTTCAACTTCAGTTTAAGGTTTCACGGTTGCTCAGCCGAACGAATCTTACTTCGAATTGACTTACATGTGATTCCATCACTTGTCGCAGCCGAAGATCGCCCTGCTTTTCGCCATCACCGTTTGTCCTCGAGTACTACAAAGTTACGAATTTACACAACCTCTTCGGGGTGCTTTGGATACACGGGCATCAAGTTAAGAATCTACCTGCGAAAGGTGGTGCCGTTCACCGGAGTCTGCAGACTGTCCTAACTTGTTACCTACCTAGGACCTAGGTACTTCTGCTTGACTCTAGGTGGTTATCGCGAATATTCTACCCTACACTATTACCCTGCGCGAACAACCAACTCCACGACGTCCAAAACTATAACTGAACGGTCTCATGTCATCAACACGAACGGCCACTACTCCGCCGGCCCAGTCCCAGGCTCAGGCCTCAGGGTCGGGGCCGGGATCGGGGTCCGGCTCCATGTCCTCCTACCCGCCTCTGCCAGCGTCGCCTACGTTGACCAACCCAGATATGATATTACCAGACTACGAGGATTCCTATTCTTCCCCAGATAGATCGCAGTCCCCTTTTTCCATGTGGAAAAATACACAAGTTGCCAATATGAGCTTTGATCTTACTCCCCAGGCCTTCGCGGGTCCCATCACCCCGACCACTCCCATCATATATGGTAACGGGACCATGCTTTCGGACATTGGTGAGGTCACAGAGGTTGAGAGTACCTGTCCCCCGAATAAAGGAAGGTACGGGTCTACGCGCAGTGACGATTCGATCCAGCCAGCGTCGTCGATGGTGCATTATGGGGCACTCAAGAAGAAGGATTCGAAACTTTCTCGCGATAGGCGAGCCTCAATAGACTCGACAAGTACCATCACGACCAATGAGCAAGCCGTAATCTTTGCCGATTTTGACGATACCGTCAGTGTCGACGATAGTAATTTTCAAGGCGACGACGAGGAAAGCGTTGCCGATACTTACATTGATGATGCATCCGTACAGGGACATATTTTGCCGAATAGTGAGGTCCGGGCCAGGATTGGAGAGGAGCGGTACTCAACTGTATTGAGTCGAAGAGCGGAGCAGATTTTAGCAAATGCCAAACGACGATTAACGGTGAGGATCCTCGAAATGTGGCCGACCTTGATGTTATATCTAACGCGTAACAGACTATGGAAGGGAACTTGAACCGGGCACGAACAACCCTCTACTCCCCTACTCTATCTCCTGATTCAGGCTCTACACCTTCACCCACCATGTCTCGGCCTACAACTGCGATCCATCGCAACCATGATCATACCCTCCAGAAGAGCGGTCATAATCACACGAGAATATCCAGCGAAAACAACATTCCTACTCTTCCGCTTGACGTAGTCAAGCCAGGAGTATATGTACCGAGATCTTCGAGTGCCCTTGGTGCGGCAGGTGGGTATCGACCACCTCTCCACAGCCCTCGTAGCGCGGATTACATCAACGAGGGTGCCAAAGGATCTTTTTATGCTAAGGAGTCTATGCTTGGACCGCTAAGCGAAGATGATGCTTCACAAGACGTGGATTCGCCAAGACCAAGCTTAGAGGGATCAAGATCGGTTAATTTCTTGAATCCAAATTATATGGACAAGGGGGTGAGGCGGTCTGCATCCACAGCGCAGATGCGAGACTTAAAGGACCACATGCAAGATCTCAAAGGAAGATTATCCTCATTAAGAGACCAAGCCAGAGCGGATAGCCTAAAGCGTCGAAGCATCCAAAGCCTGCGAACCCCTAGTCCTTTCACCCATGCTCAGGTTGATCAATGGTATGCCGACACTGCGCAATACGATGACGCCAGTTCTATTCATAGCGACTATCAGTCGCACCAATCGAATGACGATGTCTCAAGTATCGACGTTGGGGAGGGGCATTTGGCAGCGAAATATATGGCATCCGAGACCGATGAAGAGCGGATTCCAAAGGGGGTTTTGCGTGAAAGCCCAGTAATATTATCACAAAAGGACATCCAAGGTGGCTCCCTCTCGCCTGGATATACTCACCCGCCAATGGTCAACCAAGTAGAAGATGACTTGGATATGAAGACAGAGGATGGCTACGAGGACGACAATGATGGAGTAGAAAAAGAAGAGCAGCAGGAACAAGTTGAAACAGACGAGGATCAGGAACAGGGCCTGATAGATGACGGTGCAAGCGAGAGTGACGCGTCTTCGTATTACGACACCGTCCAAAACCAGGTTTCCCATGAGGATCGCGAAGATGCTTTCGATTATGAGCATTTCTTCCTGCATAGTGCGATGGGCAGTATGAGCCGAAGTCGGTTGAGAAGCAAGGGTAGCCGTGAGAGTTTCAGCTCCGAAGACTCTGTAGAGACGACCCGAGGGCCGGTTGCATCTACCACTACGGCACCATCTTCCAGTAGGATTGGAAGGCGTTCTCGTAGAGGCAGTACCGGCTCGATCTCGTCTTTCGACTCGTTCGAAACAGCTACGGAGGGTCGAAGCATACGAGCAGAAAATGAATACGTGGAGGTCTACCACGAGCACGGTGTCATAGTGCCAAAGCGTGCCCGAACACACACTCCCGACACGGCGAGGCGACCTGGCTTTTCCACCGAGTCGAGCGATTCTAGTTCCGATAAGAGTCGGTTTAGACAGTCGGATATTTGGCGCCCCAAGAGTAGCGCGGCCGCATTTAACCATCGTCCTTCAGTATCGTCATTAGATTCGAATAACACGCGTAGGAGCCTTCTTTTGGTTGAGAAGCCGAAGGTTAATGGTGGCATGTTGACGCCACGAGAATCGCCGGACCGGGAGTTGAAGCAAATTTCGGAAGTTCTTCTTAACGAGAGTACTTCCAGCAGTCAGAGTGGAGATAGCAGAACCACGCCGATCGAGATGTTGCAAAAAGACGATCGAATACTTGTCGAGCGTCTGGTTGCTAGTCTTGGCCGGTGCGTTCTTGGTTTGGCCGAATCCGGCCGCGGCTCGGTTGAGTATCGAGCATACCGGAGACAAATAGAAATGGCGAGACGAGCTTTAGAGAGTTTGGACGAAACCGCGTAATACCTAATTCATGCTTAATCGGGCGTTTGCGAATTATACCATTTGATAGGCGGCGTATCGTGCGTTTACCGAGCGAGGCCACGGAAGCCTTTTTCTTTCCCCTTTTCCCTCCAGGACATAATGCTTTCTTACCCTTATGTCTTTATACCGAGAAGCTTATCATATGGATTACGATCATGAGGAAAAAAAGAGGAACTTTTCTGTACTAACAGCACTTTTTTTCATCCGTATAGTCTCATGGGGGGTGGTCACGGCAGTGATGGCTTTTTTTTATATTGCATAATTCTTCGATACCCATTGGCCGAACAGATAGCCATTCCACATGTACTTATTATTCAGTTGTTGTATTCAGTATATAGGTAAGCTTTAAATTAAAGCGGCATTTTTACTTTTATTACCTAGGTAGTTAAGTCCTGTGTTGTCTAGTAAGTTGCTGTGATAATACGTTTGATGACATAGGTTTGTGTTCACTTTGTAGTTGTGCCGCATACCTGTTAATATAACTTGGTTTTTCTGTCTGTTGGGTTTTATACCAGTTTTATATGTTTAGTTTAAATTTAAATCCTTCCCAGCCAGGAATCCTAAATATGAAGATGGATAGTACATGAAAAAGTTGAGGTAGGGGGATTAGGTATTGAAATGTGTACCTAAGTACCTAGTACTGTGCAAAGAATAATCAATTTCACTACATGTTATGTGCATTAAGCGGTTTAACTTACTTTATGCAGTAATTTTTAGTGGCGCCTTCTATTAATATATTTTTACCCAACCGAGGTAGTGCATGTAATGCGCATATTGGAGGTATGTGGCTGCCTTCCAGTTTGACATCCCCTGCTCCTTCTGACTAATGAATCTTACCAGTATCAAGGCCGTGACTTCGTTTCAGACAACCGTTTACCTCTCTCACTATACCGCGTTTCCATTTACATCTTCATACATAGCTCACGTCATTTTCTACCATAACATGGGTTAAACAATTATTTACCACACGGATGAGACCCGCCTTCACTAACACAGCTCTTGTACTACTAGGTAGCACCTAGTAACGCGCTGCAATGGCAGCCGGAATAGACATCCCAGGGCTCAACAAATATATCCCTGCTGGATGTCTCAAGCTATCCGTAGATGGTACAGGTATCATACTACCACCTGAATTCTTGGGAGACTTAAAACCACAGATATGGAAGTTTTTCTCTCGTGGCCTTGATGATATCCCGGAACCTATCTGCCTTCCAGGCCAAGCACAGGATGCACTTCTCAGGCTACCTCTATTACAACCATTCATAGTATTATGGCAGAGTCGTTGGATCCAGATGTCTTTTGGGCTCGCCTCCGATCTCACTAGCAGCGGTCGCATCCGAGTTTACATCCTCCCTCAAGATGTTGACAGAAGTATTATCGAGTTCAAAAATGATCTTTCGAAAGTGATATCATTTCTCATATCACAGCTGGATTTCTCATCAAAATCATGGAATGGCGAAGAAGATAATCACGAAGAGCCAGGACCCCAGAGTGACCACCTACTCGATGTGGAGCACACGTCCCTATTAACCATGTTCAACAGTGTCCCTTCTCCAAATCCTCTCCCCGAGCTGGAAGCTTACCTTGACACCCGCGACGGGATGCAATGTCTGCTAGAGAGTCAGGTTCCTGGGCTTACCACGAAGCTTTATCCTTATCAAGGTAGATCGGCAGCACTTATGCTCCAACGCGAAGAAAGTCCTGGCAGGATTATTGACCCCCGCTTTCGATCGGTACTCGATCAAGAGGGACGACCTTGGTACTATGATGATGTCTCGGGCATGGTTTTGAGAGAACCTAGATACTATGATGGGGTGCGGGGTGGAATTCTAGCTGAAGAAAGTGAGTCAATTCCAGAATGTATCCATGGCCCTCTGCCTCTTATTTCTAGCAGCGACATCACATGCTTTTGCTTTCTCCGCATTTAGCACCCGTGATCAGGCTGAGCAACTCCCAGTAACCTATCTAGCAACGATTAGTTTCTATAAACGGGGATCGCTAACTATTGTCATAGTGGGCACCGGAAAGACTCTCATCTGCCTGGCCCTCATCCTCTGTACAAAAAGCGAACCGACAAAAGTTCCAGAACCATTTGTTGCTGAAGTGCCTCCCAGACTGAAAATCGCAAGCTTGCTTGACATGGCTGCAGCCACAGCGAATAAGCATTCTGTAGCATGGAAGCCCTATTTCGAGGCATCTGCTGCCCAGTTTGGTTTTGAGTACCAGAACTGCATAGATGCCTTGACTCGACCAGAGAACCGTGCAATATATAAGATACGGAATGCCTTAGTTGAGCCAAGAAGAAGTAACAGAACCGCGCCTCGTATCACGCCACCTAAAGAAGTGTATCTGAGCCATGCTACGCTCCTTATTGTTCCTAACAACCTTGTGAAACAATGGCAGAATGAGATCAAGAAACATACAACCGGTTTAAACACTCTTGTACTCGTAGACAGGAAAGCAATCCCGCCGCTCACCTCACTGTTAAATTATGACTTGATCCTCTTTTCTGAGAGTCGTTTTGAGTGGATCCAGAAAGAGAATATGGTCATAGGGGGTTCGATTTCGGATTTTTATTGTCCCCTCAATTATATTCGATTCAAGCGGTGCATTATCGACGAAGGCCATAAGCTGGGAAATAATAGTAGAAGCTGGAAGAATGATGTTATGAGAGTTCTCGACCGTCTTGAGATTGCTGCCCGATGGGTCGTCACGGGAACTCCTTCGAGAGGTCTCTACGGCGTCGAACAACAACAATCTTCTGAGACAAGAACTGCGGCTAGCAATGAGGGTGCAAAGGTGAGGATGCAGTCCACCTTACGGCAAGAACGGGAGGATCTACAGAGAATTGGTAACCTTGTGGCAAAGTACCTCAAGGTTCGCCCGTGGGCCAACACGAAGGACGAGGTCGGTGATAGTGTAGCGGATTGGAACACATACGTAATGCATCAGAAGCAGCACTCTAAGGGCCACAATCGCAAAGATTGTCTGAGGACGGCTCTGAACTCACTGATAATTCGCCATCAGCTTTCAGATATTAGCACACTGCTTCCCCCAGTCGAAGAAAAGATCGTGCTACTGGATGGCTCGTATCAAGACAAGCTATCCCTGAATCTGTTTTCGATGATGATCATATTCAACTCGGTGCAGTCGCAGCGGACAGACATGGATTACTTCTTCCACGAGAGGCAGCGTAAGAGTCTTGGCCAACTCGTTAGGAACTTAAGACAGGCCTGCTTCTTTGGCGGCGTGTTTTACTCAGCTGAAGATATTGCGAAAGCATTGGAGACTGCAGAAGAGTTTCTTGAGAAGAAGGATATTCCTATCAGTAACGAGGACGTCGACCTACTGACACAAGCAATCGACTTCGGTAAAATTGCCGTAAAGAACCGGTTGAAAGACGTAAGCAACAAATTCCACGCCATGCCTCTCTATATAAATAACTTTCCTGGGGGCAGCGGAAAGAACTGGTCACTTGATGATTCCGGGGCCGATGGCCAGCTAATTTGCACTGATGCCGGGATGATACATGCATTGCAGAAGTTTTTGAATCCCTGTATTGACGCCCCGACATCTCTGCAGCTGATGATAGAAAGTGGTCGACTTGATCAGCAAGGTGCGGCCGAGCGTTCTCAAGCCTTGATGGCAGCAATGGATGCTTCCGGTTATGTTGCGACGCAGCATAGCCAGGCTTCGGCGTTAGCGGGAAACACCGCACTTGGGGGTGATTATCATGCGATACCGAAATCAGGTTCACTAGGGAAGAAGACGCAACCGCTCAACGAGGACGCACAAGGCGTCGGAATGGGGCTAGCGGGCCATATTAAGGTCGCGGAGCCTTTAGCCAAGACGGCAATTATCTCGACTGTTTCGGCCAAGCTCTCCTATCTCATTGATTCCATCGTCAAGTATCAAGGCGAAGAGCAGATTATTGTTTTCTATGACAACGAAAATGTTGCATATTACTTAGCCGGTGTGCTGGATATTGTAAGAGGTCACATCTACGTCTACCTACTGGTATATCTACTAACTAGAATTATAGTTACAAATTCACTATTTAATCTACGCAAGAGCTGGTCTCAGTGCAGAGAGAAGAGCGCAATACGTTGCTACGTTTACACACAACCAGAAGTTTCGAGTTCTTCTGATGGATATAAGCCAAGCCGCATTTGGTCTCGATATGCGGTCTGCCTCGCGGATCTACTTCATCAGTCCAGTATTAAACCCACAGGTCGAGGCGCAGGCTATCGGAAGAGCGCGACGAATTAGCCAGCAAAAGCCGGTGTCTGTTGAGACGCTCGTTTTGCGAAACAGTATCGAGGAAGTTATTGTGAATCGTCGCAAGCAAATGACGCACGCCGAGCATAGCAAAGTGAAGTCAATCTTGGACGACAGACTTATATATCGGTGGATCTTGAATGCAAAAATAGTACCTTTGCCTGACGAAGAAGATGGCGTCGCACAAACCGCGATGTTAGAGACTCCCCAATATGTCTTTGGTAGAGGGTTTGGTCGCGAACTTCACCCGGATGAGGGATTGGTCACAGGTAGCCCAGATGGGAAGACAAGGTCAGATGCACCAATATCAACAGGCAAAACCGTACCCATCCTATTTCGATTGAATAAAGGCCTGAAACGGACTCATGACCTGTCGTCGACGGTCAGCGACCCACTTGATGAAAACACCGAGGCTGAGACCCTTGAGAGGCCATCGAAACGTAACGCCAGAGTGACCTTCGCGGTTTAGAAGGAGTCAACATTCCAACATATTTCTTATTATCAAATGAGCTGGTCAGAACATCCGGTATTAGCATTATAGCAATTTGAAAGGGATATACCACAAGAGAATTGCTGGGATTTATTTATTCACATGCGAATTCAATAGGTACGAAGGGTTACATTTTCGAGTCAATAAACGTATTGTTTATTCACTACCATAGTGTTAGCTTTAAGAGTTGAGTTTGACCTGCGATACTTTACCTGAGGTACTTCCCGAGATTATTAAATTATTTAGCCTCCAAAGTACCTGGTACCTACACTGAAATTAGCCCCTTTTTGGGGCGACCACGCTTACAATTCCTATAGGTAGCTGATCAATAAGAAGCCAAGCTAAATGACACACATCACAATATAGGAAAGCGCGTAAGACTGTCAGCTTGATAGCACCCTCAAAGAGCTTATTATCTTAATATTATTTCCATGGCTCCGTCCAAGCCAAAAAAAAAATTGTTATAAGCCGTATCGCTAGGTATGTATTTGCAACTTCTACCGCTTATAACCCAATAACTACTTAACCTAGGTACCTAACCTAACGTAATACCCCTTAAATTCGCAGCACAATTCGCCTATTCCTGATTATACTTCTCCCGCGACGCACCCGTCACCGCGTCGTGGCCCGAAAGCTCCGATATCTGCCGGCTGTCGAGGGTGCCCGAGGTCCAGCTGGAAGTCGTGAAGGCCCCCGGCTCGTCGCCCGCGAGCTCGGGTTTCTGCGCCGAGTTCGCTTCTAGCTCGGGCTTGCTGTTGTACCCGCCGTACCAGGCGGAGGTGTGCTGCGGCGGCGGGGGGGAGGGGGAGGAGTGGGTGGGCTCGATGCCGGCGGGCGATAATTGTTCGTCGTGGATTCCTTGAGCGGTGGCGAAGGCTTGCTGGGACGGGTGTGCTGGTGATGCTTTGGTATCGGGAGGCGGAGGGGACTGGGAGGAGGAAGTTGGTGCGGTTGCGGTTGCGGACGAGAGCTTTTTCCGCCGTAGAAAGAGGAAGGAGAGGAATATGAGCGCTGCGAGGAGCGGCACGCCTACGCCGACGGTCACGCCGACGATTACTTTCGTGTCTGAGGATTGGTCCCGCGGCGGGTTTGAGATACTACTACTACTACTAGACGTCGGCGCCGCGTCGGCATCCTGCCGGCTAGCAGTAGCAGAAGTCGACGTGGACGTGGACGTGGACGTAAGCGTGGGGACGGCAGTCGGGTTGAAGCTGATGGTGCTCCCGGCGGTGGGCAGGCGGGCGATCTCGTCGAGGCTGGACTTGCCGTTGGGGTTGCGGATCAGGGCCTTGGAGGCGGTGCACGCGCAGTCGGGCTCCTTCTGGATGGCGACCCAGTCCGGGTGCTTGGCGCACCCCGACCAGATGTCGACCTGGCTGCCCTCGCACCGCGCGATCGCCACGTACTGCTGGTCCGGGTACGCGTACTTGTTGGTGCATTTCGCCGAGGTGAAGGTCGAGTCCGTGCAGCCTGCGAGGTACGTGACGACGGCTATAGTATGTTAGTTAGGTAGGTAGGTAGGTATATTTCCTGTGCGGAGGAAGGAAGGAAGGAAGGCGTACTGTCGCTGTCGAAGCAAGCCGTGCTCGACATGCAAAAGTCCCCGGCGTAGCAGCAGGGCTGAGGGCCGAGCAGCTCCGAGTTCCCGCAGGGGAGGTATTTCGGGTCGGCGACTTGGCCCGGCCCGAAGAAGCACGTGCCCTTGGATATGAAGAGGTCGGTTTCGTTCATGTTTCTAGTCCTTTTGCGTGACGCTTGTTCGTACCTGACTCGACGGGTCTCATAATAAACTGGAGATGTACACCTATCTTTACCTATACTTAAGGTAATCCGAAAAGGTTTGGGGGAGAAGGGCAGAGAGAAAGAGAGAAAGAGCCTCTTTGATGCATTTCAATGGCAATTACCTATCAATGTCTGGAGCTACACAGATGGACTTATATTACCTTTACCCGACTGTCCTCTGCGATGCGCTGCTCATTAGCTACTAGATATTGAGGTATAAATGCGTACTAGGCCCTCTCGAGATCTTACTGCAGGTCGTCCGATAATGGTGTGTGCCACGGCGTCTAGAGCCTTCCGTAGTTGGAAGGACTACTTAGCTGTCATACATTAAAGAGAAGGATCCGACTAAGAGGATCCGAGTCACGAACGAATATGTTTGAAGTATCTTTAGTTTGCGTTACGTTAGTGAGGAGTTCCTATATAAGACAGGTAGCTGTATATCCTTTTACCTTTCACGGGCCGTTTGAGGTCCAATTCATGTTTGTTGGAATGGCATCAAGTTCCCTTCGCAATGCTAATAATAGTATACACATAAGGCGTAAAAGATCAAGTCTGACTTGCAGATAAGTGTATATTTTACCGCAGACTATTGTGTCACGCGGGGAAGGGAAGGGGGAGGGGGGTCGCCATCTTATAGACATAAGTACGCGAGGTAGCCAACCAGCGTACAAATACGATATTCGAAGTGTTGTATGTAGACCTTTGCGTGACGCTGGAGAGTATGACAATATAGGAACTGCATTTTGTTAGTCCTCTCTTGGCGTACGACGTGTATGGTTATAAGATCAAAGGCTCCTAGGAAGGAGACCCGTACGCGCGCTAGGTAGTTGATGCAGAGGTAGGTATATTATTCATTCTAGAGTTTGGCAGCTCCCCTCTTTCTGTAGCTTTTATACTTTGGCTCGAGACTAAAAGCAGTATTAGGACGAACGATAGATGTCGCATCTGGTTGCTGGTATTCTGAGGTCACATTGGGGTTGATTCAGAACGGCATTAATACATACTGCTTGTCTCAGATTCTATGTTACCTTGTTCCGATTGGGACTCGCTGGCACATACGAACGCGGTAAGCTCGCAGCTAACCATACCAGATACCCATTCTGGGAGAGCACGTTGAGACCTGTGATCATCGTAGTCAAGTTACGTGCGTCCGATATCTTAGCAGTCTATTGAGGGTGTCCTACCAATGCCCCCCCGCCCCCCCCCCCCCCCCCCTTTCCACAACATAATATTGTAGTAACTAGGTGTAACCCTACTAATTATATCTAGGATAGTAGAAGGATCAGTAGTATTGACCATAGATCCCAAGTATTTAAGTATCGGGTCTGCAGCTTGCCTTGGACTTAGCAACCCCCTCTTCCCCCCTTTTCCCCGAGGCTCTTCTTGTGACAGCCCTATATCCCCGCAAGTGGCTAAAGACGTGCATGACCAAAATATACAGTCAGGGTCCAAAGATATCCGGCCCACCTCGAAATTCGCACCAAAATCGGCCATTTGCTACTTTGTCACTCTGCTATATATTCACCAATAAAAGTGGTAAAATTGAGATCTTAGTTTTATTCTGTAGAGATTTGAGTTAGATATATTCTTTGTATATAAGAGTCTTCGATACATTCAAATTTCGTAAAGCTACCTTGGTTAGAAGTTGAGTCATGTTAAGTTTTGGAGAGTTCCCCATACAAATCCCGATTTTCGGTATGAGAAAAAAAATTAAAAAAAAAGTCAACTTAAGTCAGCTTTCAACCACGGTAGCTTTACCAATTTTGAGTATATAAAGAACTTGTGAATGCTAATTTTAGCCTATTTAGATACCTATAACAGCAAGCTCAGAAATTATTTTTATCATTTTTATTGGTAAAGTTATCACAGAGTGACAAGGCTAAGTTTTGGTATAAAATGGTGGGTGGCCCGGATAAATTTGACCCTTTACGGTAGGTAAACGTGAAGGAAACGATATCTTTGCGGTGTTGCACGAGAGATCCTGTGATGCATGTCGTACGTAGAGTGACCACTAGAGACAGTAGCAAGTGTGCAGACTGGTGATATATTAGCGCTTGCCCCTCGAAGCACCTTCGAAGAAGCTGCGTGTGCTCTTTATATACTACTATCCTAGTGGATCTATCCCCAATTACGTCCTAGTCCCCCCATACCCCTGACAGATGTCCGACATATACATGTCAAGAAGGTTTGATGCTCTTGATGATGATCGATAGAGAGTGAGTGTCAGGGCCGTACATGCAGTAGGTATATTGAGGCGTGATCTAGTAACGCCCGGCCTTCTATTCTTTCTTACGAGGGAGCTGGCTCCCCCCCTTTATATAGCAAGTGTATCTCTGCTATGTCCACATATCCCTGTCAATATGATCAATCATGCCTCATCTGTGACATCGCCTAAATTGATTGGAAGGCTACCTAAGTACCTACTTAACATAGTGAAAAGAGTTGGGGGGGGGGGGGGGGATGTACATAAAATCCAAAGCTCTCAGATACCTCACACAATTTGCCAGTAGTGTCCCTGTTGGTAAAACGTTTGAAAGGGTCTTCCGTACCACAGGCCCATCTCAGGACCTAAACTATTACCAAACACCTTGATCCAAAGCACTATTACATGACAGACCGTCCCATCCAATACGTTTCTAAAGCGAAGAGAACATCCACTCATAACCATGGCTTGTAGGAAATGCGGATTCACTTCGAGGGTTTGATCATATACTTCGGATAGCCATATGCTTCATTCATCCTTGACAAAAAAAGTCCGCTGGATACCCTCCACAGGCAGACTGCTAGGACAAAGTCTGGTTTAAGTATTTCGTCGACCTTTACCTCCTGCTCTTCCACATTCTGATCTCCTGCCTTCTTTTCAGATTTCGACAAAGGATTGAATGATAAAGTCCTCTCCGCCCGTTTCGGTTCTGTATTGGTGAGGGGTGATTTGGTTAAGCAAGCGCCATGCGCTATCTTCATGCCCGTTACCACGTAAATCGACGCGAACCTGGAATAGTCTGGGTTTTCTTTTCGAGCCATTTTCATGCATTCGTCTCTGTATTCTTGGGAAGGGTAAAAGAACTTCGTCTCTATGTTGTCAACTTTGATGGTGTTGTATCCTGTCTGGTTAAGTTTAGGTGCAAGTCTCTTCGCCATAGCTTTTGCCCACGGGCCGTATCGCCCCGTCTTGGCCTCGGTCAGCGACACTTTAAACCCGGACAACTTTCTGCCGTAGATATGATCCTTATTGAACAGGGGGTTATTTATCTGTTTGGGGAGAGGGTTCATGCTTTTTGGGCCCGCTACGAGCGCCCCGAGATCTAGGGTTCCCTCATGCAGAGTGGGAAAATTGAGTTCCTTATGCAGAGTGACAAAATTTGGAAAGAGGCAATAGGCTGGCATCACTCCCAGTCCACCTGTATTCCACTTTTCGGCCGATAGCTCTCCTATAACGTCTTGTTTGCCGGCGAGGGCGGCTATATCGATCGGTGTCCTCATACCCGTATCTTGAAGACGTTCGTCTGCACCATGTTCTAGTAGCTTCCGTACCGTTTCAACGCTTCCGCTCTCAGAAGCCAGATAAAGGGGCGTCTTGTGCTCTAAATCTAACAAGTCGATATTCAACCCCACCTGAGTCCTTTTCTTTTTAACATCGTGTGTATCTTCAGCCGTCGGATCCCCAGTGTTGCTTCCGCCTGCCTCGTTTCCCGCATCTGAACTCGGTTCTCCTCCGTCGGTCGATTTGCTTCCTGTAGTAGTTTCGCTTGTCGTAATTTTATGGTTCTCTTGTAAAAGCGTTCCCATCATGTTGGAGTCGCCGTTTTTCGCTGCCCAGTGAAACGCAGTCATTCCATTCTTGTCTGGGATATAAAGTCCTGGCCTGTACTTTAGCAACTTGCTTACTGCTTCTACTCTCTCGTTCTTAACTGCAATTGCTAGTGCAGTCATGCCTTTGCTGTCTTCAGCGTCGAGGTTTAGCTCTTTTCCTTCTAGTAGCGAGTCTATCTTGTCCGCATCCCCTGTCTCGGCCAATCTAAGTAGCTCCTGTTCGTCGTGAGATTGGCTATCATTTTTGAGCCCATCTGGCGATTCCACGGCTGTTTCATTTTCAGCAGGCATGATTTTTTTTTCCCTCTGTTTTTCGTTTTCTTCTAGAAAAGAAAGAAAAAGAAAAGAGAAGAAAAAAGAAAACAAAGCGATCTGGCCTTGGAGTAGAACGATGTACCGGATGAGATGAATTGAATAGATTTATTCGACGAAAGTCTTCGAGATGGCGTTACTGGATATTGTAATTGAGGTGAGTGATTGTCAGCTCAGAGCGGGGGACTGACGGTTACATTTTCAAAGCCCATGTGTAACCTCCATATCGACGTCCAATACCAGCTACCCACGTTAGATAGAGATAAGTACCTTATGACTACCTACCCAGCTGAATATGAAAATTTGGCCAATAGTATCCGCACGCTTATTCGAGGCAGTTTACTAAATATTGGCCAAGGGCCAATAAGCCGGTTTAGGTTGCACTCGTATTCTTGTGGCTGCAGTTTACTCTTATCCGTAGAAAGACACGGATGACCTTATTAAATAACGGGAGACAAACCAAGTTCATGGGCCTCTCTCTCAGCTCCCATGTTGGGGCATTGAAAGTCTCGAGCTTATTCCAGATGACCTGAGTCTTATATCATTTCTTAATCGTGATGGCTACCGTCTTCAAGCTCCCAATTGAGCTCGCGTTACTTCTCTATCTATCGACCGTAGCTATAGCACAGGACCGCACACAGCCTTCTCAGCCCGACGATAATAATGGTTTGGTCGGGTGGCAGCCCAACCCTACCCAGCGCGGAACTGCGAGCATCCTCGAGAGTTGTATCCTGACCATCGTGGCCTGTACTTGGACTATCCAACATCCAAACATCCCTAAAAAAAAGCCAGCGACCAGGCTGGGAAGATTCTTGCACCATCTTAAGTGGATGGCTGCAACAGTCCTGGTCCCTGAGTTTATCCTGGCCCTGGCGATCGACGAGCATCTCTGGGTCCGCAACACTTGGAAAGAGTTGAAACGAGTCAATGCGAAGCGTAGCAAGCGTAGCAGGTGTTGCACATTTGCTTTGGAATATGAAGAAAACTATGACTGGAAAAAGAAACACCTTTACTATGCAAACATGGGTGGCTTTCGGATCAACATCATGGGCGATGCCACGGATAGCCAGAACAAACCAACTAGAATCTTCCCTCTCACTGGCAAAGAGCTAATACGATATCTGAACATAAAAGGCCCAGGCCCCTACGAGCCACCATCGGTACTGGCAAGAATGTGGTCAAAAATATTAAAGCCCGTTGGTGCATCGGAAGCATCAGACTCACCAGGAGTACCAGAAACATCAAAAACATCGGAAGGATCAGGAGCACCAGGAGAACCAGAACCATCAGAACCGGTCAAAGCGCCAATTTCAGAGGCTCATATCGACCGTCTGGTTAAGAGGGAAGCCTTAGCAAAGGCAATCGCCCTCCTACAAATCTTTTGGATCCTAATCTCAGCCATAGCTCGAGGATGTTTCCACCGTCCAATGTCTCAGCTTGAAATTATGACCGTAGCTTTTGCTGCTTGTGCAGTTGCCACGTACATAATACGCTGGAATAAACCGCAGAATGTCGAAGTTTGGACTGACCTTGCGAACAAACATTATGACTTGAGGAAATTTTACGAGCCGCACCGCTTTCGTGATACCATGAAACGGAAATCGCTAAATGGACCTCGGAAGAATCGCGGACCCTGTTTCAGAAATGACACTCTACGGCCTTACCATATTAGTAAACTCTTCCTTCCCATCTTGATTATTTGCATGGTTATAATCGGTTCTCTACATCTGATAGCATGGGACTTCTCATTCCCGTCCGAGGTCGAGACAATCATGTGGAGAGTTGCGTCAGTTGCATCGGCGGGTATCCCTTTATTACTTCTTATATGTTCCTATGCCCCACGTCTTTTCATTTGGGAAAGATGCTGTGGTTTTGGGACCAAGAAACACGACATACGGCAGAAAGCCGATGACTTCAAGAAGCACTGCCGTTGGACATTGGACTTCGTAAAGCTCGAAGCGCAGCGACCAGATTCAGATCAGAGCCTTAAGAACCTCATGGGTAAGTTGGATAAAATTCAGGAGAAGCTGAAAGAACCCGCGGACAAGCCGGAGAGTTATCATGACATCTTTACAATCCCTGTCTTGGAGTCCATGATCGATTTTTTCAACAAGAATTGGAATATGCCCGAGACAAACAGACCTCCTGACAGATTTTTAATTCATCTCGAAAGGCTCTATGACTACCTCACCAGGAAAGGTGACTTTGAACAAGAAATTCTCATCAGTCACGATGAAAAGGCCTACAGAACTGACACCTTTCCACACGAGACAGCTAAATCGAGGAGCAGGAAGATGGGTGACAAGATCTTGCTTGGCTCTATATATATAGTTACTATTTTCTACACGCTGGCACGCCTAATTATCATTGCAGTGGCATTTTCGAGCTTGCGGGAGATGCCTGCTGGAGTATATCAGACGACTTTCGCGGAATACTTGCCAAGGTTGGAATGAGAAGAAAAGGGAACGGGAACGGGAACGGGAACGGGAACGGGAATGGTAATGGTAATGGGAAACTTGGGCCGGTAGCCGCAAAACGAAGAGGTATGTTATCATTGGCTGTGGTTTGCTTTAGGGAGCGATAGTGTGTAACTCTTATTGTTAGTTATCTTTTACAACTTTACACTGTTTACTTTTGAGTCTGAATGTACAGTCTCAATCGTTTTCATAATAAAATATAACGCGTACTTCTGTGATTCTGAATTACCATGGGTGACGGTGCTGTCCGTGTGCGTGCGTGCCTACGCGTTGACATCGTTTTACCTTTGGGTAGGTACCTAGCGTGGCAGCATGACAGCTACCTCCTACCTAACCTAATCTTCTATTACCCTTGCACTAGGCATCTAGTCGATCAAGAAGCACTTGAGGACTCTTGAATTATGCCGATGAGAAACGATCGAAGGTTCCTCTATTCCCCTAGATGATAGCGGGCAATTATCGTCGACAAGCCTAGACTCGGCCAGCCCTATAATTTGTTGTTCTAGGCAAACATCTCAGTAAGTGCTTAGACATCATCCTTGGGCCGCCTTTACCAGCCAATGCTATAAATCTACAAGAAGGTCCTAGGTACTAGATCAACTATCTGTACTCAAGAATCGTGTGAAGGGTAAGACGTTGATAGCACAACTTCACTTGCGAACCCCTTAAGCCACTGTTTTCAGCCCCGTAGGTACTACGTAGAGATGTAGAGGTAAGGGAAGACAACCAACGCTGCGCCTCAATTTGATATCTATTTGGTAACCAATACTAGGATAACTGTCCAAGTACCTAGGATATTGTGACGGGATTGGCTTCCCGTAACTGATCTGCAACTTACCTAATCGAAATTCTGTGTAGGTACTTATAAGCTTGGCCCCTTGGCCTCACTGCTTTGTCGAGACCTTCCCCTCTTTACATTTTTAAATTGGAGGTTTTCGTTTCTATATCGATCATTACACAACAGTAGTCTAGTTCCCCGCTGGGCTGTTCGAAGGAGGTTAATTATCGAACCGAATAAATCATGAAAGCAAACTGACCCCTTTTCAGCTCACGCAAGTACAACGATGGGATACTCGTTTCAGGGGTCCAAGATAGATAAGCAGTTGCAAATTGGCCAACCAAGTTCTGTTAAATACTACCAGGAACACTTAAAAAGCAAGTTTTAATATCCGATGAGCCAGCCATATGCAACCGAGTGGTGTCACGTCGCAGAGCATGCAGTAGGTAAAACAACTTCGTTGTTCCTCAAGGAACTCTAACTACAGTTGCTTTGAGACCAAAGCTATATACAGAATAACTCCTTTGTTCCAAGGAGTCTCAAGTGAGACTCCTGACAAGTGGTTTATTTGTTTTAGCACTAAGCTTTCTTGTTGGCTCATACTATCTTTTTCTGCCCGGTGATGATAATAAACAGAAATAACATGCATTGGCTTATCTGGGCAGGAAACTGCCATGAAAGACAGAAGTTTCTGAGGGCATTCCAACTTTTCCATGTGCTTTTCTTTTCATCCAATCTACCTACCTAAGCTATTTCCCTTCGAATTTCTAGTGAACGATTTATAATAAGATACCCTGAACTCACCCATAACCGGTAATCAACCTTCATTTACTTCGAAATTTACTTCAATCTTTTGATTTCTTCTGCTTCCTTGGGTAAGCAAGCTTTATTATGATCAAATGCTTTGTGAACTAAAGCCTCTCCCTCCCACCTTAAAGCTCACAATGGTATAATCACTTTTAACTACATGCGCCTATCTAGATAGGTAAGTATAGTTAGTTATTCTATGAAGCAATGAAGACATCTGTTGACTCGGCCTCCTATTGGGTGAGGTTCACTTTAAAGTACTTCCAGGTTTTTTTTTTTTTTTTTTTGCTACCCAACCCGCATTCAATCGTAGGATTTATTACGCTTTAGATAGATAATACGGATATATGCATATTCGTAAGTTGTTTTTCCAAAATATCATCAGCATTCAGCTGCATTCCTCCAGGTTGTCAGCTAACCGAATAAGCAGAATTTTGAACAATTTTCATTATAACCCTAGTAAAGGCTAGCATTGTAAGAGGTAGAGAACTCTTCCCAAGTACCATCTAATTTAACCCATGACTCTCCCCTTTGTAATAACCACTTTTTCTTACGCCATCCTCGGTAACGATGAACTAACACAAGCAATTTGCACATTATAGAGGTAAGCATAACTGTGTTCGCAGGAACTCCGTTAGGCCTCTCTCGATGGAAGCGGATAGAGCCGCGAAAATAATCATGTTGGTAGACGACGGTGGGGGGCAGTGTTGGACATCCGGGAGGATCTCGAGCTCCTCGATGCCCCTGACGCGGGCGAGCTCGCCAACCCAGTCGAGGCTTTCGTGCTTGAGGTCGAAAAGAAGCTTCAGGTCTGCAGCCGTGAATTCTTTCGGCCCTTCCCACGTCGCAATGGGGCGGCCACACTGGACGACCAACCGCAGCTTTCTGACAGACCCGTTGTTTTCAAGGAACCGGCACACGCGTTGCCACTCGCCCCGGTCGTTGTTGTAGGGGTGCACGGGCCCCCGCTTGTACAGGGATATTTCGCGGATAAGCCCGCGGCTCTGGGGCGTTAGGTCCGAAAGAAAGGGCTCGACTGCCTCGATCGCGTCCCCGAAGTCAAATGTATGTCTGCCGTACAACAAGTATGTCGTTTCTTCATATATCGTCTTGTTTACTCTCATGATAGATGTCCAGAAGTTGACGCCCTCGGTTTGGAGTCGGTAGGTCGTCTCGTAACACCGCCGCTGAAAGCTCCGGTCTAATGTATGGAATCTCTTTCGCCGTCTGTTTTCTGTCTTCGGCAGCTTTCCAGCTTCTGCGTTCCGAATTTGCAACTGCTTGTGTCCGCCGTCGTCGAAGAGATATTCGAATATCATGAGCCGCACCTCTGCTGGAATGCGCATTAAAGGGGGTGCCTCCATGGTGTCTCGTCGTTCTTCAACCTTCCTCCGTGATCACTAATCCGTTATCATTAAGAATCTAGTCTGATAGGAGGTACCTAATGCGATCCTATCTGATTAGTTTTACCCGACGGTGGAATATGTCTATATATACTCGACGCTGTAGAGCAATAACATACACGGAAAAAAGGAAAACAAAGATAATAATAGCATATAGCATCGACAACGATAATATTACAGGCCGACCTCTTATCAAAACATCGAATGACCAGCCGGGTTCTCAATTTCCCGGACCAACAAGGTCCTCCGTATCGCCGTAGACGTCAGCTCTCGAGCCAATCGCACATCTATTCCCGAGCTTAGGAAAAGCTAGCCTCGTAAAGCGGAAACACCCCCTGGGGTCTGATAAAGACGTTTGTTCTGGATCCTCTCTCTTCCGTGCATGCAGTTGGGACCTTGCATGGACCCTTTAAAAAAAAGATCGGCGATAATGGGATTGGATTCGCGGATTGGCACGCTTGCATATTCCTAATCATACCACGATCATATGTAGACCGCCTCAAGACCCCACATTAAAGTTTCGTTTTCGCCAGGTAAACAGGAAGAAACATATGAAGCCTCAACAAAAGAAGATTTCGTCGTAAGATGATGCGGGATAGTGTGTTTAGGCGTTAAGAAACCCGGGGCTTAGATAAAGAATATCCAAGTCTTCCCCATACCTCCAGATAAACTCAAATATGTTCTCCGTACTCTCCGGATTCTCCGTACCTACCCGCCTTCTTAAGCAATAGGTTATTGAGCGGGTTCAGGTGGAGCTCTCGGAAACGTGGTGGATTATAAACACGACGTACTATTACACAGTATCTCCTTTCATGTGATAAGGGAAAAGACGTGATTCCGAACCTAGTTGAAGCTCCACCAAGCAACATACGTATCCAACGCTATCGTCTAAACTTTTAGATATCCTTTGGTCCTGCAGCCCTGTAGATACCTAGCCTTATCGTGAAACGGGCCTGTATATATACATAGTACGCCATGGTGCAAATAGCGGTCTCAGAGCTGTACACGAATTACAATGGACTGAAACTGGGTCAGTAAAATTTTGCGTTACGAAGCCAACCGCACCTATAATATAACGTAGCAGTTCTGATGACTCATCATAACCTAAGTTACCAAGTAATAACTTTGTTCTATAAATATCATGCTTAGGAATATAAGCTACCAACAGGAAAAAGATGAAAAAAAAAGACAGCGGAGCAAGTTGAAAGAGCAAGTTGTTTACCTTATTAAAGGGGGTCTGCTAAATAGACTTGGACTTATTAGGTAATAACGAGTTTCTATGACGAATAGAGTTAACGCTGCAAGTAGGAATTAAGTTACCTTAGGTTGGGTAGGTGGCTACCTTAAGATAAGAAAAAATTCTAAAGAAAGGTGTGACTACTGAAATAAACGCCTGGGTACATGTAGTATCAACATCAACCCTGATTAGGGTACCTATCTAAAAAAGAAACCTGGATTTGAGAAAGTTCTAAAGACATATTAGGCTAGTCTTTCAACTACCTGATTCAGAGAACGAACAAGTACAAATGCAACAGTGGAATAAAATGCCTTTCAAAAAGAAAACCAATAACTACATAAATCGTAGGAAAGGATGGAAGATAACCTATTTCTCATTCTATAATAATAGAGTAGTGCTGTTTAGACACTAACGCGGATGGCTGTTATATAATATCGTCACATCGGCATATTAGTTATCACAAAAGAGTCAAGTCTGCCTGAGACAATAGGTCTAGCGCCAAACCGTTCCAAGTAGCAAAATTACTTAATATATGATTTCGAAAAAAAAAAAAGAAAAAAAAAGTTTACGCCGAGTTTGAGCCCGGGCCGTCAATTTTGTGAGACATACGCACTTATACAATTATATAAGCGTCCGGGATGTATGCATGACTAGCGTATCGCGGAGCTCCGAGAGGCAGTTCCGGTTACTCCAAAGGATGGCCGGAGGCGCCGGGGACCAATTCCGGGAGGGCAGCACCCTCCTAGACACCCGGAATGCTAAGCCTCAATAGATCACTTACCTTAGGTACCTGTACCACACCTATAATAGATTTTGCAATTTATTGCAGTCAACAAGCAATTCGTACGTACGATTAACTACCTACAAAGCAGGAACAAAAACAGGCTTTAAGAGGAGAAATTATTGGAAGAATTGTATTTGACGGTCCATGGTGACATACCTACTGCCTGCACGCAGGGAACTAGCTTCTAGCTGATAACAGCTAGTTGCTACCGAATAATCACACCTTGCAGCATGGCGACTCCAACGTGCAGTGTCGGCGCATGCAAGCCATGATGGCGTTATGATTAGCCATCAAGCATCTTGTGATCTTCTACCAGTTTCTATCGGTCAGTTCTAACCATCTCCCAGAGAACTTTAAACTTCTCTGTCAAGGCGTCTATCAAACCTTTAGTAGCGGCCCGCCTTCTGATACTCTACATCAATAAAGTAATTAATTAATGCGAAAGCTACTTAGTGCAATTTAAATAACTCATACGAACAGTTCTTGTAAACATTAAACATGCGTAGAAACTATAGCCCACCACGAATCGAGCCCCGGCCGGCTACCTGCAGCATCTCGAGCCCAACCTAGGGGGTAGGTATAATTTTCAGTCATGGCGCCCAATACCTATCAATTCACCAAGACTTTGGTAAGCACCTACGTGCAAAATTGCCACTGGGACGTATTAGGGATAGAGTGATCTTCTAGGAATGAAGGTATAAGATATATCACCTTACAACTAGTACTATGTAAGGGACACGCGCTCATAGATCACCATAGGTACTGCCTACAACACTTGCTATCTCTGTCTCTAGTATTCACTCTACGAACGACATACATACATGACGAGATCTCTCTGGTAGGAAGAAAACAGCTAAGAAGAGGAGATCTCAGAAATTTGACGGTCATCTGACAGTAGGTATACGTATGTACCCGTCGTTCCGTTTGTTCTGTTCGTAAGGCAACGTAACAACTAGGTAGGCAGATGGCAGCTACGCCGGCTGCGTTAGAGAGATAAAAGGCAGAAGGAGGCAGGTACCGCACCTACATAGCGGGCAACGTGGCCATGGCAACGGGAAGTAACCTAGCCAGCTGCCCAGCAGCGTTAGGAAATCGTAGTTGCATGGCAACCCGTTTGGTACCCTTTTAGGCACTTCGAGCAGGAGTAGAAATTCTTCCTGAGAGACGGGGGAATTCGTAATTCTTTCTTCCTTGTGTCACAAATCAGTTTATTGAAACAAGAGGCTCGAATCTTGGAGTGCTGCCAAAAAACCTTCGAGTGTTGCAAACCTTGGAGCGTTGTAAAACCTCCCCCTCCTGAGTTCCGGATCTTCCTAATAATCATTTATTCTTGAAACTTCCAAGAATATGTAAGTCAACAAATAATAATTGGAATTGACTTCGATATAAGGAAAAAAAAGAAGTAAAAAAAATTTACTGATCAACAATAATATTATAGGTCGCCTACCACTAGAAGTGGCACAGCGGCTATGGCTCGGGAGCGCGATGCTGCCAAACCGGCGGTATCACCCCAGGAGCCATCAGTGACACCCGGGACGGGACAGTCGTTATCCGCTTCGGTAGATACCGAAGGAGATAATGTCGCTCCCAAATCCGAAGAGACTTCGAGTCCTTTGAGAGAAGTCGCACCGACTCCTAACACCCTGGCGGCGGACGCCACCCCGGATCTTCCAGAACCGTCATCGCCAGTGGTGCCTAAGAACAAGGCGCCTCGTCGCTCGAATCAGTCGGTGGCGACACCGACAAAGATCAAGGTGGAAGAGCTTGATCTGCCGTCTACCCCGACCCGGGTCCCGAAGCGCAGCAGGCCCGTCTCCGCCGCAGACGCGGACGACGACCAAGACGACACCGCATCGCCCCGAAAGCGTCGCATGGAAACACCTAGCAAGAAGCAGGAAAGTCGTTCCCAGCAGAGCAACCCGCCGCCTGCGACTCCTGTTAAGCGCGAGCCCGTCGAGCACGACAAGAGGGTCCGCTCGCCGACTTCCCCCGTCGGGCACATGGATAATGCGATATACCCGGAATACCCGGAGCTCGAAGATTTCGACGAGGAGGCGGACTGGCGCGAGGCGGAACGCGAAAACATGGGGTTTGTGGAATACCCGGAGAACCCGCAAGACCTGTATTACGAGGAAGAAGTAGAGGATGACGAGGACGAGGACGTGAAAGACAAAAGGGACCGGTACGACCAGATGGCATCCTGCGGTTACCTAGACCACTGCCACGACGACGAGCTCTACTTCATCTCTCCTAGCGCCCGGCGCCACTACGACCTGGGTCCCCGCCTGGCTGCCGCGGTCCCGTTCCACACCTCCCTGGCCCCGCCGATGTCTTACTCGCAGCCGCCTACCCCGCCGCCTCCCGGCGAGCCCTTCCACCACCCACATTTCCCCGACCGCAAGCCCCTTCAGTGCTCCCATTGCGGCGACAGCTCTGCTGTCAGCTTCAAGGTCATGATTTCGAGGACGACCCATAGTCCCGGGAGATACTTCTACAGCTGCAAAGAGGTACGTTCCCCTGATCCCCTTTTCTAGTCTCTCCCCCTCTCCCCCTTTCTCTCCCCCTTTCTCTCCCGCACGCCTAGATCCTTTGCACATCACATCACACCTAGTCCGTCACCTCCTTCCGAGCCAAGACCAAAACCAAGACCACCCACCCACCAACCTCTCTATCTACCCCATACCATTCTTCTAATCCTTCCACCCCGACCAACAGTGCAGCGAATTCACCTGCTGGGCCGACGCCGAGCGCATCTCTCCCTCGAACTCGCCGTGCTGGTGCCCGGGCGGCTACCCGTCGCGCGAGGAGCTCTCGAACGCGCAGGTGTGGCACTGCCGCACCGTCTTCTACAAGTGCGCCACCGGCCGCTGCGGCTTCTTCCAGTGGACCGACACCCAGCTGTCCGAGCGGGAAGTCAACCATCGTTACGGGCAGCGGCTGTACCAGAACGCCGGCTGACGGTCCAACGGCCTCACGGTCTCCCCCTAGCACGGTTTTCGGTTTTTTTTCTTCTTCGTCTAGAGCGCTGGGTAAAGTTCGATCATTACCTACCAGCAATGTTTCGCTATTCTCGTTGCGGGCTAGACTTCCATATTGTTTTGCAACTAGGTACCTACCTAAGTTACTCTCGAGAATAAGCTATGTATCTCACAAAAAGTCATGTACTAGGTTAGGTTAGAAGGATTAAAGAGTTTGTAAAAAAAAAGAAAAAAAGGTGATTCGCAGATAAGCTAGGTTCGGTTAGGTTTAGGTAGATTTTGTTCAATTCCCGCAAGGGGGCCTCCTTTCACGAAATTCATCTTTTGTTTTGTTGTTTTATTTTGATTTTTTTCTCTTCTCTAATGAAAAAAAGTAACACCCTCGAGTCTTGTTCCCAGCCGAAGCCCTCGAGTTAGTTTTCATGTGATGGTGACGATGATGATGATGATATACCCTGAAGTAATCTACTTTAGTACCTAGACGTACCTATACGTATAAAAGAGGCTGGAACCACCTTATAGATATATATAATACAATGGTGTGGCTCCCTTCCCCTTTCGCCTTCCAAAATTTCCCCGTCAACGCCGAACAATGCACCACTCCCATGACTTACAAGAAGCTCCCGGGAAAAAAAATACGCGCTTCGAAACTTCTTTTATTCTATCAGCGCCTTAGCAGCATCTGTGATGATCCGCGCAGTTTTGTCGATAATCTTCTGGACTAACGGCCAATCTTCTGCGTTGACAGCATCTCGTATAGCTGGGAAGTAGGCCTCGTCGTACCCGGACCACAGCTGCGGGCCGAAGATGACATGTTTGAACTGTGTTCGGTTCGGAATCTGTAATAAACTGTCAATATAAGGGGTCGGGATAAATAAATATAGGTTATTCAAACTCACCCCGCCACCGAGCTCCAAATCTAGAAGTCCGGTCTCGAAATTCGCCATGCGGCTATTGTAGTCACCTCTCCGTTGACCTAGGCCTACCGGCTCCCAGCCGTTTGACGATACGACGCTTTGCTGCCAGTCCGTTTCCCACTTCTCAAATTCGAAAACAGCCTTTTCAACCTCCTGAATCGCATTCTTGATAGGCTCTAGATTGAAGTGCTTGTTAAGACCTTTATCCTCGGCCCATTGCCACAGGTCTCCCAGATATCGGCCCAGAGCGAGGGCGTAATTGCCCATATCAAAAGGTAATATCGGCTTGTCAGACAGCTCTAGAATGAGAAGCCCAAGAACTTGGCTAAGTAGGTTGTGGTATATGAAGCCTTGGTCCCCAACACGGTCCATCCAGTCGAAGTTATCGTATGAAGAATGGTAAGGATGAGCAGCCCCGCCGAATCGAATGTCGATAGAGCTGGTACCTGCTATATCCTGGAACGCCACATAGTCGCTACCGGCACCAAGGCTTTCGAGCTCCCCGTTACGTTCATCCCACAGCGTGCGAAGTGTAGCATTCAGAACAGGGTCGAAAACTCTATCAATTACCTTGTAGACAACTTTGCGGAACACCGGGGATGCGGCAGCGTGGAATTCCTGGCCCGAAATAGCAGTATCGAGGTTGATATATGCGAAAGCGTTCTTTTGGAGAGTCTCAAGGTTCTGTTCAACGAACTCGGTACTTCCAATCAGGTTGTACTCCTCGGCATCCCAACTCATGAACTCAATCGTCCGAAGAGGCCGCCAGCCCCTAGCTAGAAGATCGCCAAAGATGCGCGCCACCTCCAGCATGACAGCCGTACCCGAATTTGGATCAGTTGCGCCAAAGGCCCAGGAATCACGATGATTACCGATGATGATGGATTTTTCATTCTGTTCGACACCAATAATTTTACCGTAGACGTTCCAGATCTCCTGTCGTTCCACCTCGTCTTGTTCATTCTTCAGCCGCACAATTGGCGACGAAGAATTCCCTGTCCACCACTCGACTTCAGGTACGCCACCCTGCCAGTCTTCCGGACATCGTTCACCGAAGCCTTGGATATGCTTCAAAAGCACCTGGGCATCACGCCAGGCGAGGGGAAGACTCGGGATCTTAACGAGGCCAGCCGTCTGATCCGTCGTCATGCGCGGTTGACCCTTCTTGCTTCCCCAGCCAGGCGTGAGTACGTCTCCGACTACCCAGCTCATCAGGCTGACCGCTCCTCGTTGAACACCATCATTGGGCATATATCGTCCAAGAGGTGCCGGCTCCCCTTTCAAGAAACCATCATCCGCCGGATCACTATATATGATGCATCCGGCAAACCCGGCCAGCTCGGCGGCCTTAACCTTCAAAGCCCGATCAGTCTGGGTACCATAATAGCGAACGAGCGCGATCGCGCCCTTGGTATCAATACCCTTATCGGCAAGCCTCTTGAAATCCTCTCTCGACCCGTAGTTGGCGTATATTAACGGGCCCCTCACGTCGCCTGATTTAGAATGACCATGAAACACAAACGTCTGGCGGCCCGCCGTCCTTTCACCGAGCTCTTTCTCTTCGAGAGCGGCTTTCCACTTAGCGTGCTTCCCATCTTCGGACATAATCTCAACAGCTCTACCGTCGGCCTTGGGGTAATTCAGATATACGTAGTAATCGTCTACCGTAACGTCCTCCAAGCCGAATTTTATGAAATCATTCCGCACGTCCATCGCGAGCGCGTAGTCACCCTCGGTCCCCGCGATGTGCGCATATCCCGTGAAGTGCCTTAACCTATTCCTCAACATGTCCGAATTGACTTCGGCCTGTACATATTGACGCACAGCTTCGGGATCGAACATGTGGCCGCCGATACGCCTCGTCATGTTTGTAAAGATGTCGCTTACGAATAGGAGGTATAGGAAACCTAGGACGAGGAAAAGCGCAAGCAACCTACCGATCAAAAGTATAATGGCGGCGCTGTTAATATTCGGCATCCTAAACCTTCTCCTCGTCTCGCCGGATTCGGTATCGGGATTATTTGCAGCATCGCTCTGTCGAGGTAATCGAACAGTAAACCTGGGGAGCCGCCATCGCCATTTCCACTGCGGTAAAGAAGAAGCTATCCGTTTCCTCCACGATGAAGAAGACGATCTCGAGCTTGAATCGTTTAAGGGGTCCTCAATTTCCAGCTCCTGCATTTCGCGCCGAACCTGCGCATCCTCCCCATCGCTTTCGTCATCATCGAGGGTCCATTGCGATCCTTCGTCGTCGGATTCCACATATGGAGGTTGGTATCCCTGGGGCGCACGCCTCGACGAGTCGGTCTGCCTAGGACGCGAAAGTAGGGACTGCGCTTCCGTCTCGTGATCGGGCCTTGTATCTATAGGCGAAGAAGGCGGGGGCCAGTTTGGTCGAGAAGATCCAGGGTTGTTACCACCGGTCGCTTCATCGTAGGTGGGTATAGGTGGTGGTGGTATATACTGAGACTTTTCGGAAGGCATCTTGGTGGTACAACGTCATTGATATCTCGCGGGTAATAAGTAAGAAGAAGAAGAACAAGTTAGGTAAAAGGTCGGAGTTTCTAAAATAGGATACGTTCGTCTGGTGTCTGGTGTCTGGTGTCTGGTGTCTGGTGAGTTAGGTTACGCGTAGATACGGGGATTTGCTTGCTTGTCGCAGTGATTAATAAAACGAGTGGTTAAAAGCCGAGTGCACGATAAAAGGAGCGAAATTGATTGGAATAGGAATTTGAAATCAAGAAAATAAGGCAAGCATAAGACCAAGTGCCACCGTAGTGGGCATTGGAGAGTAAAACTAGGAGAAATGATTTATTAAGAGATTATCAAACAACATGAGGCGAAAGATTAGAAAAAAAAAGTAGTTGGGATTCCGCTTGTCTCAAACAGTGTTCTGAATTCAATTCAACCTTAGGTCTCTCTGTCTCTTTCTCTCGTTACCAGTTGCGGAGCACGCGGGCGACGAATCCATCAGGTTAGTCATCAAAGCACTGCCACATTCAGGGGGTATTGCCCAGTACATTATTATGTTATTGTACAGCTGCATTATGTACATGCATTACCTAGTACCTAGGTAGGCTTTCTATATTTATTGGTAGGACGAAATACCGGATATAAATTACCCATCAGCTGTTACCTACCTTAGGTACATACTATGTAAGATGGACAAAATGAAATGAAGTCATTAACCTTACAAGATACAAACAAACTCAAAAATCTAAAATCTAAAGCCATTTGCGCAGAATATCGGATGCTTGGCACTAGGTAATTAATTTTAGGTAGCTCTTAAATGCACATGCCTAGACTCCTTTGAAAAGGCCTGGGAAGCCCAACGAATCCTTGCAAACCGTCAGAATTATACATATGTACACGGTTATCTTCAACAAACAGGACGGCGGCGACGCTCTCTTTTTCCCCGAAAAAAAGAAAGAAAAAAAAAGAGAAAAAAAAAACAACTCCTTTGGTACAATTTCCTCGCTACGCAAACCTTAGGTACGTATGCCGTAGTGAGCTGTCTCCGTGACACTATGCAATTGCTTGAATACGAACCCAGAGTCTTCCTCGACCATACTCCTACATCTTAGGTATCATCATTTTTGTGGGTGCAAAACCACTCCTTCATACTGTCTCGATGCGATATTTTCCAAAGTATGCTTAAAATGTCGCCTACTGTTCTCAACGCTGGCCGAATCCTGCTGGTTCGTGCTCAAGTTCGAGTGGATCAACTCAATGAGGCCATTGATGTATTTGGTAGTGACCTGTATGATAGGTGGTTAGCTTCGCTCGAGTAGTAGGACAAGTTACTTACCGATTCGTTCTGTTGATCGAAGTAGTATACATAGCGATCCAAAATTTCAACAAACAGTTCGATTGAAGTCGCTTGTTCCATGCAAGAGTCTGCAACACGGAGAGCCCGTTGCAAGCATTCTAGTACTCTCTTCCCATCTCGGTAGAGCTATAAAAGTCAGCTTGGTCCCTTTAAGGAATTTGATAAGAACCATAAGGGGAAGAGGAAGAAAAGAACAACTTACACCTTCATCCGACTCATCAATGGCGGTTATTGGCGTTGCCCACCATAGGTGACTCGCTAGATATACCGCTCTACATTGGTCCGGTTTGCGCAGCAGCTTACTTCCATGGAGAGCGCACTTTGTGATGAGGGTATCATAGTTCTCTTTCCCGAAGTTCCTGGTCTGGTGTAGCGCATTGGCAATAATACATACTGCTTGGAATTGGGCCTTGGAATCGGAAATCGCCTCTTCGTAAACTGTGAAAGCCTGTGCGAAGAACTCATATGAAACCTCTTCAAAACTTGTCATGTCGGCGGATTGACCGCAAGCACAGAATAAACGAAGAGACAGTTCGGCAGCACCAGACCCATTGACTCTTGTGTAGATACCGGAGATGGCAGAGTGCATGAACTTATATAAGGCGCTTAGCTGCGTTTCCCAATTGTCGTCATAGTGCTCCCTAGCCTTAAACCGGCGTGCTAGTTTCATACCAGCCGTGATTAGTGGAGGAGTTGTTGTGCGGATCCTCTCATTTCCTTCAGCGAACGCCTTACGAACCATCTGAAGAAGACGGAACTGTGTATCGTTAGTTTCGCCGTTAAGCAGGTGCACGATCCGAGCTAGCCAACCCTGCTCTTCCATCGTTTCGTCTGTTTCTAAAGCTCGTCGTTGAGGGCCGCCAGGGTACCCAGCTGGAGGTTGTGAACCTTCCTTGATTAATACCTTAAGGATCTCGAGAACATTCTCAAGCTGTGCTTCCGTAGATATTGCGGTTTGGTTCCTTAACAAGGTCCTAGCAACTTCACCTGCAACAGCCCTTCTCGTCGGGTAGGTTTGGGACTGAAAGAGAGGTACATATGTGGGAAGCGACAGAGCCGTGAATATGGATATATATCTCTTGAGAGGGGCCTGCAGCAGTGCGAGTAAGCTCTGCTGTGCTGGCGCAGAGTGGAGGTCAGCGCTATTGGCATGCTCTTTAACTTTTTGGTTCGCATAGTCAAGAATCTGGTCCACGTAGTCTAGTCGATTAGGGTATATATTTAAGGAAAGGTTGGTGAGGGAGACCAATAACGCAATCGTGTCTTGGATAGGGAGATGCTGCGCGTTGACAAGATTGTTCACTTGTTCAAAGAAGACCTCGTACAGTTTGATATTAGGAGGAATTGCACGTTCCTTCTTAGGGGTTGGAGGGGAACCGTCTTGCTCGTTGTCGACAGCTGTCGTCTCAGTTTCTGCAACTGATGGAGCAGGCTCCGGTTCCGCCGGCGCATTAGCCTCGACAGGCTCTGAGGGTTCGCCATCAGCATGCTCTCCGTTTGTGTCGGTAGACGCTGCATCTGGTGTTGGCTTTGCTTCCTGCTGTTCCTTCCCTAGCCGCACCTTTTCCAGGAGATTTGACAGAGCTTCTTCTTCCAGTTTCGCCCTGTCTTCGACAACCCCTTCTTGTGATTCCCGCTCAGCGTAAGCGGATAATCTATCCATCAAGCCAATGACGATAGCCTTGACGTTGACGTGAGGGTTCAACCTCGAGACGGCAGCCAGGAATTGGTCTAGTGTATGTAAATGGAACTCGTCTGGGAAAACCTGAGTGATTATTTCTAAAAGATACTCTTGAGCCAGAACATCACGGCATTGTACCACCTGTTCCAATAGCGGGGCCAGGATACCGTTCTTGTAAGCCTCAAGATCCACTAATTGGCTCAGCCGTACAATGTTGCTGCCAACGAGGAGCTGCAACTCCTTCCGCTCCCTGGTCCTCTGCTCTCGCTCCCGCGAATGGCCTTGATGCTGCAATCGTACCCAGAGCTTGTTCATTTCGACGAAGTTCGTTAAGATGAAGTTGATAGAGTCCTGGAGGTTCCCTTCAGGACCGTCGCCGTCGCCGGTAGGCAGGTAGTCTCGAGCCTGGCCGGATAAGTAATAGCGGAGGAAAAGACCACGGATGGGATGCTGGACACCACGGCTCATATCCATCATATCTTTCATTAACTCCTTAACTGGCGCCTCGGGTATAGACATATATGCGGTACCGACGGTTATCATGAGATACAGACGAGGGATAATGTTCCCGGCATACTGGACGAGCTCGTAAAGGTCGGCTAGGTGGTTGTGAGGATGGTTTTCGCGAAGATGGACGGAAAGATAGCGCAAGGCATCGAAGACGGCCATGTATAGCTCGTAGTATTGCTTAGGACCTAGACTGCTCGTCCGCAATTCGGCGACCAGAGTAGAGCTGTATTGTTCGGTTAGCTAGCTAGGAAAGCAACAGAATAAAGTATTGTAGCAATTGGAGCGTGATCGGACGTACCAGCATTTGAGAGCATCCATAAGTTTGCCCGGAGTATCGAGACATTTGCGCATAAGTGCGGTCTGCTGGCGCACGGCAACCAAGGCATCTTCCAGCAATCTCGCCTGGTCCTCAGGCGGAACGGGTGTAGTGGACATTTTCGGGCGTTATGTCGATAATAATGGCGGAGTCTGCAAAGGAAAGGAATACGGTAAAAGCTCAATAATATCTCGCGCAAGTCATTGGGTCGCCGTTCGTGAAATTCGATGTCCAGGTGCAGGAAGAGCTTGCAGCAAAGCAAGGGGTCCTTGAGAAATCGGGATGCCTGGCGCAGTTGACGTTTTAGCGGGACAGATACAAGAGATACAGCAATTACAGCACTTACCTACATGTACCTAAGGTAAAGTCCAGCTTACGGGAGCCTACCTAGGTACTTGGATACATCAATACGTAATCTCCACATGCAGCTTGGCAGCGTGTTGGGAGCATTCTTCAGCCACATAACCGGACAGCCACAGGGGTTCATTAAAGTTCCATGTCGGCAGCTTCAACTTATTCGCTTCGACGCACGTGCCACCTTGTCGATCTACTCGATAACCTTAACCACCTCGTAAATTCGAACGACTATAAAAATGCATGTGATAGTCTCTTGAAATGTTCTACAAAACACCAACTGGCCGCCCAACATACCGAATTGCTAACGCAATTACTACGACAAGAGCAATTCTCACAATAAACACATAAACATCTAAGTCATACTTGGTAATCTCACTGAAATGCCAAACAGTAAAACGATTTTGTTTCAATTTCGCAAAGAACCTAAAGTAGGTATAGCAACGCTGAAGGAGGTATTCCACAAACATCTAGTTTTGTTCAAAAATATTCGCTTTAGGAATTTTAATTATTTTTTTTTTCTTTTTAAAAAAAAAGTATAGATTGCTTCAAACCTTATAGTGGAGTGATTTACGATTAGTTGTTCTAACAATATGGCTGCCCAAAATTACGAACTGCCCAATACACCTGTAACCACCAGGCCCTGAAAACTATTCCAAAAGCACATCACAATTCAATCTTTATATGCCCGACGGGAAATGTGGCACTACCACGCAGATATTCCCTCCAAGATAGGTAACTTATAACGATCAGTATCGCCATCGACGTCGCCAACCCCATACGATAGATACCCCCCAGGCTCAGAAAAGGGGCTACCACATTCCGCTGGTTCTTCCTACTAGCCAACGCCCTCGCGGCCTGGTTAGGCATGGGATGAACCCAAGCGGCCCTCCCCTTGATCGACTCCTCGCCGTCCACGAAGTCAAGCACCAGCCCGTTGCGTATGCTCTTCTTCAGCGCGATCTCCAGCATCAACGAGTCCATCCACCTCGGGAAGCACGGCATCACCCAGGTCTCGAAGAACCACAGCAGGATCGTCCGCTGTGTCGCCTTCCGGATCTCGTAGCCCGACAGGTTGCACCCGTGGTGCGCGCCCGCCAGCCGTCCGTCCTGGTACCGCTGGAACGCGGCCGACAGTACCTTGGTGCTCGGCCCGGTGCCGACATGCTCTTCGCTCGCTGCTGCTTCTTCGTCGTTGTCGTGATACTGCTTCAAGACGCCATGCAGGATGTTGGTGAGGGTGAGCACGTCTTCCATGCCGTTCATATACCCTTGCCCGGGGTTCGGCGTGAACTTGTGCGCCGCGTCGCCCACGAGCACGATCCGCTCCCAGAACCAGCGCTTCAGGACGCCTTCCTCGAGGTTTGTCATGCCGGCGTCGATGCGCCTCGGGAATACGTCTTTGACCTTCAACTTCGTGCCAACGGCCACATCGCCCCACCGCTCGCCTACCGCAATCACGTCTTCCTCCGTGTACCTGGTTGGCTCCCTAGTAGGTGTCGGGAGACGCTCGTAGACGAAAATCCAGCCCCGGCCTTTACCAAGGAAATATTGTACTTTAGTAAGAGTTAGTGATTGCTTGCTGAAGTTAAATACTTTGAGATCTGTGTTTGTTCCTTGCGGTGCAGAATACTTCCAATCAACCTCATTGAGCATGTCCCACCTTCGGGGTGCCCCCCTTCCCCTTCCCCCTTATTAGTAGAAGAGTCAAATGGAATACATACGACTATGGTCACGGCCCAGCGAACTTCCACATAAACCCTGAGGGCCGTCGTGCTTGCCGTCCTGCAAAGGGAATGAAGCCCATAGCATCCTGTACTCGGCTACGAACGGCTTCTCCTGGTCGATCTTGATTTTTGGCGAAGCCTTCAAGGAGATACTGCGCATGTGCTCCCAGACAGCACTGTGAACGCCATCCGCACCAACAACGACAGATGCGTCGTACCTCGTCCCGTCGGCGCAGCGAACCGTTACGCCTTGGTCGTCGGATGTAACTTCGATTACTTTCTTATTAGTTAGGACACGAGCCTGGTCCTCTTCGCTCAGGCCCTCGTAAATGACTTTGATCAGCTCGGCTCGGTTGAAGATAGAACTCGAGCAGCCAAAGCTTGATTATCAAGAAGTTACGCGTCAATATCCCCGAAAATAAATTGTGCCTGGGCGGAAGCAGTGTCTGACTTACTCGACTGTAAACTCATCGAAAACCGACAAGGTATTGTACTGGCGGCCGTCTTCGGTACACATTTGAAATGCGAGGCACTCCACGCTTATCTCGCGGAGACGCTCGTACAGTCCAAGCTGCTTGAAAGCACGCATCCCGTTAGGGGCGATAACCAGAGTGGCACCGGCTTCCTCTAAGACTGTCGGTCTACGCTCAAGGACGACGTATTCGATTCCGGCTTTCGACAGCGTGTGGGCCATAGTCAAGCCCACGGGGCCACCACCCACTACAATAACTCTAAACTTCCTGTCAACCATTGTAAGGACAACTCTTATTCGTTTAAGTAGTCTTGAGAAGTAGCCTAATATGGTATTTGAGAAAATATTCTACTTCTCCTCAATATTAGTTCCCAAGCCAAATGTAATCTATGCGACAGGAAGCTGTAGCTCTATTATATGAAACCTCGTTGTGTAAGTCGACGAATAGGTAACATCAATGATAACCAAAAATGGTATGTTCCGAGAAGGTGACATTATCTGCAGCAGCGGGGTAGTATGTGCAAACGGTCTCTTTTTATTCCAGGTAAAATATGCTATACGTTAGGTACTTAAGTACCTAGGTAGGTATGATTAAGTCTTCTCTCCGAAGCGGACAAGGCGCCAGCCACAAGGCGTTGCAGACGCAAATCTCAGACACGGGCTTAGGAAGCAATTCGCCAACTCCGCGGGTTTTCCCACTCCGGATTTCGTCTCGCACAATCCCGCTTGTTAATACCTAATATCCACTGTGACGGGGCGGATTGTTCTTCTCACAATAGCAGCAACGAGAAAGATGTCGGTAGACCGAAGTCGGTTTAACTTTATGCTATGACGGGGCTGTTCCAATCAGGACCCCATATGATTTGATGGATTTGGAATGTACCTAGGGGAAGCCAAGCAGCTCCATCGTTTGTGCGAGAAACCTATTGTGGCATTGGCTGATGAAACAGACTCACGCGGGAATTGTTCTCTCTCATGCAAAGCTCCTTTTGTGGTAAGGGTTGCGGCATGGTTGTAGCAGATGAATCTCGTGGAAGGATTCTACAGAATCCATGACGCAAGGGGCATGAAAAGAAAGATGAAATAAGGCTTAAATGAGGTAGCGCAACCTTCGTATAAAAGAGCCATATCTACATTTGCCATCACTCTCGCCTCTTACCTAATCTCGGATAGCAGACTACTGATACTGTTACCCTATACTATTTAACTAACACTAGAAGAATAATTTCATTCGTGGCCCGATGATTAAAAACTATCAATGCCCGAGCATGGCCATTATGGTTGTAGTTTCGTATATGAAGTGGGCTTAAACAAGTATACCTTACAATGGATATAGAGTCGATTAATGCCACGTTATGTATAATCGGTGCATAGGTACCTTATATTATTTACGATCAAAGATCCGATTGGAACTGCAGATTATCATGCTTTAAATCACGCCCCTAACGCCATGTCTCAATGGACGACCAGATAATACGAGGCGTTCTTTAGGTGTATCTCCAAAAAAAAAAGGGGGGGGGGGGGGGGGGGGAGAAGAAGAAAAAGAAAAACAACAAGAAGAATTGTCCAACAACCAAACAAAAAACACACAAAAAAGGAAAAAAATAAA